>NC_040086.1:44772911-45094788 GCF_003369695.1 Bos indicus x Bos taurus
GATCATCTGCTGTGTAACCACTTGTCATCCATGCAGGGTGAAGAGGAGAAAGGGGTAGATCCAGAGTAGGTCATGACTCAGACGTTGTTTCACCACCATCTCACTCTAAAGCCTTGAGGGAACCACTTCCTTGGCATCTACTTCTCTCTTCAGTAAATTAGAGGTTGGGATGGGGTTAACATATATGATCCCTTCCATGCCTAACTTTTATGATTTCTGCTCTCTGGCTAATGACATTGTAGCCTCTGACACTTCTACTAGTGTGAGTGTGAGTGCTGGGACTCCCATGTAGGCGAAGGGAACACCTAGCTTTATAAACATAAGGAGAGACACCTGAATGAGTGGGCATTTAGCAGATTTATACACAGAATAGAAACCAACAATATAAATATGAAGCAATATCCTCTCCAGAAGGCAAAATCTGAAAACATGTTTTCTGACACCATCATTTTTATTTGCACTTTGGCATATAGAGTAATTTCACATGGTCGGCTTTGAAAAGTCTCCAGGACAAATGTGAATGAAAAGGGGTTCACCTGATCAGAGAACCAGAATGTTTTTCTGCTGCTGCTACTGCTAAGTCACTTCGGTCATGTCTGACTCTGTGTGACCCCACAGATGGCAGCCCACCAGGCTCCCCTGTCCCTGGGATTCTCCAGGCAAAAACACTGGAGTGGGTTGCCAGTTCCTTCTCCAATGCATGCAAGTGAAAAGTGAAAGTGAAGTCACTCAGTCGTATCCAACCCTCAGTGACCCCATGGACTGCAGCCTTCCAGGCTCCTCCATCCATAGGATTTTCCAGGCAAGAGTACTGGAGTGGGGTGCCATTGCTTTCTCCGAGAATGTTTTTCTAGGGACTGGAAAATACTGGTTGGAATATTTGGCAGAAGAATGCCATTTCAGGTGGTTGAAGAATGTGTACATCACGTTCCTCTGAAGAGATGGGAGGGAGGGAGGCAGGGAGAGAGGGAGTGTTAATGTTCCGGGAGCTGACGTCATCTTTTTAAAAGATTTTTTATTGTTGCTGTGGATGTGGACCATTTTAAAAGTCTTTATTGAATTTGTTACAGTATTGTTTTTGTTTTCTGTTTTGGCTTTTTGACCACAAGGCATGTGATCTTAGCTCCCCGACCAAGGACCGAACAGACCGACTGAACAGACAGAACCTGCACCCTCTGCACTGGAAGGTGAGGTCTGAACTTGACTCCCTGGCATTCCATACACACCTCTTTGATTTACGCTGAGCTCACATGCTCAGAGGCCCAGCCACACCCAGGTCCAGGAGTCACACTTCATCAAGTAGATTTGCTCAGCCTCCCCAGGCTATGGGTATTGTGATGACTTCTGAACTTGCAATGAAAGAGGGCAGCCTCTCACCGTTTTTCCTTTCCTCTGAAACAGGTGGGTTTCCTTTACCATGATCATATTATAAGTGACCTCAGAACAGAACCAGAGCTGAGAAGTTGATGAAAACATTTCCCCTGTTCCGTGAAGGGATTGGGTGGGGTGTGAGTGACTGCCTTCCTTGGCAGCATATTAAAGAGCTCTTCGCTTTTAGCCAGAAAGTGTCACAGAATTCTAACACCTCCTGATGATTAATTAATCGTTGTTTCATCCACAGATCTTAGACCAGTGGAGCCCACACAGTGCCCCGACTTCCGCTCAGTGAAATACTGCCTGTGACATTTATTACTTGCATTAACAGTAATTTACCCTTCATTAATCAGAGCAGTCAGCTACAGTATTTTTCAATCATATACAATACTTACTTTACTAGTTGGCTGGAATATTTTATTCATCCATTAGCCTCAGAAGCTCTGCAAACAGCTTGTAAATTCAGACATGGCCTTGGATACTGAAAGTGCAGTGCCCTTTTTATGGCTAATTTATGGCCCATGTTTATATTTGTGCCAAGACGCAGGATTTCTTACTGATCAAGATTTGAAATATTCAGTCATAAACTCTTCTTTTGTACTGGTCTTGGAGATGGAAGAGCCTCTTGATGAGGGTGAAAGACAAGAGTGAAAAAGCTGGCTTAAAACTCAACATTAAAAAAACTAAGATCATGGCATCCGTTTCCATCAGTTCACGACAAATAGATGGGAAAAAAGTGGAAGCAACACAGATTTTATTTTCTTGTGCTCCAAAATCACTGTGGACAGTGACTTCAGCCATGAAATTAAAAGATGCTTGTTCCTTGGAAGGAAAGCTATGACAAGCCTAGACACATCACTTTGCCAACAAAGGTCTGTATAGTGGGAGCTAATGGTTTTTCCAGTAGTTATGTACAGATACGAGATATGGACAATAAAGAAGGCTGAGCACCAAAGAATTGATGCTTCTGAACTGTGGTGCTGGAGAAGACTCTTGAGACTCCCTTGGACTGCAAAGAGATCAAACCAGTCAATCCTAAAGGAAATCAGTCCTGAATATTCACTGGAAGGACTGATGCTGAAGCTGAAGCTCCAATACTTTGGGTACATGATGTGAAGAACCGACTCATTGGAAAAGACCCTGATGCTGGGAAGGATTGAGGGCAGGAGGAGAAGGGGGTGACAGAGAATGAGATGGTTGAATGACATCACTGACTCAACGGGCATGAGTCTGAGCAAGCTCCGGGAGACAGTGAAGGACAGGGAAGCCTGGCTTCCCTGCAGTCCATAGGATAGGGTCTCAGAGTTGAACATGACTGAGCAACTGAACAACAATAATGTATAGGTTTGTTTTATATAGTCTGGATATGCAGAGTGGGTTCTTTGACATATCCTGCAATTGTATGAGTAATTGGAAAAGGTAAAGCATGAAAATTTACTTGGGATTTATTAGGAAAGAGGCAATTTTAGCTTTTTGTTCATAACTTGGAAAGTGGAAACTGTGTCTTAATGAATCCAGATGGCAAATCACATAACCTTCAGAGGAGACATCTTCTAGGTTATGGGCAGGAGGACCAGGAATTTTGAGGCCTAACTTTTAATGGCAGCTATCTTATTTCTCCAGAAAATAGTCTTAAACCCTCACAATATTTGATTTTATTTTTGGCAAAGTAGAGATGTAATTTTAAGTGGTTGAAGACAAGGAGACAGAAGGTAATGAGGATAAATAATGAAACAAGATAGAAAATGTTTCATAAAAAAGACCAGGCTGGTTTGGTGAGGTTGTTTCCACTTGCCAAGACGCTAACAGACTTTTTGTTGTGTTTATCGAAGAAAGAGTCAAGGGACATCCTGGTGGTCCAGTGGTTAAGACTCTGCCCTTCTACTGCTGGGGGCATGGGTTCAATCCCTGGTCAGAGAACTAAGATCTTGCCCATCAAAAAAAATCCCATTGTGGCCCAAATAAATAAAATTTTAAAAATTAAAAAAAATTATAAAAAGAAAGAGTTGAGTGTGTGAAAGTGGAGTATGGATGAAGAAATTATCTAGAACAAGTTTTCATGACATCATCAGTTTTACTATCAGGCGCTTTACTGATACTTAATCTTTGTGCTTCTCCAAATTAATGTTTACTTAACATCCCCAGCGTGCTCTGGGTGTTCGTGAACTACTGCCTGACAGTCATGGAGATGGGTTTTGGATTCCCTGGATTTGGCTTCATCTGTCATGTTCCTGTTTGTCCCCTAAATTATTAAAGCACACACAGGCAACACCCCTAACAGTTTTGTTTGGCTTACGAAACTGACGTTCTTTTGGAACTTGCCATATGATAAGACCTTCTATCTGGCTCAGATGTAAGTCTTACAGACAGCCCCAACCTCAGATCAGCTCAGGTTTTCTGCATGTGCAAGTGAAACTGAAGCAGGAGACCCCTTGATCGATTTTGACAACACAGCTTCCTAAAGAACAAGAAGGAAAGCCAACTATAACAGTGATGCGTTAATAACTGCAGGATGATGCTACACTTACAGTTTTTCCAAAAAAAAAAGCATACAAAATATATTTTTATAAGAAAGATTAGGTTTTGGATACAATTTCAAAACATCCTGATTCTGCTCTGCATTAGGCCTGCATTGAGTCCCAGAAGCAAAATGTATCCCCAAGGGTTTGACATTTTTTCTTTTTGCCATAAGCTGTAATACATCTTCTTCTTAACCCAAGCTCTGCAAAAAAACAAACAAAAAAAAAGGAAGAAACAGCAATCCTTGGAATTCTAATATTAATCTGCTATCTACATTCTTTAGAAAAGGCTCTAAGTTAATACTTTTGTTACTGCTATTAATTATGCTGATGTATTTGTGTTTACCCTCAATTCATTATAATCTATCTTCAGCACTGTTGCTAAATCTGTGGAAGGAGAGATATTTTTATTGCACAGATGAATTAGTTATTATTCTCAAAAGCTGAAGAATATGCCTATCTTGCTATCTGCATATTCTTCACTTTTTAGAATAACTCGTATGTTTGAGAAACTGAGAAATAAAGCAGGATATATGATAGCATCATTTGCCACAGTCCATCAGCCTCATTCTTAAACTTTCTAAAATGTAGTTTTTACTGGTAATTATGCTTATGGGTGTTATAATTTTGACTGTGCTTCATTGTTTTAGCAACACCGACCTGAACTCTGTTCAGTATTTTTCCTCGACAGAAGCATCAGTTCTTGTCTCATTTTCTAGGGTGTGAGTGCTGCTCCATTTCATCTCAGGACTCCGGGGATGGCTTCCTATTCTCTTTCCTGCCCCTCTACAATTTTCCCTTCTCAGTTTCCACTCTCAGTGTATTGTTGTACCAGTAATGGCATAAATCATAATTTCTCCCCAAGATCTTTTTCTGTTCCTTTAGGTGAATGACTTTATAACTTTTTAAGGATTCATGAACTGATGTATCAATCAGTCATCAAATATTTATTGAATTTTCTTATGAGCTCAGCACCTTGCTGGAATTTTACAAGAATATAACAATATTTCATCTTACTCTTTCTACTCATTTTCTATCTCTGGGTGCTGTTTGTTATTTTTATCTGATATTATAAGTGCCTACCTGTCATGGGTTGAGTACTAAGTACAGTGGAATAGACTTTCCTCTCAACCTTAAGCTTCATAGCTTCTAAGTCTTCCTGGTTTTCTTTCCACATTTGCAGTCCCACCCCCCCCACCCCCCCCCACCCCCGCTTATGTCTGTCCCCTTTCGCTCATGTTTTCTGGCCACAATCAAGGTTTCAGGTGCTCCCTTGTCCACTGGATGTGACTTTTGGTCTTTGGACATTAATCATCTTCTGTCTCGAGCTCCTGGAACAGTTATTGTTGGGACAATGCTATTGCTTCAGAATTTTATTTAATGTCCAATTATACCCATTTAGTTTTTCCTATGATTCTTCTTCTGTCGTGCTTGAAATGGAATTGGATGAATCAGGCAAGGAATAAAATGTGTGTGTGTGTGTGTGTGTGACAGAAAGAGACAGAGAGACACACAAAGAAAGAGAAACACAAGCTGAGAGAGAGGAAAACAGAGAAAGAGAAGGGAAAGAGGGAGGGAATGACAGCACGAATTAACTTGACTTGTATTTGTTGCTCCTTAGAGACTCAAGATGAGTGTATCTGTAGTTTAGTCAATGTTTTTGCATTTATTTGCATGCATGCTAAGTCACCTCAGTCATGTTTGACTCTTTGCAACGCTATAGACTGTTGCCCTCCAGATTCAACTGTCCATGGAATTCTCCAGGCAAGAATACTAGAATGGATTGCATGCCCTCCTCCAAGGAATCTTCCTGGCCCAGGGTTTGAACCTGCATTTCCTGCAGCTTCTGTGTTGCTTCTGCATTGCAGGTGGATTCTTTACCGTTGAGTCACCAGGAAAGCCCCTCCATATTTCATTCATACAGTAGCCCAAAGATCTACATCAGCTGGATGGGGTGTGGTCATTCCTCCACGAGAGCCATGGATCCGGGCTTCCTTTGTCATGCGGCTAATCTACCTCCTAGAGTATGCTGGTCAAGAGAACTGTCTGCAGTGGTGGAAATATTCTGTATTCGTGTCCTCCAGTGATGGTGGCCACTCACCCTTTGTGGCTCTTCAGGGCTTGAACCATGGCTAGTGTGACTGAGGAACCAAACTGTTAATTTGATTGAATATTTAATTTTTTAAAAAATTATTTACTTATTTATTTATTTTTGGCCAGACTGTGTCTTTGTTGCTTTCTCTGGTTTCAGTGCAAAGTCTTCTCACTGCAATGGCTTCTCTTGTTTTGGGCATGGCTTAGTTGTTCTGAGGCTTGTGGAATCTTCCCAGATCAGGGATTGAACTTGTGTCCCTTGCATTGGCAGGGGAATTCTTATCCACTGCACCACCAGGGAAGTCCTGATTGAATCTTTAATTTTACTTTAATTCATTTATACTTAGCTAGCCATACAGAGCTGATAGCTACTGTTCTGGACTTAAGCCTCTTTAATCACCTGCATGGTCAAGGCTAGTGGTAAAGAACCCACCTTCCAATGCAGGAGACATAAGAGATGCTGGTTCAATCCGTAGGTTGGGAAGATGTCATTTCCTGGAGAAGGAAGTGGCAACCTGCTTCAGTATTCTTGACTGAAGAATCCCATGAACAGAGGAGCCTTGTGGTCTACAGTTCAGGGGTCTCACAGAGTTGGACATGACTGAAGCAACTTGGCATGCTTGGTCAAGGCTAGCCTTCTCTACCCAGGTACTGGTCAGTGGAAGAAAAGATTGCTTGAAGGAGACACAGTGCATGAGGGACTGACATTATACACATCACTTCTGTTCACATTTCACTAATTAGCTGGATTCAACTAATGGCAAAGAAGTTTGGGGATATAGTCCCTGGTTGTTCAATGTATCCTGACTCCAACTTCTGTGGAAGAAGAACAGGCAGGGCATGGTATGCAATTGTTGTCACAGTTGCTTTGAGGTAGGGTTCAGCGATGATGTAGTTTTTCAAAAGCTTCCAAAATGAGTCATAGTTGGCAACTCATGGTCAACATAAAAGTATCTAAGAGTATCTTTTATTTAGTAGAGCTGTTTCCATTAGACACACCCATATGGAGAGGTTAACAGCATACCCACTGTTGCATAGTGAGTGAGCACTTTGTAAATACTGTGTATCTTAGCTGACAGGAAGCTCATAGCTCATGTCAATCAGACTCCCACGAATCAGAGTTCTTATCGAGTGCCAAGCTGCATGAATGATGCTGAGTCAAGTAAGTGCAAAGCACAGATGAAGTTAGGAGGGCCTGGGACTCTCAGAGCATCTCTTGTTACCGCTTTGTTTTTACAGAGTTATGTCGTGCTCTGGCTCAGACTGACACATGAGGTCCCAAAGGGAGGTGTGAATTTACATCATTCACGCATAACAGATGTTTATGTTATGGTGAAATTTTTTCAGATAGCTGCATAGCTAGTTATGTTCAGGAATATTGGGAGAGTTACATTTTAAAGGGAGCCGTGTTCCATAAACTCAGAGTTCCTTACTATAAGTGATCCCACACAACCACGGACTTCCTTACAGAAGCAAACCACAGATAAGGACTCTCCTATTAGCAAACATCATTAACTCATTTGCTGGGAGATCAGCCATTAGTCTTGTCCTGGGAAATTTGATAAGGTGACTCTTTTTCATGCCTGTTGGTGTTGCCCCCACCCCAAAAGGAGAGAATGAGTCACAAACATTTACTTCCTGGTGAATCTCAAATTTCCCATGCTCTCATTCTGTAATTCATTCAAAACATGGGTTGAGCCCTTCCTGTGGGCAAGGTACTGTATAGCACTTATGGCATCTGGTGGCTTGTGCTCAAAGCCCAGAGAATCCACAACTTGCCAGGAGAATTTGAAACCTGTGTTTATTATCTCTTAAACAGGGATAATTCCACCCATCTTGGGCTTCCCTGATAGCTCAGATGGTAAAGAATCTGCCTGCAGTGCAGGATACCCGGGTTTGATCCCTGGGTCAGGAAGATGCCTTGGAGAAGGGAATAGCAACCCACTCCAGGATTCTTGTCTGGGGAATTCTATGGAGAGAGGAGCCAGATGAGCTACACTCCTTGGGGCCGCAAAGAATTGGACACAACTGAGTGACTCACTCACACACACACACACACACGCGCATAAGGTGCTCAGGCTTCCCTGGTGGTTCAGATAGTAAATAATCTGCCTGCAATGCAGAAGACTCAGTTCAATCCCTGGATCAGGAAAATTCCCTGGAGGAGGACATAGCAGCCCACTCCAGTTTTCTTGTCTGGAGAATTCCACAGACAGAGGAGACTGGCGGGCTATAGTCTATGGGGTCGCAAAAAGTCCGACACTAATGAGTGACTAACATTTTCACTTTTCATAAGGTGCTTGCAAGCAATTGCTCTAAAATATGCCACACTGCAAACTTCTGGCTTTAGCTCTTAATTTATCTTTGTTTTGTTAGTAACTGTAATTTCTCAAGGCATGACAGCAGGTTCTCCTATTTCTCTCCTAATAGACCGAAAAAAAAGAAATAACCTTTTCTAGATGCTATATGATGTAAAAGTTTCCTTCATGTGTTCTGACCTCCTTACCCATTTTTACTTTATTTACTCTCCAATTAATAAAAAAACCACAGAATTCTACTGTATATAAATATTGAGAAAGCTCCAAACTCTGAGAACTGGGAATACCTCCATACTAAAATAAGACTTGCCCTTGAAGAGATGCTGTGCTGTGGAATGTTGGTGCTCTGTTTAAGGACTGTGGGTGGGAAAGGCTGGAAGAAAGCCTTGATTTTCTGGGTTGCTTCATGTTACAAAGGAAGTGTCATTTGAGTAGGATCCAGATGGGTGACTAGTTTTTCCAGGCAGAGGGATGGAAAGACCTTCGAAATCTTTCAGCTCTCAGCAGAGTGATATACTCTCCTTACGGTAGAGGTTGAAAGTTGTGTCTTGGTAATTTGAGAAGATGTTGCAGAGTCTCCCATGTAACAAGCTATTAAAAACACACTTGATTACTAGTCATACCATCAGGAAAAAAAACCTCTGCGACACCAGTAAAGTTTGACTGTGGCACCTCTGAGTATTACTCCCTCTCAGCAGTTTCCAAAGATTCCACCTGCAATGCAGGAGGCACAGGAGATGCAGGTTCGATCCCTGGGTCAGGAAGAGAAGGAAATGGCAACTCACTCCAGTATTCTTGCCTGGGAAAGGACAGAGGAGTCTGGTGGGCTTTAGTCCGTGGGATCACAAAGAATCAGACACGACTGAAGTGTCTTAGCATGCACTGTTTGGATGCTGAAAAAGTGTCATCTCTCGGCTGAATGAATCCACTACCAGATGCAGCAGAAGCCTCCTGGTTTATGTCTCTAGACTGGCAACAGTGAGTGACAAACAACAGAACAGATGTCTGGAATCAGAATGACATTCGAGGCTCCGTCTTAGACTGTTCATCTTATTTTCCACAAGCCAAGTATCTCAGTCCAGCTAAGTGATGGTCTCTAAAGTGATGGTGTCCTGTGGAGTAACAGTACACCCTGGGTAGGGTGTGCAGTGGAGAAAAGCTCAGTAAGACGTAGAGAAACCCATTGTCTTCACAACCAGAGCTTTCTTCTTTTCATGTTTTTTTTCTAAGCACTAAAAGAAAATTTAAGAATGGTTATTAGCGAGTTTTACTTTCTGACAACACCTCTTCTTGTTAAAGGAAAAAGTACACCTTCTAGGTTTTGTTACACTGGGCCTTTTGTTCTGTTTTTATTGTTATCTTTTATTTTTTTTTGTTTAAAAATTTTGACAGTGCTGTGTGGCTGGTGGGATCTTAGTTCCCTGACCAGGCATCGAAGCCTGCCCACAGCAGCTAAAGTGTGAAGTCTTAACCACTGGACTGCCAGGGAAATCCCTATTGTTATTTTTTAAGGTTTTGTTTTTCCACCTCAGAGATTTCATATATATATCACCTTAACAATCATATTAACAATTGACATACATACATTGTATATGTCTAAGTGTATAAGCACGTCTTAACAATACTACATGTACACACTGTATATGTCTAGGTATATACACATATATGAAGAGCTCACGGTCCAGGCCAACAGAAATAAAATGTGAGCCACATTAAGAAAGTAAGAAGAAATAGGTAGAATTAATTTTAATAATGTGTTTTATTTAAACCAATGTATCCCCAATATTATAATTTCAAAGGCAATAATATAAAAAAGAATGAATAAGATATTTCACTCTCAAAGGCAGTAACATAAAAAAGAATGAATGAGATATTTTACTCTCTTCATTTTTTTCTTCATACAATGTCTTCAAAGTCCAGTGTGCACTTTGTATTCACAGCAGCTCTCAGTTTGGACGGGCCACCCTTTTACGTGCTTAGTGGCCACATAGCAAGAATGATCACTGTGTTGGACACAGAACTCTAGGCTTCCCCAAAGGTATATCCTAATCATGACACCATTTGTGTATCATAAGGTATAAACTTGCTTTAAAATTCCATGTAAAATTACTACTTGTTTTTCCTACCATGAGTGACAGATAAAGAAATTGCCTGCCAATGCAGGAGATGTAAGAGATGTGGGTTCAGTCCCTGGGTCGGGAAGAGCCCTGGAGGAGGGCACAGCAACCCACTCCGGTATTCCTCCCTGGAGAATTCCATGGACAGAGGAGCCTGGTGGGCTACAGTCCATGGGGTCACAAAGAGTCTGACAGGACTGAAGCAACTTGGCACACACACACAGGACCATGAAAGGCAACCAGCGGAGGGGCAGTCATACTCAAATATTACTGCTGTTTCTAATTCACTTCTGAATTAGAGCGAAAGAGAAATTTTCCTCCTTTTCTTTCTTCCCCCAAATTGCATATTGGATTGATCAATCCTCTACATCACTCTGCCTAAATAATTGAGTCACTTTTTTAAAATACTGTAATTGCTACGAAGTAGTCTATCAAACTGTAATTTGATCTTGGATTTAACATGTAGCCTAGAGAATAATTCTTGTGTAATGGCCCCCTTTTCTGGTCACGTGCTCTCATTTACAAAGAACAGCCCTGCAATGTGTGTGTCATCGCACATAAGTGACCGTCGTCACGGCTGATGGGTGTGCTGGAGTTCACCGAATGGAAGGGTCATTTTTCATGTCCCATTTTCGCAATGACTGTTTCTGGGGAGTTGTGCACTGTGAGGGTGATGCAGGGACCATCAATAACTAGAAGATCCCCCCAGACCTTGTCAGCTGAGCGAAGCAGCTCTAAGTGTCTTCACTTTGTTCCCCAGCTCAGCTCAAGGCCATAGTCACAGAGACTCAAAACACAGCATTTCTCAGCTGTATGGGTACAAGTGATCTGGTAGCAAGGTGGCCAGGGAGGTAATCACAGCTGTGTGTGTGTGTGTGTGTGTGTGTGTGAACTCAGTCGTGTCTGACTCTTTGCAACCCTGTGGATTGTAGCCCATCAAGTTACTCTGCCCATGGGATTCTCCAGGCAAGAATGCTGGAGTGGGTTACCATTTTCTTCTCCAGGGGATCTTCCCAACCCAGGGATCAAACCCACATCTCTTGTGTCTCCTGCATTGGCAGGCAGGTTCTTTACCTCTAGTGGCATCTGGGAAAGTCCAAACACAGCTAAGACTTAGTTGTGTTCATTCGATAAGTTGTGTCTGACTCTTTGTGACCCCAAGGACCAGGCTTCCCTGACCTTCCCTACCTCCTGGAGTTTGCTCAAATTCAAGTCACTGAGTTGGTGATGCTATCTAAAAGACTTAGTTAGAAAGAGGCAAAGGGGAAACCAATAATTTTCTCATTCACTGGATTACTTAACAAGAGTTTTCATAAACATTGACTATTGGTTTTCCCTAACATCCTATGAAAAACCCAAGTGAACTTTGTGGCCAACCCAATACATGTGAGCCAGTGTCCCACAAAACGACAGTGGAAGAAGAATGTGATATCATATCATCATCCACAGAACTCCAAGTCACCTAGGAGAAAAGAAATTGACACAAATAACTGTAGCACAAAGCAATATGAGAAATGCATGAATAAGAACCAGGTTGTTCAGAGGAAGGAGAAAACATTGCTTGCTGAGTAATCAGGGGAGGCTTCCAGGAGGAGGAAGCATGAGGAATGAGGGGTGTAGGGTGGACAAAAACTGGACAATGGCAATTCTGCTATGGTTTGATGATAGGGTTTAACTGAAAGGATGGGAAAGGGGGTCTGGCCATGACTCAAGAAGTAGTCATTGGAGACCTAAGAGAAAACTAAAGTGAAAATGAGTTGCTCAGTCATGTCCCACTCTTTGCGACCCCATGGACTGTACAATCCATGGAATTCTCCAGACCAGAAAACTGGAATGGGTAGCCTTTCCCTTCTCTAGCAGATCATCCTGACCCAGGATCTCCTGCATTGAAGGCAGATTTTTTACCAACTGAGCTATCAGGGAAGTTGAGGATTTCATGCAGCATAACATCATCAAAGTTTAAAGACAAGACAGAATAAGACATGGAAAAAAATCTAAAGGATTTCAGAGGTGGAGAACATAGCTGGTGTAGATGCTAATGGAGGTTCCTGGTGTCAGGACATGACTGATGGAATTCACATGGTGCCCTTTGGGAAAAGCCGAGGCTGACAACAGCATCTCTGTGCTTGCACAGTGAAAGCTGATCCAGGGTTGCTCGTGATACTTCGGAAAAAGCTGTGAGGGCTGGAACACAGAGTTTTCTTTAATGTGAAATATCAGAACATTTGAGACAAACGCAATGAAAGAAGAGAGATTTTAAATTTCAAAGTGAATGTTTTTAAGTAAAATTCATGCTTTTCAGGAATCAAGTTTTAGTGAATTTGAGCCTACTTGAAAATTTTTTAAAGTAGGATTTGGCATGTAAACAGATTCAATAATGCTAAACAATCTTCCTTCATTTCTTTCCTGTTTCAGATTAAAATTTTCACCCTGTTTATTTTAGAGCACGTGACAGTCAACTTCACATCTACCTGGAGGTGATCCCAAAATGTTATTTGCTTTTAACCAGAAATGTTTTTTCCTACAAAAATATTACTGTAAATGATGCTTGGTGTAGCCAGACCAGCACCATCAAATCTCAGCACATACAGTAAGATAAGAATGTGGACGTGAGCCCCAAGCCCGGTCTGCTGTGAGCTTGAAGCTCCCGTGAGCCCCAGGCCTGACTTCTCCTGATCCTAATGGAAGTTCAGCACTGTCTGAGATCTAAGCTCTGTCCCCCAACCTTAGAGGACAAAGGAGTTAATTCAGGGCCACATGAACTCCTGTTCTTATAGTAAAACACTACTTGGGGTTCCCTGACCTCTGGCTGCTGGAACCCTACCCCTGGTGGGGGAGGAGGCGGTGACCGTCACATCTGCTCCACGGGGTAGGCTGCACACACATCGCCTCCATACCACCTTCAGAGGCACTGCCTCAGTGCTTGACTTCCAGCCTAGACTGAGATCTGGGCCCAGGATTGCAGGAAGTGGATGGAAGAAAAGAACAAGGATTCACAGGACAACATTCGTCATGACCGAGGTGGCCAGTATTTGTGGTTGAGCGTTGATATTGATGAGAGGTGGGAGGCATTGGGGCCAGTTACTCCATCTGCTTCCACCTCCCTGTGCTCCCTGCTCTGGGCCTAGCGAGGATGACCCTGCCAGGAGCATCATCCCGGTGTCCTGGCTGCTGGTCCTTAGGAGGCAGGAACCCGAGAACAGTGGCTGCTCTGTCCTCCTCACATCTCTTGGCCCCAACCCAGTGTCTCCACCAGAAACTAGGAATTTCCTTGGTCACTGCTCCTGCCAGGCAGCCCTCACTCTCCCTCCAGCTGCCACTGTGCCCACAGCTCCAAGGAGGGTAACTGCCATGCCGGGGTGCCCCCCATCCCTTATTTTCCCTGAACCTACTCACACAAGTGTGTCTAGTATCTAATCATTTATTAGCATCTCTTTGAACCATTTGGGAGGAATTGAGTTTCCTGCTGGGCAATCATAACCCAATGGTCTAAGAGACGATGTTCAGTCTTTATCCTCCACTGGCCCTCCCAGGGTTCCTTCTCCCCTACTTTCAAATGGAAAATACGCTTTCCACCCTATCTGAGTCAGGCAGCTAAAGAATCGAGAGAAAGGGAGTAAGCTGGAAGGAGAGAGAAAGGAAGTGGTGGTTGCAGTTTAAATAGTAAAGCAAAGTGATGTCGGAGGTTGGGAGGGGTGAGTGGAAAAATAAAGGAAAATTTGGGACTTGCTGTGGACTCTGAAATTACATTGCCCTCATGGATTTTTAGAAAACATATATGGATCTCTATTTTGGTTGTTGTCCTATTTCTGTTTTTATTGATGTGTGATTGATGTATTAAATTCAGAGGTATAACATGATCATTTAATATTTGTAACTATTATAAAATGATCACCATAGTAAGTCTGGTTATCATTCATCACCACTCATAGTTACAATTTTTTTTTCTCACAAAGAGAACTTTTAAGATTTACTCTCTTAGCGACTTTGACATGTACAGTGTTATTAACCATGGTCATCATGGTGTACACTATATCCTCATGACTGACATATTTATAATTGGAAGTTTGTACCATTTGACCGCCTTCATTCATTTCCACAGGTGTGGAGTTTCCTCAAAAAGGTCAGAGTAGAAATGACCATATTTCTCGGGTATATTTATCTGAAGGAAATCAAGACAGCAGTTTGAAAAGATATCTGCACCTCCATGTTCATTGTGGGATTATCTACAAAAGCCAAGACATGGAAATGGCTCAAATGTCCATTGGTGGTTAGATGGATAAAGAAAATGTAGACATATAGCTACAGATATACACTGGAGAAGGAAATGGCCACCCTCTCCAGTTTTCTTGTCTGGAGAACCCCATGGACAGAGGAACCGGGTGGGATGCAGTCCTTGGGGTCACAAAGAGTTGGACACGACTGAACAACTGAACAGCAACAATAGATATACACAGTGGAATATTATTGAGCCAAAACCAGAAAGGAAATCTTGCCATTTCCTGCAATGTGGATGGAACTTGAAGGTGTTATGCTAAATGCAAGAAATCAAACAGAGAGAACTAAGTACTGTAGGACCTGTTTCTTTGTCTCCGTTTTTGATCTGTAGTTAAATCACACAAGTTCTCGATATATAGGGTTTCATATTTGGACAATGACATCTTTCTCCCTCTATAGAAGTGAAGCTTTTTTTCCTGAACAAAATTAGGTTTCTCGAAACCTCCTCCCCACATTCACCCTGCTCTCCCACTTACTTCCCAGAACCTTTTCTGGGTGGATGAATAGGGTCCAGGAGGTCTGTTTTATTCCAGCCTAGTTCATGGGCTTAAATGCCGGGCCTGCACTACTTAGGAAGCAAGGACGCTCTGGCATTCCACTGACAAAATCTGGACATTCACATCATGAGTCATCTTTCCCAGCATGACCTTGGGTTTAATTTCAGGCTCACCCATCACTCGACACTTTTCTCCTTGCTTGATTTTTGATGTCCATCAGGAAGGATTTATTCATTCACTCCCCAAGAAAGCTATTTCCTGAGATTTCACCACTGTGGACTCTTCAAGCACTCTGGATGGCATCCTGTAATTATTAGCATCTGATGACTTAAGTATTTTTACTATTACTTAATGCCGTTTTGGCCTTTTTTTTTGGCATGCATTTCTCTTATTGCCTGTTAAAAGCATAATTTTGGATCTGAAAATAGCATTAAAGCTCATGTACTAACCCATCCACCCACCCCTCCATTAGCATCAGAAAATCTGACTTTCAGACTAGTTATATGATTTTCAAAGGGTGAGACACCTAATTATTGAAAAATCAAAAGCTAGAACCCAGTCTTCCTATGTCTCAGGCCAAGATAACATTTTTCTAACCCTGGGTATTTTTTCATTTCTTTCAGAGTCTGATTGATTATGCCTGCATTTATGCCTGAGCAATACAGACAAGACAGAATCTGAATATTAAACCTCTGGAAGTTTGGTTTGTATTCAAAGCATGTGCTTTGATCTCTTCATCTCCTATGAACTGTATTTAGAGTAAAAATAAACAGGTTAATACACTGTCTTGCCTGTGTCAGATAGAAGTCAGAGATCAAGTGAGTGATGGATTTGGGAACCCAAAGTGACAGGAGATCTTAAATGTGTACGGAGAGTTCTGGTAAACAAGTCAGCCTGTAGGCCTCTGTTGGCATCTTTGAGAGGGCAGCTCTGTGCAGTGAGTGCAAAAGGGCTCTGTCGCTGGTGATGTGGGCGGGCACACTTTGCTATACATCTGTCGCCTAGGAGCTTAGAGTCTGAAACAACCCCAAATGTTTATTATGTCATTTTGAGACCCAAAAGGGCAGAAAATTGTCCACACAAACAGCCTAAAATGTAATAAATGTAAATTGATATATCTGAGGGGTGATTATTTATTTCAAGGTCATAAGCTATTCTATTTCAGTGATATCATAGACAGCAAAGAGAAAAAGAGACAGACTATTTAATAAATCTAGCTATATAAAGAGTATGACTGCATAAATAGAAATAGAGATAAATATAGACACACGATCACTGACATCTTTTAAACTTTGTTTTGGCCTAGTGTGTGTGCTCAGTCATGTCTGACTCTTTGCAACCCTGTAGACTGTAGGCCACCAGACTCTTCTGTCCATGGGATTCTCTAGGCAAGAATACTGGAATGAGTTGCCATTTCCTTCTCCAGGGGATCTTCCCTACCCAAGAATCAAACCAAGAGTTTAATTACCCAAGAGTTCTCCTGTGTCTCCTGCATTGCAGGAGGATTTTTGACCACTGAGCCACCTGGGAAGCCCCTGTTTTGCCCTAGACCTGGGTTTTAATCAGTCTGCAATTTATGCTGCCTCATCAGAACTTAATGAGTCAGGTTCTGAGCCCTGTATTTTGTTCCCGGCTGCAGACAGCACTAAACGAATTTCCAAGTGGCAACCTGAATTCATTTTGATTGAGCCTTAGAAAATGATAGAGACAGTGAACAGCTTTTTATTTATTATACATTATTATCTGTTAGTAATTCCACTCAAAACTCAGGCAAGGGCAGGGATTCTGTAGTATGGAACCCTGATCTTTCCCACAATCCTTGTCACCTCCTGCTCTATTCTTGACTCTGTCCATTTGCAAGGCTGCCTTCCTGCTGTACTTGAGAAGTCTCCTCTTTCAGCCTCTGCAGACCCACCACCACCCACTATGGAAGGCTCACTGGATGTGCTACATCCCTGGTAGTAGATCCCTTTACAGGTTCTGGTTGGTCCAACCAATGAAGAATCAACAGGTCAGAGGATAAGGAGAGTCAAGTCAAGATGACTATCTCCCCAGGTCCATCCCCACCCTCAGGTCTGCCTGGGGTTGATGGGTCCTTTAATAGAGGTCACTGTTCCTCTTAAGATGGGTCTTTCTGAAGAATCTCCCTGTAAGCTTATCTGATTTCCAATGACTTCTCCCTCCTCTCAGCCCTTTGAGACCAAGGAGGGTTGCATTTCCATGGCTACTAGTTTCAAGCTACTGCACTATCTCCAGAGCTACTCCTGTGTCCTGCTCACACCATTGTAAATGGTGCCTTATTAAGCCTACCTCGAATGACCCTAATGTCAATATATCCTCTGTTTCCCACTCTGGGCCTATCTAATATGTCTCTCCTAAAGTATCATAAAGGAAATCAACCCTGAAGGACTGACGCTGAAGCTGGAGCTCCAATATTTTGGCCACCTGATGTGAAGAGCCGAATCACTGGAAAAGACTCTGATGCTGGGAAAGATTGAAGGCATGAGGAGAAGGGGATGGTGCAGGATGAGATGGTTGGATGGCATCACTGACTCAACGGACATGAGTTTGAGCAAGCTCTGGGAGACGCTGAAGCACAGGGAAGCCTCGTTTGCTGTAGTTCATGGGGTTGCAAAGAGCCAAACATGACTGAGTGACTGAACAAGGACAACAACAAAGTATCATAGCACTCTGAAAAAAGTCATTGTTTCCCTTATTTTGTAGTTTTGACAAATCCTTGGGAAGTTTAGAGAAAGCCTTTATGCAGAATGCCTTTAGAAAAGAAGTTCGAATGTCTTTTCTGTTGTCTGTTTTCCTGCTGGAGAGTAACTTGAGGTGACCACCATGGAGATAGCACCATTACTGTCACTCCAGATATCTGAGGGCAGAAAAGTGGTGATCCAGTTATAGAAAGTACTAAATCTTGTTCTAAAAAGGTGAAGTAAGTCGATACAGGCAAACAGAAAACCATTAAGAATATGTTCTCATTCTCTTTAAGCCTTTAGCTGGTTCAAGAGTTTAGAGGCAAGTCTTTAGAAATCACTCCATTAGCAAGCCAATGGGACGATACAGTGGACAAACACAAATTGACATCTTGAGAAATGAGAAGCCTTTCAAAGATGACCAGTCCATCTCATCTGGCAGCACGCCTAAGGGAGTTCTGAGAAGTCTGTGGGGTTCTTTTATCTTGATGACTTGCCTGAAGGTGATGGGAAAGGATTGGGATGGGAATTAACCACAGGTTTCTTAAGATGAGCTGCAATCAATAAAGACCACTGTTGGAAATGATGAAGTCTGGGGAGTCTCATTTCAGTTAACTGATACAAAGACAAGCAAGCAGGGAGAGCAGAGAATAGTTGTGACTCTTTACCTACTTATGATAGAAGGCTGCTGCTGCTGCTAAGTCACTTCAGTCGTGTCTGACTCTGTGCAACCCAATGGACAGCAGCCCACCAGGCTCCCCCGTCCCTGGGATTCTCCAGGCAAGAACACTGGAGTGGGTTGCCATTTCCTTCTCCAATGCATGAAAGTGAAAAGTGAAAGTGAAGTCGTCCAGTCGTATCTGACTTTTCTCGACCCCATGGACTGCAGCCTACCAGGCTCCTCTGTCCATGGGATTTTCCAGGCAACAGTACTGGAGTGGGGTGCCATTGCCTTCTCTGTGATAGAAGGCAGTCGTATTTAAATCCACTTGTTTCATTTCTGTGAAGTGCAATGATGCAAAGACAAAGTCCTACATTAGAAATAGTGGTTCCTGGACTTCCTTGGCAGCTCAGTGGTTAAGACTCTGAGTTTCCAGTGAAGGAGGCATGAGCTCTATCCCTGGTTGAGGAATTAACATTTCACATGCCTCAAGGTGTGACCAAAAGAAAAATGGTGGTTCCAGGGACAAAGGGAGTGTGTTGAACTTCTCAGGTAGTCTAATTTTTCAACTCTGTGCCCAGGCATTGCAGAATCAGAAGACAATGTGTCCACTTGACTTTTAGGAGTAATGCACGCTCTGGTTGTAAGCTTCCCGGGTGGTGCTAGTGGTAAAGAATCTGCCTGCCAATGCAGGAGACATAGGTCCCATCCCTGGAAGATCCCCTGGAGAAGAAAATGACAATCCACTCCAGTATTCTTGCCTGGGAAATTCCATGGGCAGAGGAGCCTTGTGAACGATGGTCCATGGAGTTGCAGAGTCGGACGTGACCGAGTGACTAAACAACAACAACAAAATCCTCTGGGTGCACCATAGTGGGCCATTCGAAAAGTGCAGAAGTAACAACAGAAACCAGGATGCATAGCTGGAATGTCAGAGCCTCTTCCTTCAGACAGCTAGCTAATTCAGCAAAGAAATTTAGCTTTGCAAATATTCAGGGGTATTTCGGCCATGCGACAAAAACTACCTCATGAATCTTTGTCCTCCCCTTTGTAAATTAAAATATACAAACCCAGATACAATCTGAATAATGTCTACCAATAATTTACTTAATGGCAGCTCTGTTTTATATCCTTTAAGGGAGGCTGGCAAAAATACAAATTGGCAATGAGAAAGTATAAAAACAAAAGTAACTCATCCAGAACTAACAGAGTAAATCACTTAAGGGAACATTAAGCCCTAATTGTAGAAATAACACATATTAATCTCCCCGTGATGACACCAGGGGATGGGTTTGCAGATGGGTATTCCATGGCCTGGCACAGGGGAAGAAGGCACAGATGCAGCCCCAGAGGGCGCTGTTTGGATGCCAAGCCAGGCATCCAGAAGGCTAGGTGGGCATGTAGCTACAAGAGTAGATATACAGGTATAACTGCATCAGTGTGCCGTGCACCTGCAGCTAACACGACATTGTACATCAAGTGTACTCCAATATAAAACAAATTTTTTTACTTTCAAAAATCACTTTATTGAGATACAGTTTACATTTCACAGAATTCACTGTTTACATACACAATAACTAGATTTTAGTTTACTTGTAGAGCCACGATCACCACCACAATCTAAGTTTATAATGTTTTTTCTCCCCCTAAATAGAAACCCTGTTCCTAGTAGCGGTCACTCTCCATCTTCACTCCCCCCAGCCCCCAGCCCTAGGCAACCACAGCCCTGTGGAATTGTTTCCATAGGTTTGCCTCTTCTGGACATTCTGTGCAAGTGGAATCATCCAGTATGTGGCCTTTCATGTGATTTTTTTCCCTTTGCATAAAGTTCTCAAGGTTCATCTGGACAACGTTCTAACTGGTATCAGCACTTCGCTCCTTTTATGGCTGAATAATACTCTCTTGTGTGGATACATGGCTTTCCTTGTGGCTCAGGTGGTAAAGAATCCGTGTACAATGTGGAAGACCTGGGTTCGATATCTGGGTTGGGAAGATCCCCTGGTGAAGGGAAAGGCTACCCACTCCAGTATTCTGGCCTGGAGAATACCATGGACTATGTAGTCCATGGGGCTGCAAAGAGTCAGACACAACTGAGCGACTTTAACTTTCACCTGTGTGGATATACAATATGATTATTTTTTGTAATAAAATATTTTAAATTTATAAAACAAGTTTTTAATTAAAAACTAAAATTTATAATGGACAGAAAACCCTGGCAACCCAACACTAGAGCTGCAAATGCGGAACATAAAAGGATATTCACCTTGGAGTGTCACCGAGCTTTCTTGTGGTGTCAGCTCAAAGGTGCTTGATATGTGGCAAAGCTCAACCAGTTACTGTTAAATGTTTACATTTACCTTTGAGAGGTGGGGGGGAGGCAAGAAGTTTCAAACAATATCCACTACCAATTTCTCAGCTGAGTGAAAGTGGCCAGTTATGACCACTGGTTCTCATGATAGAAGCAACTCCAGCTTCTAAAATAAAGACCTTGAGTAATGAGAAGCCCTGGTAGGTCTGATGTCACAGCAGTTCTTGGCTTTGTTTTGTGGGAAGAGTGGAGCCTGACACGAGGGGCTCCATGCTGTTGTTTTATTTTGGGAATTGATTGGGAAGCCCAGGGATGGGGATGGAATGAGCGGACAGGAGTTGAGGGAAGGCTGGTCCAGGGCACGTTGTGGAGAAGATCTCTGCTGTCTGTCAGCAGCAGGGACCTGCTTCCTCGGGGGTCTTTGTGGAGAGCTGTGAGAGAGGCAACTGGTCTGTCACAGGACAGCAAGGTACAGAAGAGGGGCTACTTATGTACAGGAGTCCATCTCCTTTGAAGAAGGGAAAGCCTGGGGTTGTGGACGTCCTCTTGCTTTGAGCTCGGCCGTAGAGTCTGAGTTTCTTGAAGGAAACACACACAGAGAAAGAAGAAACTGTGTGCAAAAGGAGAGATGCTGTTCCTCCAACGGGAGATGCCATCCAGCTGTGTCTGTGCAGGCCAGTGACAGGGTGCGGCTGGGATGAAGGCAGGTCAAGGGGCTCTCTGATGGTGCACCAGAGAGAGGACCCTAAAGATTTGCTTTTGTATGCATTTTGTTATCTTTAAGATGTCTTAGTAGTGGGATGTTGGAGAAGTGGGGTGTCTTAGTACTGGGATGTCTTAGTATCTGTCAAGGGTTGGACCAGATATAAGTATTCTTATTACCTGTTTCAAGTCTTCTCTCTATAGTAGAATCTACCACAGTATGTTCTTTTTCTTTTTTAATTTTTTTTTTGATGTGGATCATTTTAAAATCTTTATTAAATTTGTTACAATACTGTTTCTGTTTTTCTATTTTGCTCTTCTATTCTGCTCTTCTGAGCAACCCCACGTCCAAGGAGCGGTGGCTGCACTGGAGCAAGAAGACCAAGAGGAGCTACTCCACGTTCAAGGTCAGGAGAGGTGGTGGTGAGGAGATACCCCTTGTCCAAGGTAAGGAACAGTGGCTGCGCTTTGCTGCAGCAGCCGTGAAGAGATACCCCACGTCCAAGGTAAGAGAAACCCAAGTAAGATGGTAGGTGTTGCGAGAGGGCATCAGAGGGCAGACACACTGAAACCATAATCACAGAAAACTGGCAATCTAATCACATGGACCACAGCCTTGTCTAACTCAGTGAAGCTAAGCCATGCTCTGTGGGGCCACCCAAGATGGGCAGGTCATGGTGGAGAGGTCTGACAGAATGTGGTCCACTGGAGAAGGGAATGGCAAACCACTTCAGTATTCTTGCCTTGAGAACCCCATGAACAGTATGAAAAGGCAAAATGATAGGATACTGAAAGAGGAACTCCCCAGGTCGGTAGGTGCCCAATATGCTACTGGGGATCAGTAGAGAAATAACTCCAGAAAGAATGAAGGGATGGACCCAAAGCAAAAACAATACCCAGTTGTGGATGTGACTGGTGATAGAAGCAAAGTCTGATGCTGTAAAGAGCAATATTGCATTAATCTGGAATGTTAGGTTCATGAATCAAGGCAAATTGGAAGTGGTTAAACAGGAGATGGCAAGAGTGAACGTCAACATTCTTGGAATCAGCGAACTAAAATGGACTGGAATGGGTGAACTTAACTCAGATGACCATTATATCTACTACTGTGGGCAGGAATGCCTTAGAAGAAATGGAGTAGCCATCATGGTCAACAATAGTCTGAAATGCAGTACTTGGATGCAGTCTCAAAAACGACAAAATGATCTCTGTTCATTTCCAAAGCAAACCATTCAATATCACAGTAATCCAAGTCTATGCCCCAACCAGTAATGCTGAAGAAGCTGAAGTTGAACGGTTCTATGAAGACCTACAAGACCTTTTAGAACTAACACTCAAAAAAGATGTCCTTTTCATTATAGGGGACTGGAATGCAAAATTAGGAAGTCAAGAAACACTTAGAGTAACAGGCAAATTTGGCCTTGGAATATGGAATGAAGCAGAGCAAAGGCTAATAGAGTTTTGCCAAGAGAACGCACTGGTCATAGCAAACACCCTCTTCCAACAACACAAGAGAAGACTCTACACATGGACATGACCAGATGGTCAACACTGAAATCACATTGATTATATTCCTTGCAGCCAAAGATAGAGAAGCTCTATACAGTCAGCAAAAACAAGACCAGGAGCTGACTGTGGCTCAGATCATGAACTCCTTATTGCCAAATTCAGACTTAAATTGAAGAAAGTAGGGAAAACCACTAGACCATTCAGGTATGACCTAAATCAAATCCCTTATGATTATACAGTAGAAGTGAGAAATAGATTTAAGGGACTAGATCTGATAGAGTGCCTGATGAACTATGGATGGAGGTTCGTGACATTGTACAGGAGACAGGGATCAAGACCATCTCCATGGAAAAGAAATGCAAAAAAGCAAAATGGCTGTCTGGGGAGGCCTTACAAATAGCTGTGAGAAGAAGAGAAGCAAAAAGCAAAGGAGAAAAGGAAAGATATAAGCATCTGAATGCAGAGTTCCAAAGAATAGCAAGGAGAGATAAGAAAGCCTTCCTCAGTGATCAATGCAAAGAAAGAGAGGAAAAACAGAATGGGAAAGACTAGAGATCTCTTCAAGAAAATTAGAGATACCAAGGGAATATTTCATGCAAAGATGGCCTCGATAAAGGACAGAAATAGTATGGACCTGACAGAGGCAGAAGATATTAAGAAGAGGTGGCAAGAATACACAGAAGAACTGTACAAAAAAGATCTTCACGACCCAGATAATCATTATGGTGTGATCACTCACCTAGAGCCAGACATCCTGGAATGTGAAGTCAAGTGGGCCTTAGAAAGCATCACTATGAACAAAGCTAGTGGAGGTGATGGAATTCCAGTTGAGCTATTTCAAATCCTGAAAGATGATGTTGTGTGAGTGCTGCACTCAATATGCCAGCAAATTTGGACAACTCAGCAGTGGCCACAGGACTGGAAAAGGTCAGTTTTCATTCCAATCCCCAAAGAAGGCAATGCCAAAGAATGCCCAAACTACCGCACAATTGCACTCATCTCACACACTAGTAAAGTAATGCTCAAAATTCTCCAAGCCAGGCTTCAGCAATATGTGAACTGTGAACTTCCAGATGTTCAAGCTGGTTTTAGAAAAGGCAGAGGAACCAGAGATCAAATTGCCAACATCCGCTGGATCATGGAAAAGGCAAGAGAGTTCCAGAAAAACATCTATTTCTGCTTTATTAACTATGCCAAAGCCTTTGACTGTGTGGATCACAATAAACTGTGGAAAATTCTTCAAGAGATGGGAATACCAGACCACCTGACCTGCCTCTTGAGAAATCTGTATGCAGGTCAGGAAGCAACAGTTAGAACTGGACATGGAACAACAGACTGGTTCCAAATAGGAAAAGGAGTACGTCAAGGCTGTATATTGTCACCCTGCTTATTTAACTTATATACAGAGTACATCATGAGAAACGCTGGGCTGGAAGAAGCACAAGCTGGAATCAAGATTGCCGGGAGAAATATCATAACCTCAGATATGCAGATGACACCACCCTTATGGCAGAAAGTGAAGAGGAACTAAAAAGCCTCTTGATGAAAGTGAAAGAGGAGAGTGAAAAAGCTGGCTTAAAGCTCAACATTCAGAAACCTAAGATCATGGCATGCGGTCCCATCACTTCATGGGAAATAGATAGGGAAACAGTGGAAACAGTGTCAGACTTTATTTTGGGGGGCTCCAAAATCACTGCAGATGTTGACTGCAGCCATGAAATAAAAAGACGCTTACTCCTTGGAAGGAAAATTATGACCAACCCAGATAGCATATTAAAAAGCAGAGACATTACTTTGCCAACAAAAGTCCATCTAGTCAAGGCTATGGTTTTCCCAGTAGTCATGTATGGATGTGAGAGTTGGACTGTGAAGAAGGCTGAGCACCGAAGAATTGATGCTTTTGAACTGTGGTGTTGGAGAAGACTCTTGAGAGTCCCTTGGACTGCAAGGAGATCCAACCAGTCCATTCTGAAGGAGATCAGCCCTGGGATTTCTTTGGAAGGACTGATGCTAAAGCTGAAAGTCCAGTACTTTGTCCACCTTATGCGAAGAGTTGACTCATTGGAAAAGACTCTGATGCTGGGAGGGATTAAGAGCAGGAAGAGAAGGGGACGACAGAGGATGAGATGGCTGGATGGCATCACTGACTCAATGGACCTGAGTTTGAGTGAACTCCGGGAGTTGGTGATGGACAGGGAGGCCTGGCATGCTGCAATTCATGGGGTCACAAAGAGTCAGACACGACTGAGCAACTGAACTGAACTGAACTGATTCTGCTCTTTATGTTTGTTTGTTTTTGGTTACGAGGCATGTGGGATCTTAGCTGTCTGACCAGGGACTAAACCCCTGCATTGGAAGGCAAAGTCTTAACCACTGGACCACCAGGGAGGTCCGTACTCTGGTAAGTTCTTACACTGTTTCAACAGTGAAGGTGCAGAGCCTTCAGGTTTTATTCCTTTGGTGACCCCCACAGCATTATGGTGATAGCTGGCATCTTGCCTCTATGCACTGGGATGAAGACAAGAAAACATGGAGCCGGATTTTGAACAGTTTCATTTGGCTGTGTCCACATGCTGGAGGGAAGGACACCTGGGGTCTGCAGCCTTCGCTCTCCACAGTGGCAGACGTGAGACTGCTCATACCTCCTGGCTTCAAAGCTTCCATAACTACTCTGCACAGACACACACACTCACACACAGTCACATACCCACACACTCACACACACACGTTCTTTGTCTCCTGTCAGACACAAAAAGCTCTCTTTTATTTTTTTTATATTTTATTGAATGATTCTTTAAATTCTATAGTGCTTGGCAATTTTCAAAAGTTTCATACACATGACTTCATATAATCCCATAATAATACCCTTCTTCCCCCTACCGCCATCTTGTCCCTCCCCCACTTCCCTCTCCCTATGGAAACCACTAGTTTGTTTTCTGTATCTGTCATTCTGCTTTTTGTTTGTTTGTTTGTTTTATTCACTATAAAGCCCAGACTTTATTTTCTTGGGCTCCAAAATCACTAGCAGATGGTGACTGCAGCCATGAAATTAAAAGATGCTTGCTTCTTAGATGAAAAGCTATGACAAACCTAGACAGTATATTAAAAAGCAAAGACATCACTTTGCTGACAAAGGTCCATAGAGTCAAAACTATAGTTTTTCCAGTAGTCATGTATGGATGTGAGAGTTGGACCACAAAGAAGGCTGAACACCAAAGAATTGATGCTTTAAAACTGAGGTGCTGGAGAAGACTCTTGAGTGTCCCTTGGACTGCAAGGAGATCCAACTTTGCAAACCTAAAGGAAAACAGTCCTGAATATTCATTGGAGGAACTGACACTGAAGCTGAATCTCTAATACTTCGGCCACCTGATGCGAAGAGCCGACTCATTAGAAAAGACCCTGATGCTGGGAAAGATTGAAGACAGGAGGAAAAGGGGACGACACAGGATGAAATGGTTGGATGGCATCACCGACTCAATGGACGTGAGTTTGAGCATGCTCCAGGAGATGGTGAAGGACAGGGAAGCCTGGCGTGCTGCAGTCCACAGCATTGCAAAGAGTCGGACACAACTGAGCAACTGAACTGAACTGAATATTCCATTGTATATATGTGACACATCTTCTTTACCCATTCATTGGTCTATAGACATCTAGGTTTCTTCCACGTCTTGGCTACCGTAAGTAGTGACTGAGTGACTAAACAACAACCAAGTTTGTTGTGTGTTTTAGATTACACGTATAAGTGACACCAGACAGTATTTTGTCTTTCTCCATCTGACTTCTTATTTCACTTAGTATAATACCCTCTAGGTCCATCCTTGTTGTTGCAAATGGTATTATTTCACTCCTTTTTATGGCTGAGTAATATTCCACTGTATGTGTGCACCACACCTTCTTTATCCATTCATCTGCCTGTGGACACTTGGGTTGCTTCTATGTCTTGGCTGTTGTGAATAGTGCTGCAGTGAATGTAGGAGCACATGAATCCTCAAGAGCTATTTTTAACTCTCTGCATGGACTTTTGCTGGGGAGTATGAAGATACTGTGCTAATCTCAGAGGGGAGTTGGAGGATGAAACCATCAGGATGCTACACTGTCTTTCTTCCCCAATCAAGGAGAGGGCACTATTTTGCTTTTCCAACCACTGGCATGAAAGTAGGCTAAGATCAAATATTAGGTGACTTGCACTGCCTCTCCCCAGGTTTTTTTGTGCATGAGTCTGTCACTGTAGAGTGAAGGACTTTGTCTCCTGTTATTGAAAATGAATCAGAGCGGTTAAGATAAGGCAGAACTGGTGTGTACCTCTGTAATTCTGCTATGTAGGAGGTGACCAGGTGTGACGTGCAGGGCGCAGGCACTGTGTGAGGTGGCCGAATGGCCAAGTGGCCTTTACACTGCCACAGGACATATAATAAAACTGCTTTTTCACCTGGCATACTAAATAATTACATGTTAATTTAGGGGAAGGTCAATACAGGTTGGCTTCCCAGGTGGCCCAGTGGTAAAGGATTCACCTGCCAATGCAGGAGACACAAGAGACACAGTTTTGATTCCTGGGCTGGGGAGATCCCCTGGAGGAAGAAAAGGCAACCCACTCCAATATTCTTGCTTGGAGAATCCCCATGGACAGGGGAGCCTGGTGGGCTACAGTCCATGGGGTTGTAAAGAGTCAAACACAATGGCAGGACTGAGCACACACACACACATACAGTACAGGTTAAAGCAGAGTTCAGCCTGCATTTATTGGTTATCTTGCCTTAGATGCACAATAAATTTATTTTTTCTTCCCCTACAACAGACCAGGTGGTGTGTGAAGCAGGCAGGGCAGGTTTGGAATCAGGTAGACCTGTTTCTGTTCAGATTCTGCTGGACATGAGGAAGGGGCCTCTGTGTCCTGTCTGTCAAATGGGGACACTGATATCCATTAGGCAAGACTGGTGTACGGATTTCTGGTAATGTACATGGAGATGCTAATCTAATAGATGCACCAAAGGAAAATAAATGGTGGTAATGAATGAGCCTCTGAGAACAATCTATTGTTGCCTGTGGGGGAAGGAAGGTTGCACCTGCAGGGAAATATCTCCTGATCAAGTCTAATTCATTGGCATTCCTCTCAGCATCTTTGAGGGGCCCATCCATCCTGGAAAATTTTCCTAGGTAAGAGGTCCCAGAAGCAAGAAGGAGATAAAATACAAAGTGAAATGTAGAACTCCAACCAAATTAAAGCATCTGTCAGCATGATCAGTTCTAAATCGAAAAGTAAACTTAATTAAAAAGAAAAGAAAACTCTTGTTGCTGCCATAATGAAATTCAGGGTTTCAAGGCTGACAAAGAGGAAGCTGTGCAGAAAGGTTCATAATTAAATGATGGGGTAGAATTATCACAGGATGTTTACTCTGCATCTAAGCTCAAATTTATTTAGTTATTTTTTGCCTTCCAAAAATAAAGGCTATAAAATGGAGCTCGCAATTAAATTATACCTGTTGCGTCCCCAATTAAAGGAATCTTGGCACATTTCAATTTGTGTGTTCCAGCTGTGTGCATCAAAAATCACACATTAGGGACTGGAAAATGTCTCTGCTAAGCTTGTTTCTTGGCACAGAACTTAAAGACCTGGAGGGTTAATAGCGCTCTACACTCCTTCCAGCGCTGTCTTGCAGCTTTGAAGGGCAGGCAAGAGGCTACAAAGTCAATTGGCAAATGCAACCTGAAATACAGACCTTGGACTTTTGGTGAGGAGATAGACGGTGCGGGGGAGGGACCCGAAGAGAGTTCCTCTGGGGTGCCCCTGCCTCTAGACGTCCCCAGGGCACGCAGCTGGGAAGTGCATGTAGTTTTGTTAACACACACACATACAGTCGTCTCTCAGTGTCTGTGGGGGATTGGTTCTAGGAGTCCCTTTGGGTACCAATTCCCTGGATGTTTGAATCCCTTAGATAAATGGTCTGGTACAATAAGTAGGGCTTCCTTCATGGCCCAGATGAGGGAATCTCTGGGTCAGGGAGATCCCCTGGAGGAGGGCATGGCAATCCACTCCAGTATTCTTGCCTGGGAAATCCAAGGGACAGGGGAGCCTGGTGGGCTATAGTCTATGGGGTCGCAAAGAGTTGGACGTGACTGAGCGACTAACATTTTCACTTTTACTTTCAGTGCAATAAATATGGTTGGTCCTCTGTACCCTTGGATTTTGCATCTGTGGAGGTGGGGACAAAGGAGCGTGGTACAGGTTTCCTCTGCTATCCCAAAGCAGAGTGGGAGGGTCCCTGGGCTGTGCGTCCTTCCACATACATCCTAAGGTTTTAGCATGTTAAGTTTCAAAAAGTTCAAGAAAATACATTGAAATTTTAATTGGGTTTACATTGAAATCTTTACGCTAATTTGAGAATAACTGACAATTTTAGAGCATCTTTTAGTTTCTAGACACAGCATTTTGTTCCATTTGTTAACGCCTGCTTTATTTCAAAAAGGCTTTGAAGTTTTATCCACCTGGATTATATACTCCTTTTCATAATTCTCTTTTAAAAAGCTACATTTCATTTTGTTGTTGATGTATAGAAATGTCATTGATTTTTAGTCTATATATTGTCTATCCAGCAAAATTGCTAAATTCACTTATTACCTCTGTGTGTTTCCTGCTAATTCTCTTCTGGCTATTTTATAAGAAAACAGGATGAGGGAGTTCCCTGGCGGTCCAGTGGTTAGGACTGGGGCTCCCAGTGCAGTGGCCCTGGGTCCAGTCTTTGGTCAGAGAACTAAGATCCCATAAGCCTCAAGGCATGGCCAAAAACACAAAGAAGGAAAACAGAATGAGAGTCTTGTTTGTTTTCTTCCAATCCTAATATATTTTGGATTTTGTTGTCGATTCAAAAAGCCTCTCTGTGATGGTCTTGAGCTGCAGAACAGTGAATCTGGGTGAGCTCAGTGTTTAAACATTTTGTTTTTGCTTTGTGTGTGTCTTTACCTTCTCTAGCATTTTATGTGGTTTAAAGACAGATAGTTTTTCAAGATACCATGTTTTCCATGTTGTTAAAAGTGACATTTAGTTCAATATATGTTTGTTTAGCACCTATGTTACATAGGATTACATGACAGTGTCTGCACTGAGCCAGGTGCTGGAAAAGTCCAGTATCAGGAGTGAAGTGAGGTGTTGTTAGGATACAATAATCATTCAGGGTTTAGGCAAAGTAAGCTCACCCTGTTAATGGACCAACACTCAGTGTGGGAGAGAACAGAGACTCTCAGCTGACAGGACCAACAGCTGCTGCTGCTGCTGCTAAGTTGCTTCAGTCATGTCCGACTCTGTGTGACCCCATAGACAGCAGCCCACCAGGCTCTCCCGTCCCTGGGATTCTCCAGGCAAGAACACTGGAGTGGATTGTCATTTCCTTCTCCAAGGCATGAAAGTGAAAAGTGAAAGTGAAGTTACTCTTTTGTGTCTGACCCTCAGCGACCCCATGGACTGCAGCCTTCCAGGCTCCTCAGTCCATGGGATTTTCCAGGCAAGAGTACTGGAGTGGGGTGCCATTGCCTTCTCCGGACAGGATCAACTAGTAGAGGCAAATTGCTGGTAATTCCTAGATGGTGCAGTGGTAAAGAAGCTGCCTGGCAATGCATGAGATGCAAGAGATGCAGGTTGAATCCCTGGGTCAGGAAGATTCCCTAGAATAGAAAATGGCAACCCACTCCAGTATTCTTGCCCTGGAAATCCCATGGACAGAGGAACTTGGCAGGCTATAATCCATGGGGTCACAAAAGAGTCAGATATGACTGAATACACACAGATACCTCAAGCTATTGAATATATATATTCTCTTATGTCAGATGGAAATACACAGAAAGATGAAAAAAATGCATTGGAAGATACATTGACGAAACATTGTGAAGAGCTCAAGCAGTATGGAGGTTCCTTAAAAACTAAAAATAGAGCTACCATGTGACACAGCAATCCCACCATGGGCATATTCTCAGAGAAAACCACAATTCAAAAAGAAACATGCATCCCAATGTTCATTGCACCACCATTTCCAATAACCAGGATATGGAAGCAAATAAATGTCCATCAACAGAGGAGTGGATAAAGAATATGTGGTACATATATACAATGGAGTATTACTCAGCCATGAAAAGAATGGAATTGGGTCATTTGTAGAGATGTGGATGGATCTAGAGACTGTCATACAGAGTGAAGTAAGTCAGAAAGAGAAAAAAACTTCACATATTAACACATGTGGAATCTGAAAAAATTAGTAAAGATGCTCTTACTTACAAAGCAGAAATAGAGACACAACTGTAGAGAACAAATGTATGGATATCAAGGAGGAAAGAGGAGTGGGATGAACTGGGAGATTGGGATTGACACACATACACTATTGATATTATGTATAAACTAGGAGACCAATGTGAACCTGCTGCAGAGCACAGGGAACTGCACTCAGTGCTCTCTGATACCTGAATGGGAAGGAAATCCAAATCAGAAGGGATATATGTATACATAGAGCTGATTCATTTTGCTGTACAGCAGAAACTGACACACCATTGTAAAGCAACTGTTCAGTTCAGTTCAGTCACTTGGTGTTGTCTGACTCTTTGTGAGCCCATGGACTGCAGCACACCAGGCCTCCCTGTCCATCACCAACTCCTGGAGTTCACTCAAACTCATGTCCGTTGAGTTGGTGATGCCATCCAACCATCCCATCCTCTGTCATCCCCTTCTGGGGTCTTTTCAAATGAGTCAGTTCTTAGCATCAGGTGGCCAAAGTATTGGAGTTTCAGCTTCAACATCAGTCCCTCCAATGAATATTTGGGACTGATTTCCTTTAGGATGGACTGTTTGGATCTCGTTGCTGTCCAAGGGACTCTCAAGAGTCTTCTCCAACACAACAGTTCAAAAGCATCAATTCTTCAGCACTCAGCTTTCTTTATAGTCCAACTCTCACATCCATACATGACTTATGGAGAAACCAAAGCTTTGACTAGATGGACCTTCATTGACAAAGTAATGTCTCTACTTTGTAATATGCTGTCTAAGGTTGGTCATAACTTTTCTTCCAAGGAGGAAGCATCTTTTAATTTCATGGCTGAAGTCACCATCTGCAGTGATTTTGGAGCCCCCCAAAATAAAGTCTGTCACTGTTTCCATTGTTTCCCCATGTATTTGCCATGAAGTGATGGGATCAGATGCCATGATCTTAGTTTTCTGAATGTAGAGTTTTAAGCCAATTTTTTTCACTCTCCTCTTTCACTTTCATCAAGACGTTCTTTAGTTCTTCTTTGTTTTCTGCCATAAGTGTGGTGTCATCTGCATATCTGAGGTTATTGATATCTCTCCCAGTAATCTTGATTCAAGCTTGTGCTTCATCCAGTCCAGCATTTCTCATAATGTATTCTGCATATAAGTTAAATAAGCAGGGTGACAATATACAGCCTTGACATACTCCTTTCCCAATTTGGATCTGGTCTGTTGTTCCACGTACAGTGCTAACTGTTGCTTCTTGACCTGCATACAGATTTCTCAGGAAACAGGTTAGGTGGTCTCATATTCCCATCTCTTTCAGAATTTGCCACAGTTTGTCATGATTCACACAAAGACTTTGGCATAGTCAATAAAGCAGAAGTAGATGTTTTTCTGGAATTCTTTCTTTTTTGATGATCCAACAGATGTTGGCAATTTGATCTCTGGTTCCTCTGCCTTTTTGAAATCTAGATTGACCATCTGGAAGTTCACAGTTCATGTACTATTGAAGCCTGACTTGGAGAATTTTGAGCGTTACTTTGCTAGCATGTGAGATGAGTGCAGTTGTAGGGTAGTTTTAGCATTGTTTGGCATTGCCTTCCTTTGGGATTGGAATGAAAACTTACCTTTTTCAGTCCTGTGGCCACTGCTGAGTTGTCCAAATTTGCTGGCATATTGAGTGCAGCACTTTCACAACATCATCTTTTAGGATTTGAAATAGCTCAACTGGAATTCTATCACCTCCACTAGCTTTGATCGTAGTGATGATTCCTAAGGCCCACTTGACTTCACATTGAGGATGTCTGGCTCTAGGTAAGTGATCACACCATCGTGATTATCTGGGTCGTGAAGATCTTTTTTTTGTACAGTTCTTCTGTGTATTCTTGCCATCTTTTCTTAATATCTTCTGCTTCTTTTAGGTCCATACCACTTCTGTTCTTTATTGAGCCCATCTTTGCATGAAAAGGTCCCTTGGAATCGCTAATTTTCTTGAAGAGATCTCTAGTCTTTTCCATTCTATTATTTTCCTCTATTTCTTTGCATTGATCACTGAGGAAGGCTTTCTTATATATCCTTGCTATTTTTTTGAACTGTGCATTCAAATTGGTATATCTTTCCTTTTTTCCTTTGCCATTCACTTCTCTTCTTTTCATAGCTATTTGAAAGGCCTCCTCAGACAACCATCTTGCCTTTCTTTTCCTTTGGGATGGTTTTGATCACTGCCTCCTGTACAATGTACAAAACTCTGTCCATAGTTATTCAGGCACTCTGTCTGTCAGATCTAATCCCTTGAATCTATTTTTCACTTCCACTGGATAGTGATAAGGGATTTGATTTAGGTCATACCTGAATAGTCTAGTGGTTTTCCCTACTTTCTTCAATTTAACTCTGAATTTGGCAATAAGGAGTTCATGATCTGAGCCATAGTCAGCTTCTGGTATTGTTTTTGCTTACTGTATAGAGCTTCTGATCTTTGGCTACAAAGAGTATAATCAATCTGATTTTGGTATTGACCATCCAGGTGATGTCCATGTGTAGAGTCTTCTCTTGTGTTGTTGGAAGAAGGTGTTTGCTATGACCAGAGTTTCTCTTGGCAAAACTCTGTTAGCCTTTGCCCTGCTTCATTCTGTACTCCAGGGCCAAATTTGCCTGTTACTCCAGGTGTTTCTTGACTTCCTACTTTTGCATTCCAGTCCCCTATAATGAAAAGGACATCTTTTTTGGGTGTTAGTTCTAGAAGGTCTTGTAGGTCTTCATAGAACCGTTCAACTTCAGCTTCTTCAGCATTACTGGTCGGGCATAGGCTTGGATTACTGTTATATTGAATGGTCTGCTTTGGAAACAAACAGAGATCATTCTGTCATTTTTGAGATTGCATCCAAGTACTGCATTTCAGACTCTTTTGTTGACTATGATGGCTACTCCATTTCTTCTAAGGGATTCTTGGCCACAATAGTAAATATAATGGTTATCTGAGCTAAATTCACTCATTCCATCCCATTTTAGTTCGCTGATTCTTAAAATGTTGATGTTCACTCTTGCAATCCCTTGTTTGACCACTTCCAATTTGTCTTGATTCATGGACCTAACATTCAAGCTTCCTATGCAGTATTGCTCTTTACAGCATCAGACTTTACTTCCATCACTAGTCACATCCAGAACTGGGTGTTTTTTGTTTTTTTTTTTTTTTTTTGCTTTGGCTCTGTCTTTTCATTCTTTCTGGAGTTAGCTCTCCACTAATCTCCAGCAGCATATTGGGCACCTACTGACCTGGGGAGTTCATCTTTCAGTGTCCTATCTTTTTGCCTTTTCATACTGTTCATGGGGTTCTCAAGGCAAGAATACTGAAGTGGTTTGGCATTCCCTTCTCCAGTGGACCACGTTTTGTCAGAATTCTCCACCAACTGTACTCCAATAAAGTTAAAAAAAAAAAATCCAAGCACCCTGTGGGCAGATTGCCTGGATTCAAAACATGGTTCCTACCATTACTAGGTATGTGACCCCAGAAGAGCTATGTAAACTTTCTTTCCTTTAGTTTTTTCACCTGTGAATTCTGGGCAATGGTGTGCCTGTTTCAAAGGCTAATATACAGAGTAGGTGACCTGACACTTAGAATGGTGACTGACACATAATGTCCAGTGCATCTTCAGTTTAGTCATTCAGTCATGTCCCACTCTTTGCAACCCCATGGACTGCGGCATGACAGGCTTCCCTGTCCATCATTAATTTCTGGAGCTTGCTCAAACTCATGTCCATTGAGTCGGTGATGTCATCCAATCATCTCATCCTCTGTCATCCCCTTCTCCTCCTGCCATAATCTTTCCCAGCACCAGGGTCTTTTCTGAGGAGTGAGTTCTTCACTTCAGGTGGCCAAAGTATCGGAGTTTCTGCTTCATCATCAGTCCTTCCAATGACTATTCAGGACTGATTTCCTTTAGGATTGAAGGGACTCTCAAGAGTCTTTTCTAACAGTTCAAAAGCATCAATTATTTAGCAGTAAGCTTTTTTTAATAGTTCAACTCTCACATCCATACATGACTACTGGAAAAACCATAGCTTTGACAAGACAGATCTTTGTCAGTAAAGTAACGTCTCTGCTTTTTAATATGCTGCCTATGTTTGTCATAGCTTCTCTTCCAAGGAGCAAGTGTCTTTTAATTTCATGGTTGCAGTCACCATCTGCTAGTGATTTTGGAGCCCAAGAAAATAAAATCTGTCACTGTTTCCATTGTTTCCTTATCTATTTGTCATGAAGTGATGGGACCGGATGCCATGATCTTAGTTTTTTAAACGTTGAGTTTTAAGCAAACTTTTTGCTCTCCTCTTTCACCTTCCTCAAGAGTGTCTGTAGTTTCTCTTTGATTTCTGCCATAATGGAGGTGTCATCTGCATATCTGAGGTTATTGATATATCTCCCAGCAATCTTGATTCCAGCTTGTGCTTCATCCAGCCTGGCATGTCACATGATGTACTCTGATGCTGCTGCTGCTAAGTCGCTTCAGTCGTGTCTGACTCTGTGCGACCCCATAGACAGCCTCCTACCAGGCTCCTCTGTCCCTGGGATTCTCCAGGCAAGAACACTGGAGTGGGTTGCCATTTCCTTCTCCAATGCATGAAAGTGAAAAGTGAAAGTGAAGTCGCTCAGTCGTGTCCGACTCTTAGTGACCTCATGGACTGCAGCCTACCAGGCTCCTCTGTCCATGGGATTTTCCAGGCAAGAGTACTGGAGTAGGGTGCCATTGCCTTCTGCATAGAAGTTAAATAAGCAGGGTGACAATATACAGCCTTGACTTACTCCTTTCCTCATTTGGAACCAGTATGTTGTTCCATGTCCAGTTCTAACTGTTGGTTCTTGACCGGCATACAGGTTTCTCAGGAAACAAGTAAGTTGGTCTAGTACTCCCATCTGCTTAAGAATTTTCCACAGTTTGTTGTGGTCCACACAGTTAAAGGCTTTAGTGTAATCAAGGAAGCAGAAAGATGTCTTCCTATAATTCTCTTGCTTTTTCTATGATACCACAGATGATGGCAATTTGATCTCTGGTTCCTCTGCTTTTTTGAAATCCAGATTGAACATCTGGAATTTCTCAGTTCATGTACTGCTGAAGCCTAGCTTGGAGAATTTTGAGCGTTACTTTGCTAACATGTGAGATGAGCGCAATTGTGTGATAGTTTGAGTATTCTTTGGCATTGCCTTTCTTTGGAATTGGAATGAAAACTGAGCTTTTCCAGTCCTGTAGCCACTGCTGAGTTTTCCAAATTTGCTGGCATATTGAGTGCAGCACTCACACAGCATCATCTTTTAGGATTTGAAATAGCTTAGCTGGAATTCTATCACCTCCACTAGCTTTGTTTGTAGTGATGCTTCCTAAATCCCTCTTGAATTCAGACTCTAGAATGTCTGGATCTAGGTAAGTGATCACACTATCATGGTTATCTGTGTCATTAAGATCTTTTTTTGTATAGCTCTTCTGTGTATTCTTGCCACCTCTTCTTAATATCTTCTGCTTCTGTTAGGTCCATACCACTTCTGTTCTTTATTGAGCCCATCTTTGCATGAAAATTTCCCTTGGTATCTCTAATTTTCTTGACGAGATCTCTAGTCTTTCCCATTTTATTGTTTTCCTCTATTTCTTTGCATTGATCACTTAGGAAGGCTTTCTTTTCTCTCCTTGCTGTTCTTGGGAACTCTGCATTCAAATGGGTATATCTTTCCTTTTCTCCTTTGCTTTTCACTTCTCTTCTTTTCACAGCTATTTGTAAGGCCTCCTCAGACAGCCATTTGCCTTTTTTTTCTTTGGGATGGTTTTGATCAAAGCCTCCTGTACAATGTTACAGACCTCCATCCATAGTTCTTCGGGCACTCTGTCTATCAGATCTAATCCCTTGAATCTATTCATCAGTTCCACTGTATAATCATAAGGGATTTGATTTAGGTCATACCTTAATAGTCCAGTGGTTTTCCCCACTTTCTTCAATTTAAGTCTGAATATGGCATTAAGGAATTCATGACCTGAGCCATAGTCAGCTCCTGGTCTTGTTTGTGCTGACTGTATAGAGCTTTTCCATCTTTGGCTGCAAAGGATATAATCAATCTGATTTCATTATTGACCATCTGGTGATGTTCATGTGTAGATCATCTCTTGTCTTGTTGCAAGAGGGTGTATGCTATGACCAGAGTTTCTCTTGTCAACACTCTGTTAGCCTTTGCCTTGCCTCATTTTGTACTCCACAGCCAAACTTGCTTGTTACTCAGTTATCTTTTGACCTCCTTCCTTTGCATTCCAGCCCCCTATGATGAAAAGGACTTCTTTTTTAGTGTTAGTTCTAGAAGATTTTGTAGGTTTACATAGAACCGTTCAACTTCAACTTCTTGAGCATTACTGATTGGAGCATAGACTTGGATTACTGTTATATTGAATGGTCTGCCTTGGGAATGAACAGAGATGATTCTGTTGTTTTTGAGATTGCATCCAAGTACTGCATTTTGGATTCTTTTGTTGACTATGATGGCTACTTCATTGCTTCTAAGGGATTCTTGCCTACAGTAGTAGATATAATGATCATCTGAGCTAAATTCATCCTTTCCAGTCCATTTTAGTTCACTGATTCCTAAAATGTCGACGTTCACTCTTGCCATCTCCTGTTTGACCACTTCCAATTTGCCTTGATTGATGGACCTTACATTCCTGGTTCCTATGCAATATTTTTCTTTACAGCATCAGACTTTACTTCCATCACCAGTCACATCCACTGTGTGTGTTCGTTGCTTAGTCGTGTCTGACTCTTTGCAACCCCATGAATTGTAGCTGGCCAGGCTCCTGTCAACTACAAATTGGCACTTACCAAGAGCATTGCCAATGACTGAATAACAAAGACATTTGCCACCTGCCTCTGTGGGAGATTGAACCCCATGCTGCTATAGCTGTTGACCTTCAACAAACCCTGAGAGAGTTCAGGGTGGAGTGAGGCACTCTGTGCTCCAGGGAATCTGGTGGGACAGGTCTTTAGATAGTTGGATGTTCTTAGGAACAGATTTTATGATCTCAGTGTTTATATCTCCTTATATCTAGAGAAGCACTAAATCCCTTCATGGTGACATCAGGTCCTCATGACTAACAAAAAAACCTTTTGAGTGCTTCATGGTATTGAACTCCCCCTTCACCAAAACCATATATATTGACTTCCCCCCACTGCTGTTTTGGAGCAGTCTCTCAGAGCTATCTGAGATGCTGCCTCCTAGGCTGAAGTCCTCATTTTTCCCCCAAATAAAACTTAACTCACAACTTTCAAGTTGTGCTTTTTTTTTTTTTTTTTTTTTTTAGTTGACACTCCTCTATCCATGGGATTCTCCAGGCAAGAATACTGGAGTGGGTTGCCATTTCCTTCTCCAGGGGATCTTCCTGACCTAGGGATAGAACCCAGGTCTCCTGCAGTGCAGGTGGATTCTTTACCATCTGAGCTATACAAAAGTCCCAGTCACATCCACAAGTGGATGTTGTTTTCTCTTTGGCTCCGTCTCTTCATTCTTTTTGGAGTTATTTCTCCCTTCTTCTCCAGTAGCATATTGAGCACCTACTGACCTGGGGAGTTCATCTTTCAGTGTCCTATCTTTTTGCCTTTTCATACTGTTCATGGGGTTCTCAAGGCAAGAATACTGAAGTGGTTTGCCATTCCCTTCTCCAATGGACCACATTTGTCAGCCACCATGACTCCTCCATCTTGTGTGGCTCTACACGGCACGGATCATAGTTTCATTGAGCTAGACAAGGCTGTGATCCAAGTGATCAATTTGGTTAGTTTTCTGTGATTGTGGTTTTCATCCTGTCTGCCCTCTGATGGATAAGGCTAAGAAGCTTGTGGAAGCTTCATGATGGGAGGGACTGGCTGTGGGGGAATCTGGGTCTTGCTCTGATGGGTGGGGCCATGCTTAGTAAATTTTTAATCAGATTTCCTGTTAATAGGCCAGGCTGTGTTCCCTCCCTGTTGTTTGGCCTGAGGTCAAACTATGGTAGGGTTAAAGTCCTGCTTCAAAAGGACTTATACCAGCACACCATGGCTCCCAGGATTGTTGTAGTCAGTGCCCCTGATGTCACGGCTGGCCACTGTTGACCCATGCCTCTGCCAGAGACTCCTGGACATGCACAGAGAAGTCTGGGTCAGTCTCTTGTGAGTCACTGCTGCCTTTCTCCTGAGTCCTGTGTACATAAGATTTTGTTTGTGCCCTCCAAGAGTCTGTTTCCCTAGTCCTTTGGAAGTTCTGTAATCAAATCCCACTGGCCTTCAAAGTCAAATTCCCTGGAGGTTCTCTGTCCCTTTGCCAGATCCCCAGGTTGGGGAATCTGTTGTGGGCCTTAGAACTTTCTTAACAGTGCAAGAACTTCTTTGATATAATTGTTCTGTGTTTGTGGGTCATCTGTTCAGTGGCTGTACAGTGGGACTAATGGTGACCTCCTCCAGGAGGATTTATGCCACACACAGCACCTCCCAGGTCTGTTGCACCCAGAGCCCCTGTCCCTGGGGCAGGCCACTGCTGACCTGTGCCTCCACAGGAGACATTCAAACACTCAAAGGCAGGTCTGGCTCAGTCTCTTGTGGGGTCTCCAAGTCCTGGTGCACACAAGGTCTTGTTTGAGCCCTCCAAGCATATCTCCTGGGTATGGGGTTTGATTCTAAATATGATTTCGCCCCTCCTACCATCTTGTTGGTTCTCCTCCTTTGCCATTGGACATGGGGTATCTTTTTTGGTGAGATCCAGCATTCTCCTGTTGATGGTTGTTCAGCAGCAAGTTGCAATTTTGGAGTTCTCGCAGGAGAAGATGAGCACACATCCTCCTACTCCATCATCTAACCACCTTTAGATGTACAGATGTGTGGAATTCTCCAGCATCCTACTGTGCTGGGAAGAGGCACCTTTATTGAGTTGTAGATGCTTTACTGGTTGTAGATTGAAGGGAAGAGACAAAAGTAACTTTTTACCCTGCCATGTTTCTGACATCACCTCTCTTTTTATTTTTTCTTATTGTCTATTTTTTACAATAAGCATGTATCACTCATGCAGCCACTGAGCTTCTCAGTTCCTTCATCTTTTAAACTTCATTGACCTTCACTGCTTTACATCCACAAGACCTTCACTGCTCTACATCCACAACCATCTGAATCCAGGACTTCACTCAGAAACACTGAAACAGACTCCTCTGTATCTAGAAAAACTTTTGTGAGAAACTGTGGCAAAACCAGCCTCTTAGTCATTATGGCAGTAACAGGAAGTGTCTTCCTACCTGTAAGTGGAATGACAAGTTCTCTTGAAGGTGCAAGGGTGCCTCCTTGGGCCTAAGAAAACTAAGTTCTTGTCGCCCTCACTGTGGACTAGGTGCTGACATTGCCTCAGTGCATCTCAGCTCTTCTTATTTTTGTTTAACCTTCATGATGTTCTGATTCTATCCAAACATTTGTGTTTGGACTTTTTATTTTGCACTGGAGTAAAGCTGATTAATGATGTTGTGATAGTTTCGATTAACATGTAATAGTTTCGGGTGAACAGCAAAGGGACTCAGCCATACATAGACAAGTATCCATTCTCCCCTAAACCCTGTTCCTATCTAGGCTGCCACATAACATTAAGCAGAATTCCAGGTTTAGCTCTTCTTATTTTAAACTGTTTTCTGAGGTCCACACTATGCAAAATGCTGTGGATGCAGAAATGAATGACTGAGCCCCTGCTCTCAGAGGGTTGGTCTGCCTACTGCCTTGCCAGATGCAAATATATCATGATATTCTGCCTTACTCACAGGTAAAATGTGGTAATCAAAGCCTCCATACAATAAACTAGGTAGAGAAGTAATTCAGAGGATGAGCTGATTAATTCCTCCTCTTGGGGTGAAATGAGGTAGAAAAGAGGAGGACCGCATTTGGGAAGAAGATGATAAATTTCCTTCATTGTCACGATGAATGTAAGAGCCTTTGGAGATGACCGGCAGGCAGTTAGGGAGGAAGGTCTAGCGTTATTAAAGGCAGCATGAGTTCTTTGTGGGCTCAGGATTTCTCATTCAATTGTGTTTCCAGCCTTGGGTTTCTTTGACAGTCCTCTTACTGTGCAGAATTAATCACAAGTTATTTGAGAAGGCTGGTGAATGCTACACTGAACATGGTACTTGCTTCAAGACCCCCACCGCTTGCCTTGAAAGGACAGCCCTCGCTTCTCTTATTTTCCTTTTATTTCCTGTTCACCCTGACCCCAGTGAGAGTGGAAAAAGATTCATGTGTTATTGTCCTTCTGGTGGATGCAAAGGACACGCAAATTCCTGTGAGCATTAACTTTCTGCTTCAGAGAACCGGAGGCTTTGTGCTCAGGACCTGCTCAGGCTTGTCCTTTTAATGAAACACTTAGTCCAAACACTTTTATCATTAAAAAAAGTAATAATGAATCCATTACAAGGCTGCAGAAAGAGGGTGGAAGGTTAACACATGTGAGAGAGCAGAAAACAATTCAGCCACCACAATGAATGAATACAAATTCCCTTCATCCTCCTTGAAGTTATCTGCTAAATTTTTAAAGGCCTTTCTCTTCTCTTCTTGACAACCACATATGAGTCTTAAATGAGCAGAGGAAACATGAACCCTTCAACCAGAAATCTCCATTACCTGCACAGCCACCACAATGATGATGAATGCTTCCAGGAATGACCCCAAAGCCTGTGAGATCCTGCTGAATCATCAGAGATTAAATTTCAGTTGGGAGCATGTCTTTTATCCTACTCTGCTTCTCTGAAATCTGAAAATCAATTGCCATTACAAGGTGAAGAGGCAAATTCCACCAGCCACTCCCACAAGTCCATTTCATCACTGGGTGCATGCGTGCTAAGTTGCTTCAGTCGTGTCCAACTCTTTGTGAGACTATGGACCATAGTCCATCAGGCTCATCTGTCTATGGGATTCTCCAGGCAAGAATACTGGAGTGGGTTGCCATTTCCTCCTTCAGGGAATCTTTCTGACCCAGGGATCAAACCTGGGTTTCCTGGATTGCAGGCAGATTCTTTACCATTTGAGCCACCAGGGAAGCCCAACCCTAAATCTCCTTTCAGAACCTGACATGAGGGGTGAGGGCTGTCTGGAATGTGTGTGGAGCAAGGAAGTGAATCATCTTTTACAAATTACAATCTGTAACTGCGTTTGCAAAGCAAAGGCACTCTGAATGGGGGCAAGGGTCTCTTATTTGTCACTTTTTTAAAAGGTATGAGTATTACCAAAGCAATTCCATAGTGGACATGGACATAAAACAGAGGTTTAATTACTGAGAAGCTTGTCTTACCTATGGTGCCACTGGATTTGTTTATTAAGAGATTTAAAAAGCTATCAGCACTTCTGGAAGCACAGGTGCACCATCCACAGTACTGAATGCGTGATGGTTTTGAGGTGGTCTGGAGAAGAAGTGAAAACCGGCACACACTGAAGGACAGCAGGAGCAGAGATGCTTTGGGACTCGCAGACCAGCATCTGTCTGATTGTCCCTGCATCTGGAAGCCACAGACTCCGGCCAGGTGCATGTGGAGGCACCCTTTGTGGTCTCACTCTCCTCATTTGTTACTGTCACAAACCACCCTGAAGTTTGGCATGATTCACTGCAGCTGGTGGCCTTTGGCCAGCGAAGGCAGGAAGGCGGATAGCAAGCATTATCGGAGAGGGTAGCATTTGACTACATATAATGTTCATTTTGGAGAAGGCAATGGCAACCCACTCCAGTACTCTTGCCTGGAAAATCCCAGTGACAGAGGAGCCTGGTGGGCTGCAGTCTATGGGGTCGAGAAGAGTCTGACATGACTGAGTGAATTCACTTTGCCTTTTCACTTTCCTGCATTGGAGAAGGAAATGGCAACCCACTCCAGTGTTCTTGCCTGGAAAATCCCAGGGACGGGGGAGCCTGGTGGGCTGCCGTCTATGGGGTCGCACAGAGTTGGACATGACTGAAGCAACTTAGCAGCAGCAATGTTCGTTTAGAGTCCAGTCAAGCTGTTTGGAAGTTACATCAGCCTTTAAATGTATACCTTCCCTTCTCTGCCTGGATTCCAGTAACATCCAACTTAAAAAAAACTGAAGTGTAGCTGATTGATGTAACATTACAGGTGTACATATGGTAATTCACAATGTTTAGTCACACTCCAACAATGCCCAATTTTTTTAAACTTTTTTCTTTTTTAAAATTTTTGACTGTGCTGGGTCTTCATTGCTTGAGGACTTATCTCAAGTTGCTGCAAGCAGGGGCTTCTCTCTAGTTGTGATGCGTGGGCTTCTCATTGTGGTGGCTTCTCTTGCTGCAGAGCACAGGCTCTAGAGTGGTGGGGCTTCAGTAGTTGTGGCTTCTGAGCTCTAGAGCACAGGCTCAATAGTTGTGTTATGTGGTCTTAGGTGCTCCATGGCACGTGAGATCTTCCCAGACTAGGGATCAAACCCATGTCTCTTGCATTGGCAGGCAGACTCTTTACCCCTGTCCAACTTTTTTTTTTTTTCTCATCCTTTTTTTTTTTTTTATGTACTGCATTTTTATTTATTTATTTACTTTATAATATTGTATTGGTTTTGCCATACATCAACATGAATCCGCCACAGGTATACACGTGTTCCCCATCCTGAACCCCCCTCCCACCTCCCTCCCCATACCATCCCTCTGGGTCGTCCCAGTGCACCAGCCCCAAACATCCTGTATCATGCATTGAAACTGGACTGGCGATTTGTTTCATATATAATATTATACATGTTTCAATGCCATTCTCCCAAATCATCCCACCCTCTCCCTCTCCCACAGAGTCCAAAAGACTGTTCTATACATCAGTGTCTCTTTTGCTGTCTCACATACAGGGTTATCATTACCATCTTTCTAAATTCCATATATATGTGTTAGTATACTGTATTGGTGTTTTTCTTTCTGGCTTACTCCACTCTGTATAATAGGTTCCAGTTTCATCCACCTCATTAGAACTGATTCAAATGTATTCTTTTTAATGGCTGAGTAAGACTCCATTGTGTATATGTACCACAGCTTTCTTATCCATTCATCTGCTGATGGACATCTAGGTTGCTTCCATGTCCTGGCTATTATAAACAGTGCTGCGATGAACATTGGGGTGCACGTGTCTCTTTCAATTCTGGTTTCCTCAGTGTGTATGCCCAGCAGTGGGATTCCTGGGTTATAAGGCAGTTCTATTTCCAGTTTTTTAAGGAATCTCCACACTGTTCTCCATAGTGGCTGTACTAGTTTGCATTCCCACCAACAGTGTAAGAGGGTTCCCTTTTCTCCACACCCTCTCCAGCATTTATTGCTTGTACACTTTGGATCGCAGCCATTCTAACTGGCGTGAAATGGTACCTCATTGTGCACAACAAAGTGTTAGTAGCTTAGTTGTGTCTGACTCTGTGCGACCCCATGGACTGTATGTAGCCCACCAGTCTCCTCTGTCCGTGGGATTCTCCAGGCAAGAATACTGGAGTAGGTTGCCATTTCCTCCTCCAAAGATCTTCCAGACCTAGGGATAGAACCTGGGTCTCCTGCATTGCAGGCAGATTCTTTGCTATCTGAACTACCAGGGGAGCCCCAAACAACAAAATTAAAGAAATTAATTTCTTCAAAGATGTAAATGTTTTCTGAAGCATTGTGCAGTGGAAATGGATGAAAAGGGGACTCTTAAAGGGGGGGGACCCAGTCACAGTCACAGAGCTGAGTCCTTGAATCTTGAATCACAGAAGTTTGCCAGGGCTCATTGGAACCACTTATTCCCTTAGGGTCATAGTTTGGAAAAGCTAATTACCTTGAATTTATAGGCTGGAAGGAGCAGAAGGAACATAATCATAGAAAAACACTGTCAGCCTCACCTGTTTTTTGTTTGCTTTGGGTTTCTTTCTTTTTTTTTTTTTGAATCAAGGGAAATTTAACAATAGATTTTTTGCTGAAAAGCATAGAAACCAAGCAGTGTGCCTTATAACTTGAATGCAAGATGATTCTGGAACGGGAGTGTTAAAGAAGGACCCAGACACTGAAACACCTCACATTATTCAGTGTCATTTGTGGGTTAAATCCTTTCTGTGACCCTGATGAACACAAAATCCTGGAATTTCTGAGTTGTGATTCCTTGCTGCTTATAATTTTGTAAACACTTAAAAGTTATATAGCAAATTACCTCCCACGAAAATATCTGGAAACAATCTTTTATGAAAGAGTTAATGAGACTCCAAAAGAGCAAGAATTCTTTCCATATTTGTACAGAGGATTATACTCCTTACCACAGTATTACTATTCATTACTACTGGGAGGTCTAGTCTGGTGCTAGACCACCCCAGAATATCTTAGTGATGAACACAATGAATAAATGCATGGCCAGGTCCTGGAGATGTATACATGAGTTCTGCTTTAAAAAAAGCTGAACTGCAAATTCATTTAACCTCTATTAAGCTAGACAAAATTTCTAAGCAACTGATCTTCTAAGAGACTCCTTTGAATTGTGTTTGAAAACAATTGAGAGATGCCTCCCAGAGATAACAAACCTGGAAATGCCTGAGGATACATGTTGCTCAGTCACTAGGTTACGTCCAACTCTTTGTGGCCCCATAACTGCAGCACTCCAGCCTTTCCTATCTTTCACTATCTCCCAGAGTTTGTTCAAATTCATGTCCGTAGTCAGTAATGCTATCTAACCATCTCATCCTCTGTCACTCCCTTTTCCTCCTGTCCTCAATCTTTTCCAGCATCAGGGTGCCTTCCAATGAGTCAGCTCTTCGCATCAGGTGGCCAGACTGTTGGAGCTTCAGCTTCAGCAACAGTCCTTCCAATGAATATTAAGGGTTGATTTCCTTTAGGATTGATTGGTTTGATCTCCTTGAAGTCCAAGGCACTCTCAAGGTTCTTCTCCAACACCACAATTTGAAAGCATCAGTTCTTTGGCGCTCAAACTTGTTTATGGCCCAGCTCTTCCTGGACACGTATCTGTCATCCAGAGTGAGATATATGCATGAAGATTACTTTGAGCTGAAGATAACTGAGAATCAACAGATGCAGGAAGAGTTCTCTGCCCTCCCTCATCTGCCCAATGCAGGGCATAAATTTCCCTTCATTAAGATGTTTGTTTACATAAACAAATCTCACTAACATAATTTGTATCCTTCATCAGTTTTCCCACGTATTGCCTGGATACTTCCCTATGATTTATCATCTCTTGAAGCCCCAACCCGCTTGCTTTTGTCAAATGGTGTGTAAGCACCTGAATATAGACAGTTCTTTGAGTTTCACCTCTTTTCTGTGAGCCCCCAGGCATGTAAATATCCGTAATGGTGTGACTTTTCTCCTGTTAACCTCTTTTCTTAGTTTAATTTGCAGGCTCCCAAGCAATAACTCAAGAGTGTAGAAGAAAAGTTTTTCTTTCCAGACAAGGAACAACCTCTGGAAAATTGTAGTCTAGGGGGGCTGTCCACAAAACTCCAGGCCTAGACTGAGATTTACAATATGTTCATAGCATATAATCCACATAACTGATAGAAAGTTTCTAAGAGGACAGGAAAACCAACCAGCATTTCTGAGTGTCCACTTCTTGTTAATCACTGTGTTTTTAAATGTACCAAAGTCTTCAAAATTGGTATCATTTTACAAAGTAAAGGTTTTACTTTCTTAACTTAAAAATGAGGAGAGTGAAGAGTAGCTGAATCTATGAAAATTGCCCAAGGACATGCAGGCTTCCTTTCTGCCTACTTCGTGCTCTTTCTACAGTCCCTCTTGCTGTTGTGACATACAAATGTTGTCTTCAATTATACTATTAAAGCTAAAACCTTCCCAAATAAAGTCATAGTCTGCATAGTCATCTGTTGGTTTGCTTTTTGGCACCATGAGTTTTTAAGGCAACCAAAAAGCCTTCAGCCTGCTTTCACTTAAAAAGCTGACTCTCCTGTACTGTGAATTTATATATCAGTGCATTCTGTGATTTCATAACTTTCTAGTAAATAATGCATTAAGCTTGTCTGGTCTTCTATGACTGCCAGATGAAACTCACAATGCTGCCTTCATGTTCATTTTTCCTCTGATAGTGAGGGGTATCCTATCCTCCACTCTCTGCTCCAGAAAAAATTTCTGGCTGGTGAAATAAAAAAAGAACACTCTTAAAAATTCACATTGCTTGTCACAACCACCAAACACCTGTCTGCCTGTCTATTAACATTCTGTCACGGAATAACTGTTCCATACATCCAGTTCCTTCTTGACTTATTTTTCCCCTGGGATAATACTTCTTCGTAATAGTTGAAGACATAAGGACATATGAATTTTTGCACTTCTGTGCATCGAATTCTAGGCTAATCAATCTTATTTCTGGATTTCAGCGTGCAGCACCTGCTTCTGTCTCCAAATTCTCTAGAATTACAGGAAACATATTTTTCAAGAACACAGGACACATAAAACTTCACTTAAGTTTTATCCACAGAGCAAAAATTTATTTTGGTCTAGTTAGAGTTCCTTTGAAGGGTGGTGATAGTTGTTAATGTTGCTGTTGTTTGGTAACTAAGTCTTGTCAACTCTTTGTGACCCCATAGACTGTAGCCTGCCAGGCTCCTCTGTCTATGGGATTTTCCAGGCAAGAATACTGGAGTGAGCTGCCATTTGCTCCTCCAGGGGATCTTCCCAAACCCAGGAATTGAACCCACGTCCCCTGCATTACAGGCAGAAGGAACCCATCAAAAGTATTGCGAGGGTTCCCACACTTGTGCAGCAGCCCCAGTGTATGAGATTTTGAAAGGCTGAAAGGACAGACCTATGTGATGGGGATAATTGAGTGAGGTCAGGAGGAAGCGATGGAGAAGACTGTTTCAAGATCTTGGGTAGAATGTCCAGGCAGAAGATAAGACCAGTGCAAAGGTCCTGAGGCCAGAGGACACAGCAGAGAGGCCAGTAAGGCTGAGCAGGATGAAGGAGAGACACGGGAGCAGATGGACAGAGAGGTGGAGGAGGCGTCAGATTACACAAGTCACTGTAAGGATTTCACCTTTTACTCTGAAGGAGTTGGGAGGAATCTGGGGGTTTTGAGCAAAGGAGTAATGTGACAAATTTTAAAATTAATTTTTATTGGAGGATAGTTGCTTTACAAAGATGTATTAGTTTCTACTGTAAAGCAAAGTGAATGTGTTTTGAGGCTTCCAGTTTAAGAGATGTCAAGTGGAAACAAGATCTTTTTGCAGCAATTCGTGTAAGAAAGCTGAATGGCCTGGAGCCATGTAGCAGTCAAGAGTGTGGTGAGCACCTGTCAGATCTGGATGTTCGTGAGACTAAAGCCAACTAATTAGGCTTCAGTGGATGGACGATGGACAGGAGAGGGGAGACAGACTTGAGGAAGTAGAGAGGTTACTGGGAACCTGGGTTCTAGTCCTGCTTCTGTTGCTCCAGAAATGTATCCATCAGGCAAATCATTGCATGTCCACATTAGTCAGATGTGGGCTATTTTAGGACTGTTCACAGCTGGTTTAGCGGTTCTGTAAATTTAGCCTTGATTTTTAGCAAGTATTTATATAACCAGCAATAATTAAGTGCTTATTGTGTGATAGGAGCTGTCCATATGCTGCGGCTATAGTATAAAACAAGGCTGGAAAATCCACAGGAAAGAGCAACTTGATGGAAGAACCAAGAACAATAAGAGTTATAAACAGTGATAGGCGAGCTGACCAGGGCAGCAGAGAATATGGGCCCTCGGAGCCCATATTGGTGCCTGGACCGCTCCATCTTCCCACACCCTCCAACTCTGCATATGTGGCTGCGAGAGGTGCTGCAGTTCCAGGTCCTGGGTTGAAGCGTGATGATGTAATGGAAATCACTATTTAAAACAAAGACAGACGCAGACTCTGCAGCTCGTTTTTCACAGGGAGTAGGATGCCTGCTTGCTGTGGAAGTTGCCAAATATAGGTCGCCGATCCTGTCGAATCTGCCATATCAAGAAAACCATATTCAAACTGAAGTTGGGAGCTAATTTATACGTTTGGGATGGAGAAAATATCCATCCATGTCTCATAGGAGCTGGAATAATTCCTCAGTAATGTAACTTCACTGAACACCTTTCAGAGGATGACGTGAAGACTAGAGAGCTTCCTGATGGTCCATCAAACTTCGCTACCACAGAACTAGCTTCAGGCTAGTTAGTTAGTGAGGAATATTTGGAGAAAGCTAGACACAAGTACCACGTGGTGCAATTGCTGTCTCCGCTTAGACAATCACCACTGCTTTCATGAACCAGCATCAGAGGGACTTTTAAAGGGAACGTTGGATCAGAAAAAGGGGGAAAGCGACTTCATAATGGACTCAACCTTGGGGTGGAGGGCAGATGCTCTCTGATACTGCATTGGCTCCATCGCCTCCATCCTCACGTCATCACTCTTGTTTCTTAACGGCAGCTTTGAACTGTCTCTGCTTTCTGTTAGCTCAGCTGGAGTCCTGCACCCCAGCCCCCTGCTGGTCACTGGACAGCTCAGAAGACAGGATATCAGGGCAAAGAGGGCTCTCTGCCCCAAGAAAGCCCAAACCTCTGAGATGGGGCAGGTTTTATTTACTGACCACATCAGGCAACTGCACCTCCATATGTCCTTGCCTGCTCTGTGGGGAGATGCAGTAGGTGTCCTCTAAATGCTGCCAGAATCAATATGCATGAAAGAAAAAGAGCCAGAGAGATGGATTTGCAGATGGTGAACAAGTTTGCTTCTGCATCAGGTCGGGTCTGACATTTTTGTGCTGTGTTCACTTGAGCCCATGTGCACACTTGAAAGAGCCAGGGAAGGCGGGAGGTCAGAAAAACAGAAACAAGGGAGCAGAAAAATGAAACAATCTCAGGAACCAATAACTGGAACATCCAGAGACAAAATGATTCTTACCAAGATGGGGAAATCATGTTAAACTGAAAGTTTTCTCTTTCTGCCCTGCCCTGACTGGAGTTTCCTCTGCGTGCCTGCACACACACACACACACATACCACAGGGAAACAACTTGCCAGGTCAACCCCATTCAGTTGTCTGCAGCATTCCTAGGTTTTAAACAAGGGCACTTGCATATCTAGATACTCAGAAATGCTGATTTGCATAATCAAGCTCCCTCATGCACAGAACCTGAGAAAAGATGATGAAACATCACCTATTTCTTAATTGAAGAATATAGCACTCTGAAGGCAAAAAAAACAACACTCTTTGCTCATGACAGACTTTGTGGAGGGGAAGAGAGGGCAACACTTTTTCCAGTTCAAGAGCTAAGTCTTCTGTTCCACCAGCATCGAACAGCAAAGGTCCTATTTTGAAATTCACATAATGAGCTAGATTTTTTCTGCCCTTCATATTTATAGCATTGGTGATATGAGGTTAAACATGAACTGTGATTCTCATTTGTATCATGTTTTTAAAAGTTAGATTCCACATGTAAGTAACATCATATGATATTTGTCTTTCTCCATTTGCCTTACTTCACTTATAGCCTGACAGTCTCGAGGCCCATCCACATTGCTGCAAGTGGCATTATTTCATTCTTTTGTATGGCTGAGTAATAGTCTACTGTATATATGCATCACATCTTTATCCACTCATCTGTCAATGGACATTTGTTTTGTTTTGATTTGTGTTTTGAAGACTCAGGAACCAGAATTTGTGAAAGACATAGAAGACTCTGTGGAGAGAAACTATTTTCACTGAAGAACTAAGAATATGAATTTCAAGAACAAAGTGTGAAGGCTTTGTTAGTCTTGCATTTAGTGCTTTAAAATTACCATATTTTCTCTGACATCAAGTCATCATCCTTGGGAATTTGGGAAAACTCCTTTGGGAAATCACCTTAAGTATCATCAGCTTTTGAATCTTTTGAAACTGCTCCATATTCCAGTTCTTGAATTTCTACAATCTCTTCTCTGACTTCGTCTCTCCCTTTCTTACTCTGCACATCTGTGTCTCAGTCTTCCCCATCTCAGCTCCATGTATCCCAGCCAGGTAGCCCTTGTCCACATTTCCTTCCCCTCTCTTCCTTCACTGGATTGCAGGTGAGCCCCGTGCCCATTGCCAATGTGACAATGGTTTTCTCATCACTTCTCCACAATTTCCTACTGCTTATTCCTTGCCAACCATCAGACCTATGTAACATACATGGCCTGCTCTTGTGGATGCTAGAATTCAAGGTGCTGACGGTCAAAGGCTTTAAGCTTTCCATTGGATTTGCCACAGATGAATCGTGTGGTCCATTATTTTACAGATATTTAATGCTATGCATGATAAAATTTTACTTTTCTACTAATCTTATTTGACTGAAGATCTTTGACTTTATCACTAGCTGAAAACACAGCAAAGTGTTTCTTAGTGGTTCATTCTCTTAACTTTAAGCCTGTGTTGAATACATCTGCTTCCAGTTTGCTCAAAGCCTTCATCCATTTCAGTGGATTCTTGCCCCTCAGCTGACCCCTGGCTTTTGCTACTTACCACATGCAAATATAAACATGTTGAAATGTCTTTTCTCTTAAATACACACTTCCCAGTGTTTCTGTTCATGCTCAAGCTGCCATTCTGAACTATGTAATCTTCTGGGCTTTGCCATATGTCTCCCTTTGCCTGAAATGCAATCCTTTTTGTCATCTGGATATTACTGATATCATTCGTTTGAGATACTGTCTCCTAGGTGAAGACTGTTTTTTTCCCCTCACAAATGGGGAGGTCAGGTTCTTTCTGCATTCTCCTATAGCCCCTTGGGCTCACCTCCACAACAGTACTTTAAACTTTCCCAAGTGTTCGATTTTGTGCATCTGCCAGTCACTGAGCTGTTCCTCAGCAAACAGAGTATTTGCTGTCTGTCCATCACTTTATTCTGGGAAATAAAACAGCCTGGGACATACAGGGCTCAGTGAAGAGGAGGAATGATGAATGCATAAATGAATGAACCAGAAGGCTGCTTAAATGTTCCCTCCCCCACCAAAGTCCTATGTTCTCTATGGACAAGCCACAGGTTAGAGCACCAAGAAGAGCAGTCCTTTAGCAAAGACCCGCTTTTGCAGATGTTTCATGTAAGAGTTGCTTGGGTTGAGGTGGTTAGTTTCATGTCAGTTCAGTTCAGTTCAGTCACTCAGTCATGTCCAACTCTTTCCAATCCCATGGACACACCAGTCTTCTCTGTCCATCACCAATTCCTGGAGCTTGCTCAAACTCATGTCCATCGAGTCAGTGATGCCATCCAACCATGTCATCATCTGTCATCCCCTTCTCCTCCTGCCTTTAACCTTTCCAGCATCAGGGTCTTTTCCTGATGCAGTTTCCTGAGGTGGTTTCATGTAGCTGTTGTATTATTCACTCTGGTTTATTACCCATTCACTCTAGTTGATAGGGGAAACACAAGGCTGCTGAGAAAGACTGTCAACCTCAGTGATTTCAGAAAAGACCTCCTTCTTACTAAATAATCTGTGTTTTTAATAATAAAAAAGGCTTATTTTGTATGTTTGATTGGCACAAAACTGTGGTTACCCTACAATGAGGTGGTTTTAGGTCTACCTTATGACCATATTTGATCTCCTTGCTGTCCAAGGGACTCTCAGTTATCTCAAGGAGATCAAATAAGTCAATCCTAAAGGAAATCAACCATGAATATTCATTGACTGATGCTGAAGTTGAAGCTCCAGTACTTTGGCCACCTGATGTGAAGAGCTGACTCATTAGAAAAGACCCTGTTCCTGGGAAATATTAAGGACAAGAGGAGGAGAGGGCGACAGAAGATGAGATGGTTGGATGGCATCATCAACTCAATGGACATGAGTGTGAGAAAACTCTGAGAAAAAGTGAAAGACAGAGAGAAACTTGGTGAGCTCAAGTCCATGGGGTCACAAAGAATCAGACACGACTTTGCTACTGAACAACAACATATCCACATGTGGAGAGAAGAGAAAAAGCCCTAGTGGTTGTTTTTAGATAGTATCACAGCTGGGAGGCTTCACCTTCTTATCTGAGACCTCAATAGCAAAGTGGACTTTGGGGAATTTATATGTGTTTTCAGAAAGAATGAAATAATGTTTAGCTTAGATAAATGCATGTTAGAACACCTTGAGAATTAAGTACCCAAATAGATATGTGCTAGTAGAGAGAATCTTGAGAAACTGTTGTGTTGCTTAAAAAGTAGAGAACCCTGGGTCATAGTATAAATACATTGGAGAGTAAGTTTAAAAATATTAGGAAAAGCTAATGTCATTTGTTTGCACACATCCAGGCTTTGTTTCATGGATAGTGTTAGTGAGGTAACACTACCCTATAGCAAAGCACAAGGAAGATCACTTTGTGTCAGGGGACACAAAATATCCTGGGACACACAGCCAAAAAGAGGGATGATTTCCAACATGAATGTAAGTTTTAAAAAGTCCCCCAAACTGCATTTTGGGCAGCTATGTAAATACCCAAGGCATATGAGGTTATTTCTGTCAGTGTTTAACACCAGGAAAATCTTCACAGAGATCAACAGAGAATTTTAACCATGAAAAATTAATGATACATGTTTCTACTTGACATAAGCCCCTGAGGCTTTCATAATATTGAGAAAATAGTAATCTGGGTAAGCAGTGATGTATTCCTAACCACCATCTCAAATATTTATTTTCTTGATATTCTATAAACCACATATAGGTAAAGAAGATAGTGAGAGAGAAATCATTCATTTTGGTACAATAGGTAAGAAGGTCAGAAGTCATTCCTCTTCTCACAACCAGAAATAAATGAACTGAAAGCCATCAGGTCTTCTTAGATACATCACAGAGTTGAGAATACAAAGCAGGCCACTGTGACCCAAATGTGAGAGACAGGCGATGAGAGAGAACTGTCACACACTGGAGTAGAAGCCCACCGCTGGAGCCAGTTCCAGGGTGTGGAAACTTACCCCACTGATGAACTGCTGTAGCTTCATTGTTGATAAGCTTGGGAGTTAAAAAGTCCATCGTGTCCTGTCTTGAGGAGAGACACCACATGTCTCTGGATTTTATCCCCAGGAGTACTGCAAGGTTCAGATGAAGATTAAAGATAAATTCTTTCTGCTTTTGATGAGGAGCGGGAATGGGATGGCCATTCTGAAATATGACAAGAGCATTTTGTTTTTCTCAACAAGGCCTGACCTCAAAAAAACTATTTCACCAGATCCTAACCAACCGGGACTTCACTAGAGTCAACCAAACTGGGGAATAAATATCCAATTCGAACCCACTATAGCCTGTGACACAGGGAGGGGCAACAGCCAGGAGGTCCTCAGGGTGAAGAGAGGAGAGAAATCCCCCTGTGATTCCTGACAAGGGGAGAAGAAGCTGTTGTTGTTGCTCAGTCACTCAGTCATGTCCAACCCTTTGTGACTCCCATGGACGATAGCCAGTCAGGCTCCTCTGTTCGTGGGATTCTCCAGTCAAGAATACTGGAGTGTGTTGCCATTTCTTTCTCCAGGGAATCTTCCCAACCCAGGGATTGGACCTGTGTCTCCTGCATTGGCAGGTGGCTTTTTTACCACTGAGCCACAAGGGAAGTTCTCTTATATTCTTAGAGAATTGCAAATTCAAACAATGAGATACCACTACATTCTTATTAGAATGGCTAAAAACCAAAAAACAAAACAAAACTAAAAAACCTGACAACCAAAGCTGGTAAGGAAGTGAAACAACAGAAACCCTTATTTGTTTCCAGTGAATACAAAGTGACTTTGGAAGGCCTTTGCTGATTTCTCATAAAAGTCAGGGAGCTGTTACTACATGAGTCAGCAGTCACACTCCTTGGTATTGATTCAAAGGAGCCACAAACTTCGGTCCACACAAAAACCTGCACTTCAATGTTTACTGTGGTTTTGTTAATGATTTTTCAGAACTGAAAATAACCAATATGCCCTTCAGTAGGAAAACGGATGAACAAAGTGTGGTACATCCATATAATGGAACATACTTCAGCAATGAGAAGAAGCTATTGAAACAGGAAAAGACACAAATAACCTTAAATGCATATTTCTTAGTGAAAGAAGCCAGTCTGAAAAAGCTATAGTGCTTGATTCTAACTATATGACACTGGAATGGACAAAGCTATGGAAACAGTGAAATGTTCAGTGGTTGCCAGAGTTTGGGGAAGGAGGGGAGAGAGGGTGTACAGGTAAGGCACAGAGTGTGTTTAGGATGGTGAAACTGTTCTGTGTGATCTTGTAATGACAAATACCTGGTATTACACATTCATCAAAACCCACAGATTGGTCAACACAGTGAACCTTAGTGTTAAACTCTAGACTTTGGTTAATAATAATGTATCAGTGTTTATTTATAAGTCACAACAAATGTACCCACTAATGGAAGATATTACAAATAAAGGAACTGTATGCAGGTGCTGGAGTACAAATGAAAATGATTCTTACTTTCATGAATAAAAGAAATGCTACCACAGGTTTGTCCCAGCCTGAATGACTGTGAAAGTGTTAGATAACTTTTAGGTCTTTGCTTACTGATTATGAAAACTCCTGTGTCCATTTGAAGATTATAAACTGTTGTTATTGGGTTTTGTTTTCTGAAAATGCTAAACAGTGATGACATGTTCTCTTTAAAATGTTTAAAAATTACTCTAAAGGTATGTGAGTTATGATATATGTTTTTGCCTAGGACATCAAAGAATATTGGGCTACCCTGGTGGCTCAGACAGTAAATAATCTGCCTGCAATGCAGGAGACCTGGGTTTGATCCTTGGGTCAGGAAGATCCCCTGGAGGAGGAAAAGGCAACCCACTCTAGTATTCTTGCCTGGAGAATCCCATGGACAGAGAAGACTGGTGGGCTAGAGTCCATGGGGTAACAGTCGGACTTGACTGAGCCACTGAATAACAATAAAACAGATAAAAATCTTTCATTTCAGGAAATTTTACTCATTAATTCTCTCCTTGCTCCCTTTCTTCTGTTCCCTCTTGCATCTTTTCCTTTATTAGGAACAATATGTCTCTTTGCTTATGTCTTCTGGTCCTGGGTACATAGCATATTTGTTGTATGAATAAAAAAGGAATATTCCCATCCTTGATGACAGAATCATCTAAAAATCTGTTACATTTACAAAGAAATTTGAAGCTTAGTCTGAAGGCGAACATAGCTTGGTCCTTGGAAGGAAAAAGCAGACATATCACTTTGCCAACAAATGTCTGTCTAGTCCAAGCTATGATTTTTCCAGTAGTCATGTATGGATGTGAGAGTTGAGCCATAAAGAAGGCTGAGCACCAAAGAATTGATGCTTTAAACAGTGGTGCTGGAGAAGACTTGAGAGTCCCTTGGACAGCAAGGAGATTAAAGCAGTCAATCCTAAAGGATATCAACCCTGAATAGTCACTGGAAGGACTGAGGCTGAAGCTGAAGCTCCAATACTTTGGGTACCTGATGTAAAGAACTGACTCATTGGAAAAGATCCTGATGCTGGGAAAGACTGAGGCAGGAGGAGAAGGGGACTGACACAATGGACCTGAGTTTGAGCAGGCTCTGGGAAATAGTGAAGGAGAGGGAAGCCTGGCACGCTGCAGTTCATGGGGTTGCAAAGACTCAGATACAACTGAGCGACTGAACAACAACAATAAAACATAGCTAGCTAATAAAAATAATATCTGCCAGCTCAGAAATATTATTAAATTAAAAATAAGCTGAGAATGATGTTTCCTGATGAGTTACATTGTTTTCATTACATTTTGCAACTTCTCTTTTTCAACTGCTTGAGCTCTTTTGCTGAGTAGTTCTAGTTATTTTAAGTTTGTTGTAGATTGTTCTTTAGAGAATTTTTAATTAGTTTTAATTTGGAAAAAGAACATTTTCACATTCTGTGATTAAAACTGTCAAAATAATATGCATAAAGAATACACTTCATTTGTACTAACATGGAAATTTATCATTACACTCATCTAATCTGTAAACAGTTTTCTTCCATGTCACTTTCTAATTATTTTGCACAGAGCTTTACTCATAGTAGTAATGATTATGACAGGTCACTTGCAAGTTTATTTGGCATTTTTACTGCATGTTTTGCAGTAGACTTTCCTTCCAATTATATTAATTTATTTGGAGTAACAAAAGCATGTTGACAACTTCACCATCTTGTAACTGTGTGTTAGCTAGGAGGTTATTATGTCATGTACATTATGAAAAATAATAACCTAAGAATGTCTTCAGTTAGGAGTTACTGCTAAAGATCAACACTTTTGACAAAGGGGAACCTGGGTGAGGAGATGAAACTTTTCTCTTCCTGCTACATTGACTTCCCTGCAGTGCTGAAGTTCATAAGGTGTCTTACAAGCGTGTCCCATGAGATTGCATGCATGTGCTCTGTCTCTCAGTTGTGTCCAACTCTTTGCGACCCCATGGACTGTAGCTCACCAGGCTTCTCTGTCCGTGAGATTTCCCAGCAAGAATAATAAAGTGGGTAGCTATTTCCTTTTCCAGGGGATCTTTCTGACCCAGGGATGGAACCGGGTCTCCCACAATGCAGGCAAATAAATTCTTTACAGTCTGAACCACAAGGGAAGCCTATAATACACTAATGTGATGGCAGACTTTTTTATGTCAACTTGACTGGGGTACACAGAGTGCCCAGACATTTGGGAAACTTGGGGTTCTTCCTGAATCTTGAGTCTGCCATCATTTGGGCTGGAAATATACTATTAGCTCTGCACAAGCTGTCATGCTGGGCCCCTCCATTGGTGACTGTCCTAATTGGACCTAGAGAGCAAGAAGTGGCAACCCCTTCAGACTTATAGTAAGATAATTGCATGTTGGAGGGTGGAAAATATATCCAACAGAAATTCAAGGGCCTTTTCCTCCAGTGAAATGCCTAGGGTCCAGTGTGCAGGGGCCGTGTCGAGGAATCCCTGGTAAGGTGAAGGATCAGGGGCTGCATCTGGGCCTCCTGCAACCCCCAAAAGAAGGACAAAGCCTAGTGGCCTATTTGGATCCTAGAGACAAAATATTCCTCGTTTGGCTCTGGGAAGGAATTCACTTCCAAACTCATGCAAGCTGGTGGCCGGCCTTAGCTCCTTGCAGTTGTAGGTCTCAGGTTCCTGTGTCCTCGCTGGCTGTTGGGTGGGCATTGTTCTCTGTTGAGAGTGTGTGTGGTCCTCTTCCTCCATCTTCCCAGTGTGATGGATCAGGTTCTTCTCACCATTAGAAGTTCTCTCGCCTCCCCTTCTGCTTCCTCTACCCTCTGCATCTCTCTTCTGCCACAGTTCTTGGACAGTCTCTTCTGCTGCCTCTTGTAATATCCATGATTTAGGTGATGATGCCAGGCTCATGTGAATGACCCAGGAATCTTCCCTCTTTAAGGCTGTTTATGTAGAAACTTAGTTATACACGCAAAGTCCCCTTTGGGCAGCAGGCAGGTTAGCATTGGATTGAATAACCAAGTGTGGGAATGCAGGCTCCAGGGGACCTTTGCATTCTGCCAACACTGGGGAACTCTTGCCTTCCCGCCTCTCTAGCCTCTGGGGAAGGCTCAGAGTTTAGCAAATATTCTGTGAACTAAATGAGACACGATTTTGAGGTTGTTCAAGTTTCCTTTATTTTCCTCCAGTCTCACTTGGTGGATTTAAGTTTTGTTTCCTCCCCTATAACCCCATCTGGGGCTTCAGGCAACATGCCTGGTTCACAGGGCTCCTGGCCACGACAGGCAACTGGGCCCAGGAGGTGGAGGGTGGGATGGGGAGGACCGGCAGCCCTTCCATCACAGCTCCTCTGGGGAGACCTCTCTTCTCTGGAATTAGATAGGACACTAAAAGATGAACTCCCCAGGTCGGTAGGTGCCCAATATGCTACTGGAGATCAGTGGAGAAATAACTCCAGAAAGAATGAAGAGACAGAGCCAAAGCAAAAACAACACACAGTTGTGGATGTGACTGGTGATAGAAGCAAGGTCTGATGCTGTAAAGAGCAATATTGCATAGCAACCTGGAATGTTATGTCCATGAATCAAGGCAGATTGGAAGTGGTCAAATGGGAGATAGCAAGAGTGAACATTGACATTTTAGGAATCAATGAATTAAAATGGACTGGAATGGGTGAATTTAACTCAGATGACCATTGTATCTACTACTGTGGGCAAGAATCCCTTAGAAGAAACAGAGTAGCCATCATAATCAACAAAAGACTCTGAAATGCAGTACTTGGAGACAATCTCAAAAACGACAGAATGATCTCTGTTCGTTTCCAAGGTAAACCATTCAATATCACGGTAATCCAAGTCTATGCCCTGACAAGTAACACTGAAGAAGTTGAAGTTGAATGGTTCTATGAAGACCTACAAGACCTTTTAGAACTAACACCTAAAAAAGATGTCCTTTTCATTATAGGGGGCTTGAATGCAAAATTAGGAAGTCAAGAAACACTTGGAGTAACAGGCAAATTTGGCCTTGGTGTATGGAATGAAGCAGGCCAAAGGCTAATAGAGTTTTGCCAAGAGAATGCACTGGTCATAGCAAACACCCTCTTTCAACAACACAAGAGAAGCTTCTACACATGGACATCACCACATGGCCAACACCGAAACTAGATTGATTATATTCTTTGTAGCCAAAGATGGAGAAGCTCTACACAGTCAGCAAAAATAAGACCAGGAGCTGACTGTGGCACAGATCATGAACTCCTTATTACCAAAGTCAGACTTAAATTGAAGAAAGTAGGGAAAACCACTAGACCATTCAGGTATGAACTAAATCAAATCCCTTACAATTATACAGTGGAAGTGACAAATAGATTCAATGGATTAGATCTGACAGACAGAGTGCTTTAAGAACTATGAATAGAAGTTCATGACATTGTACAGGAGACAGGGATCAAGACCATTCCCAAGAAAAAGAAATGGAAAAAAGCAAAATGGCTGTCTGAGGAGGCCTTACAAATAGCTGTGAAAAGAAGAGAAATGAAAAGCAAAGGAGAAAAGGAAAGATATACCCATTTGAATACAGAGTTCCAAAGAATGGCAAGGAGAGATAAGAAAGCCTTCCTCAGTGATCAATGCAAAGAAAGAGAGGAAAACAACAGAATGGGAAAGACTAGAGATCTCTTCAAGAAAATTAGAGATACCAAGGGAACATTTCATGCAAAGATGGGCTCAATAAAGGACAGAAATGGTATGGACCCAACAGAAGCAGAAGATATTAAGAAGAGGTGGCAAGAATACACAGAAGAACTGTACAAAAAAGAGCTTCATGACCCAGATAACCACAATGGTGTGATCACTCACCTAGAGCTAGACATCCTGAAATGTGAAGTCAAGTGGGCCTTAGAAAGCATCACTATGAACAAAGCTAGTGGAGGTGATGGAATTCCAGTTGAGCTATTTCAAATCCTGATAGATAACGCTGTGAAAGTGCTGCACTCAATATGCCAGCAAGTTTGGAAAACTAAGCAGTGGCCACAAGACTGGAAAAGGTCAGTTTTCATTCCAATCCCAAAGAAAGGCAAAGCCAAAGAATGCTCAAACTACCACACAATTGCACTCATCTCACACGTTAGTAAAGTAATGCTCAAAATTCTCCAAGCCAGGCTTCAACAATACATGAACCATGAACTTCTAGATGTTCAAGTTGGTTTTAGAAAAGGCAGAGGAACCAGAGATCAAATTGCCAACATCCACTTGATCATAGAAAAGGCAAGAGAGTTCCAGAAAAACATCTATTTCTGCTTTATTGACTATGCCAAAGCCTTTGACTGTGTGGATCACAATACACTGTGGAAAATTCTTCAAGAGACGGGAATACCAGACCACCTGACCTGCCTCTTGAGAAATCTGTATGCAGGTCAGGAAGCAACAGTTAGAACTGGACATGGAACAACAAACTGGTTCCAAATAGGGAAAGGAGTACATCAAGGCTGTATACTGTCACCCTGCTTATTTAACTTGTATGCAGAGTACATCATGAGAAACGCTGGACTGGATGAAGCACAAGCTGGAATCAAGATTGCTGGGAGAAATATCAATAACCTCAGATATGCAGATGACACCACCCTTATGGCAGAAAGTGAAGAAGAACTAAAGAGTCTCTTGATGAAAGTGAAAGAGGAGAGTGAAAAAGTTGGCTTAAAGCTCAACATTCAGAAAACTAAGACCATGGCATCTGGTCTCATCACTTCATGGCAAATAGATGGGGAAACAGTGGCTGACTTTGTTTTTTTGGGCTCCAAAATCACTGCTGATGGTGATTGCAGCCATGAAATTAAAAGACGCTTGCTTCTTAGAAGAAAAAAAAAAGTTATGTTATGACCAACATAGACAGCATATTAAAAAGCAGAGACATTACTTTGCCAACAAAGGTCCATCTAGTCAAGGCTATGGTTTTTCCAGTAGTCATGTATGGATGTGAGAGTTGGACTATAAAGAAAGCTGAGTTTTGAAGAATTGATGCTTTTGAACTGTGATGTTGAAGAAGACTCTTGAGAGTCCCTTGGACTGCAAGGAGATCCAACCAGTCCATCATAAAGGAAATCAGTCCTGAATGTTTATTGGAAAGACTGATGTTGAAGCTGAAACTCCAGTACTTTGGCCACTTGATGCAAAGAGTTGACTCATTTGAAAGGATCCTGATGCTGGGAAAGATTGAAGACAGGAGGAGAAGGAGATAACAGAGGATGAGATGGTTGGATGGTATCACCAACTCAATGGACATGGGTTTGGGTAACCTCTGGGAGTTGGTGATGGACAGGGAGACCTTGCATGCTGCAGTCCATGGGGTTGCAAAGAGTTGGACATGACTCAGCGACTGAGCTGAACTGAACCGAGTTTTCTTCAATTCCATTACTATCAGAAGCCTTTTAAATGAGACAGTTTCTGTAAATTATCTGTTTTTCCCCCCAAAAGTTTGCAAAGGTGACTTTGTCTCATACAATCCACCTATACCACCCAGAAATGGATCCTGCACACTTTTCTTTAGCTTTAACTAGAGCAGATATCTGACTGCTGACTAGTCACACCACCTCAGGGCACGGTTAGCCTAGTTCTGAAAGTTTTCCTCTAAATATAACTTTCTTTTAAGTATTATGGGTAACTATTAATAATCTATGTCTTCATTACCAAAATTACTAATTAGGTTTAGTCTCATAGATTCTTCTTTTCCCCTCTCTCTCCTGCTTTCTGTTGCTTCCATGCCAGTTTGGGCTGTTTATTATGGAAACCATATATGAAATAACTTCCTAACAACCCTTCTAGCAGTTAACTTATGTCCCTTGTTACCATCAGTTTTCAAACACAGCTTTGTGTTGAAAGTAAAAGTGAAAGTCACTCAGTCATGTCCCACTCTTTGTGACCCCAGGGAATTCTCCAGGCCAGAATACTGGTGTGGGTAGCCTTTCCCTACTCCAGGGATCTTCCCAACCCAGGAATCGAAGTCACGTCTCCCGCATTGCAGGCAGATTCTCTACCAGCTGAGCCACAAGGGAAATCCAAGAATATTGGGGTGGGTAGCCTATCCCTCCTTCAGGGTATCGTCTTGTCCCAAGGACTGAACAGGGATCTCCTGCATTGCAGGGGATTCTTTACCAACTGAGCTATGAGGTTTAGTTCAGCTAAAGACACAAAGATTCATTAGGACACACCGAAGAAAAGACTTTCAACAGAAAGAAAGGTGTTGAATGTCATATATTTTTCAAGATTTCAAGAAATGGTTTTGGAAGCTGTTGTCCTTCTGAATGTAACCTTTGGGGACCAGTTGTAATGATGAGAAATAAAATTTCTGCCAATCTTCCTCATCGCCATCATCAGAGCTCTGCAGAGAAAGGAAATCTCCCCAAGAAGACTTCACAAACAGCTAATCCTGCCACCAGATGATGCTTTGCCCTCCCTGTTACCGGAATTGTTCACTGAAGGTCAAACTGTCCACATGACATGTGTGGCTTTGATTAGAGAGTGGTATCAGTTAATCTCTAGGAATCTTTTCAATGTAATATTTTAATGTCTAGAAACACTTTCAATATAATACTTTATGACTTATTTAGGCACATGCATGCTAAGGCACTTCAGTCATGTCCGACTCTTTGTGACCCCATGGACTGTAGCCCACCAGATTTCTCTGTCCTTGGGTTTCTCCAGGCAAGAATATTGGAGTAGGTTGCCATTTCCTTCTCCAGGGGATCTCCCTGGCCTAGGGATCGAACCCAAATCTCACACATTGCAGGCAAATTCTTTACCATCTGAGCCACCAGGGAAGCCCCTAGGGTAGTGCTGAAGACAGACAGGGGATTGGACCAGTTGTGGATGAGAAAGAAAGAAACAGGAAGAAGTAGAAGACTCTTCAAAAATGCAGAGATTTGTTGACTATATGATCTTACATTTATAAATATGATTTAATGTGTACTTTATATACACAAATATGTGTGAATGCATGAATATATGTGTGTGTGTATATACATGCATGTATATAAATACACATATATGTACCTGCACATATATACATACCTGTAGTTTTATATGTAAAAGTGCTCAGTTGTTTTTTTTTTTTTTGATGTGGACCATTTTTAAAGTCTTTATTGAATGTGTTACAATGTTGCTTCTGTTTTATGTTTTTGTTTTTTGACTGTGAAGAATGTGGGATCCCAGCTCCCTGACCAGGGATTGAGCCTGTACCCCCTGCATTGGAAGGAGAAGTCTTAACCACTGGACCACCAAGAAAGTCCCAAGCTTGAGATTTATACATTATTATGTAACCTGCTTTTCCCACTCAATACACAGTGTTCCCATGTCATTACATATTTTTTCATAACCTGATTTTAGTAGCTGTGAAATACTTTATTGTATTGAATTTGCCCTAATATATTAGATAATCCTCCCTTAATTGAACATTTGGTTGAGGTCTAATTTTTACTTTTTAAGGAAAAGTAAAAATTGATGGACTTTGTAGAGATCTCTACCCATCCAGAAAGTTCGCTATTATAGTACAGAGTATCCTGCTTAAACTGCATTGCCCAAGTGGATTATAGTGGAATGTTTTTCACACCTCATTAGTAATTTTTTAAACAGATTATTTGAAAACTGAATAATTCTTTTGAATAAAACATGAATGGCAGGCCCTGCAAGATCTACTTCCCTTGAGACACAGCAGATTGTATACACAGTTGAGAGATTAGAGAACCATAAGGGAACATACCACACGACAAGGCAATAGCCTTGGGTTCCCTAGAGAGTAAGTGACACTCAGAGATGAGAAGTCTATGCTGCTATTTGACTGACTTCAAATTTACAAAGCAGTTGCTCCAGGAGATTTCTAAACATAAATTGATTTTTAACCTCAGTTTCATGAAACTATTATCACCAATGAAGACAGAATTTCCTGCATGACTTTCCCCTGGTTTAACATCGCATGGAAGTTATGATGAGTGAAAAACTAGAACTGTTGCTTTTTTCATTTGATGCTTCAGTGGCGTCTGCCTAAAGTTCAGCAATTTTACTATTCCACGGATTTGATCACAGAACCGTTCCTAAGACTGATGAGTAGAGCTAAAACTTTTCTAAAGAAATCAAGCATTGGGACATATCAACATAACAACAGTGCAGAAACTCATTGTCTTACTGCACATTTCCTAAAACCAGACCACTTCCCTACAGTTTCCACCCATCTCAACAAACTCCCTAAATAATTGAGGTAACTGTAATCCAAACACACACACGCACACACACACACGGAGCTCAGGTCGAGTTGTGGAGCTTACAAATTGTCCTTAAGCTTCGACTATAAAGAAGGCTGCTGCTAAGTCACTTCAGTCGTGTCCAGCTCTGTGCGACCCCATAGACGGCAGCCCACCAGGCTCCCCCGTCCCTGGAATTCTCCAGGCAAGAACACTGGAGTGGGTTGCCACTTCCTTCTCCAAGGCATGAAAGTGAAAAGTGAAAGTGAAGTTGCTCAGTCGTGTCTGACTCTTCGTGACCTCATGGACTGCAGCCTACCAGGCTCCTCCGTCCATGGGATTTTCCAGGCAAGAGTACTAGAGTGGGGTGCCATTGCCTTCTCCAAAGAAGGCTGAGCACCGAAGAATTGATGCTTTTGAACTGGGATGCTGAGGAAGACTCTTGAGAGTCTCTTGGACAGCAAGGAGATCAAACTGGTCAATCCTAAAGGAAATCAAGCCCTAATATTTATTGGAAGGTACTGACTTCTCATACCCTCACATGGCAGAGAGCAGAGAGAAGGGTCCCCAGTATGCTTTTTAAAATAAAGGCAGTAGTTCCACTGATAAGAGCTCCATCCTCATGACCTAATTACCTCTCAAAGACCTCACCTCCGAATACCACCATGGGGATTAGGCTTCAAAATATTAATTTTTCAGGGAAAAAACTTCAGTCCATCTCAAGTTTTAACAACAAACTTGGTGATCTACCTATTGACAGCCTACAGACAGCCACCCTCTACTAGATAAATGAGTTAAGATTTAGGGAGGAACTTGTGCTTCAGTAGAAAGCTCTGTAGGTTATCTGATTTTAGCCTTTTATTGCCTTAGAACTGTTACAACTCTGTAAGTTGTAGATGACCAATAGCAGTGCAAACTCTAGTCCATAAACATACAAATTCATCCTCCTTTCCTACCCCATCATGAAAAGGCTCATTTTGTACCTACTAAATTTATTTCAACATTCCTTTATTTTGTTTTCCCTTATTCCTACGATCCTTTGAACTGAATGCAACAATTTATCAATCCTCTCATTACTGAATTAAATAAAATGTGTGATATGTGTTCATTTTACATGGATCATGACTTTACTTCCTTTTGAAAATTATCTTTTAATGGAATATAATCTAACCTGTGTGTCTTCAAAAGAAAATTTTAAAATCTTCTTTCTGACTCTTGAATTCTCTCACTCCCTGTCACCCCGGTGTAATTTCTGTGTCTAAATGCAGCCTTCGTTTGCACCCAGTTCTAGCTCTTGGATTGCACTGTCTCTGTTTTTTGTCAAAGTCCATTTGTGGATTTTGTGGAATTATTTTTTCCTGCTTAGAGAGGAGAACTTTTAAAATTTATTTGGGAGTAAATAGTTGGACTTTGTTATGTTCTATTTAGTTGTATGTAAATAGATTTAATTAGTCATGCTTTGCATATTTAAAACGTCACATTGTTCTTTGAGATAAGAGCCACATAATTTGAGAACCCTGAAGAGCGGTTTGAGTGACAGTTTGCTGCCCAACTAACAATGAGAACAGGAAGGGAGATGATAGAACAGTAAGAACACGGGCAAAATTAAGAGTTTGAGTTAAGGAAATATCTTATAACTTGTCTTTCTTAACAGACAGGTGATTACTTAAACTGACTTCATGCAAAGGCTGACTAACCAACTGAAACAGAATGAAAACTGCACAAAGTGTCCATTCCATAGAAGGGTTAAAGGTAGCTGAGAATAGAAGGAATTCCACACACCCCTGTGCCGCTCACATACCCATCACATTTATATCTGTTAATTGTCTGGGAAGAGCCTCTAAGCGTTTTAGCAAGAACTACAGGCTTTTTTTTTTTCTGGCCAATTCCTGCTGCTTTTAAGTGGGTGCCAGTGCCTTTCCCCCACCCCATCTGCTCCTTCTCAGTTGCACAGGCTGTCCCCCACCTTGTCCCCACCTTGTCCACACTCTGTCACTGCTTCAATGATAAAGATTACCCAGGATTTTTTTTTTAAAGTGAGGTTATAGAAAAGTTTCTTAATGAAGCAAGCACTCTAACTGAAATAGACTTTAATACCTTGAGGCTTGGAGCTGAGAAGGAATAGTGAGATGTATTTTCATGGCTGGTTGGTTCCTTTTTTTTTTTTTTTGTCAGATGTGCCAGTGGGAAATGCAAAGTGTTCCTCTGGATGTAAAAGCCTAGAGTTTAAGAAGCTGTTCTTACCTTTTATGCAAGTCATTTCCTTTTCTGAGAAGTCCATAAAATCAGGTTGATAATTCACTACATGCTCTGTTTAAATTGAAATCTTCTGCTTTAAAGAACATCATGTCCCAGAGACTAGTCTTACTCCTTCTGAGTCAAAGGACAACCCCTCTTTTATCCCTGATATTTGTTAAATAACAGGAATTCAACTGGGTAAATTTTAAAGATCTAATTGGCTTTATGGGCTTCCCAGGTGGTGCTAGTGGCAAAGAACACACCTGCCAGTGCAGAAGACATAAGAGGCTAGCATTTGATCCCTGGGTCCGGAAGAGCCCCTGGAGGAGGAAATGGCGAACCACTCCAGTATTCTTGCCTGGAGAATCCCCTGGACAGAGGAGCCTGGAGGGCTACAGTCCATGGGGTTACATACAGTAGGACAGTTCTGAGTATGCATGCTAATAGTTTATCACGTTTATTCTTCCTTTTTTGTTTTGCATCTGAGTACAGCCTCATGGGAGGATAAAAAGCAACCACTTTTCACTGCAGTTCACTGGCTATGCTCTGTGTACAACAGTAGAGCTGAGACCTTTGCTTCTATTGTTTCCCAAAGAAGAAGTATCTTTTCCTTTATCCCTAGAGCTTGTAGACTGAGTCAGCCATCTGCTCTAGGAATGGGAAAGAAGACTGTTTAAGCATGAGCCATTTCTCCGGTCTCCTACTCAGCCCCTCAGTGTTAGTTGTAAAGAGGGATGCACCCAGTGGCCTCTGACACCATCTCCTAATTGCTATCGCTTGTGGATGTCAGCTGTGTGTGTCTCTAAGCAGCTCTGTGTTCAGAGACTGGAGTTTGTCTCTTGAAATTGGCCACAGTGGAAGTGTTTATACCACCGACACTGACAAACACTGCACATCACAGATTTCCCTCCCTGCAGTGGCTTACCAGCAAGCTGTGGGCTGCAACCAGCTCTCGCTTTAATTCAAGACCATCTCAGGTGGAAATCATCTATTTCATGAAAATAGGTTTCTATGTTGTTGTTCTTCAGTTACTCAGCCATGTCTGTCTCTTTGCAACCCCATGGACTGTAGACCACCAGGTTCCTCTTTTCATGGAATTTCCCAGGCAAGAAGACTGGAGTGGGTTGCCAATACCTCCTCCAGGGGATTTTCCTGACTGGGGGATCAAACCTGGGTCTCCTGCATTGGCAGGCAGATTCTTTACCACTGAGCCACCGGGGAAGTGATTTCTTTTGACTATTCCCAATTTTAGTCAGTTGGCTGTCTTTTCTTTTTATTTCCTTTAATCTCCAATAATCTTGCTTTCTCAAATTTTAGCCATTTGTTTCCATTTCAAAGAAAGTTAAAAACAAGCTTTCACACAAGTCAGAAACCAACATGTTGTTCTTAGAAGCTGGGAATTTTTAATTTTTCCATATGAAAATTGATTACGAGTGTGTTTTCACCATGACAAACTTATGATCTTGGTCTTCCTTCTTGCAATTGTGTAAGGCCAAGGATATTGGTTCTTTGACAACGTTAAAGCAACCAGCTTGGAAAAATATGAAACCATTCTCCATCATTCTTAGCTACTTCTACCCCAGTTGCATGAGTGGTTATTATATCTATGGCTGTGTTAGGGAATAGAGACACACACTTATTATTTTTGTGTGTAGAGAGAGAGATTTTAAGAACTGACTTATGCAATTGTGAGGGCTAATTAACCCCAAATCTAAAAAAGACCTTTCCAGGAACTTCTAAACTGGTGTTTGACCACATACCTGGGTACCAAGGCCATTCTGACACTTGTAATTAACCATCACAGCAGCTACTGTTAGACTTTAAAGAAATATATTTTATATTTTACATTTTCATTCCTTTCTGAAATACATGGAAAACAATGTCATTGAAATGGGAAAGGAAGGATAAACTGTTTGTCCTAAAGAGAAGTGCTCTGAGACCCAGAGCATTCTGGTTCAGGTCTTTCCTAGACTTACATGGACTTCACATGGATCCCTTAACTCATCTGTGCCCAAACTTGGTCACTCTAGTGGACCGAGCTGAGTGTGGGCTGGGAAAAAAATAACAACAAAAAAACTGCTACTCTGGGTTAATAGAGTCCATAGCACCTCTTCACACTCCTTTGAAGAAAGGGGCTATGAGAATACAAATGTGATTATCATGAGAGATTTTAACACTTTCATTAAAATAGAAACAGGTATTTCTGAATTTCTTCTTAGGGCATTCAAATTAAAAGCATCTCTGAGCTACTTGAAGTGCTGTACTGGGAATAATTCCTGAAGATTTTCTTTAGTCAGGCACTTAGACACTGTCACAATTACTGCCATTTTTTTTTTTTTTTCTGGCAAACACTCATAATTAGATACTGAAAAAAAACACAGGACAAGGATTTTGATTAAGAAATAATAAGCTTGACAAATGTTACACCTAAATGTCTCCTTTTCTTTCTGATCCAAATTTTGTTCTTAAATGTGCTTTTTGTTTTCAGACATGGAAGAATGATTAGGAGGAAAGTGTTGAATTTTAAAATTTCATATGTTTGTGTTACTGACCATATAAAATTGGTATTTAAGGCTTATTGTCATAGTCAGTCTACCTAATGACATTAACAATTTTATTGCATGCAGAATCCTATGTTGCTTCATTCTAGGAAAAGTGGCTAAAATAATTATCTGAAGAATTCTATAAAAACAGATATTTTTTCACATTTCTCCAATTATGTATAGAAGTGGGGGAACTTGAATTTAGAACCCGAATTTTCAATGTGATTAATTTTTTGTGTAGACATAACTTAGTTTCTTCTTATGGCTAACAAATGAGATATAGATATTTATTTTCCTGTAGCAAGAGACTTTAAATCTCATTCTTAAACAAGCTCTCATAAGAGCTCGTATTTATCTGAAAACCACTTCTATTTCATTCTATGGAGAAGATTGTGGAAAGCTGATTTCTCACTATCATTAAGTACCAACCAATTAAGTTGCTCTTAATTACAATTTATTTTGCTTTGACCTTGAGAGGTTTGACAATCAGCCTATAAGATGAGCCTCCTTATATTTCATGCATCGCTGAGATTTAGAATATCCTTCCTTTCTTAATAAGCACAAAGAAATGTGTCAAGTCTCCTCACTAATAAAATGCTAAGGACCTTTGATGATTTTGTTTACTCCAGGCTCACATAAGGGAACAGCAACCTACTCAGGTATCCTTACCTGGAGAATTCCATGGACAGAGAAGCCTGGTGGGCTACAGTCCATGGGGTCGCAAAGATTTGGACACGACTGAAGCACTAACACTTTTACTTTCAGTTTCACATAAATGATGACAGATGATTGTTTTCTGTCTTGGCAAACAAATTCTTCTTACAGACTCTGAAGTGTATTCCAGGCTGTAAGACCGAGGCGTCTTGCTCCATGGGCTTTTGACAACTCATCCTCCCACACTTACTCTGATTATTTTCTAACTTATCCTGTTAACATCCTGTGTTCTCCACTCTACTGATTCTTACAAAGGCTGAACTAAGACCTTTAACTTTTTTTTTGATTAGGATTTAGAAATAATTTTTACTGGAAATAAAAATGACCACAAAATTTACTCTGAATATGAAAATTAATGTTAGGGAAAGAATGTTACAAATTCTTAACTCCATTATTTTAGAATTAAAGGAGCCAACTCCAGTTCGTTGGAGATTTGCCCAAGGACAGGTATTTCATTTGTGTCTCATTAATGTTGTACTCCCTGGTAGTTCAGATGGTAAAGAATCCACCTGCAATGTGGGAGACCCGAGTTCAATCCCTGAATCTGGAAGATCCCCTGGAAAAGGAAATGGCAGCACACTCCAGTATTCTTGCCTGGAAAATCCCAGGGACAGAGGAGTCCACGGGGTTGCAAAGAGTCAGACACAACTAACTGATCACAGGACAGCACATCCCTCATCCTAGATTTATATCATCTCACATAAACACTTGGGTGCAAGTTTTTAGTTATTTTTCTCTAACACGATGGCATAAATTTAATAAAAAAATTTCTTTGGACATTAACTTTCTCTCACAGCAGAGGGATAAATATGCTCAGTGAATGTGGCTTTTTACTTATCTTTTTCTTGTCTTATTTCCTTTGTAACCAGTGGAAAGCAAAAATCAGGGATATTTTTTCTAATCTTTGTCTATCCCCCATCCTAAAAGTCCTTTCTTATAGCAGGTCATTTCAGAAAACAGCAGGCAGACACTTAATATCAGTTGATAATTATCTTTGGCTTAGTGACTCACCACCCTCAGGAAGTGCTTTTTGTGTTTGGATTTTTATTTTTGATTTTTCAAGCTGCCCTAAATGCTCAGAGGTAAGCATGAGAAACTGGCAGCAAGGAGCATATGTTTGAAGCCATCTGTATGTGGGGAGTGAAGGATAACTCTTCAGGTGTATCACTCATGACTGCTGATGGACAGGGTAGCATTTGTTCTTCCTAGGCATCTCCTCACATTGCCTCTTCCCTCAGTTCCCCCCTTTCAGGGGATGTTCCAATTAAAGTCAGGGGTGGAGGCTCTAACAGCTCGCCAGCACAGGTGTGCTGCAACTGCTCTTCTTTCCTTTTTACTTTTCCTCAATCTAAAGAAAGAGGAAGAGTGCATTTTCAATCACAGAGAAAAGAATCTGCCAGAATATGTCTTTCTGGAAAAATAAAGCTTGGAGAAATGTAATTTTCAAAGTATTTTATTTAGTAAGGCAAATATTTATTCATGGCTTTATCATCATCTCTAAAACTGTAATTATTGGCTAATCAGTTGAATGATACACATGTACTAAACACATATTTTTTTCAGCAAATGTATGTTGTACCAAGGATCAAAGATGAGTAAGACCTGTCTTTTGACACAAAAGGGCTCATTGACCAGTGATGAGACAGAACTCCATAAACAGCACATCACAAACATGTTTGGAAACATGCAACAAACGTCATAACACACATGCTACAGCAAAATGTGTATGATGTGCTAAGGCAGCAGCAAGATGGGAGAAGCCACATGCTCTATCAAGAGCTTAGAAGGAGTGCTACTCGGTAGAGATCATGTTTAGCTTGGCTGTGGCGGAGGAAAGGGATTCAGGTTGAGGGAGCCAGCACTGAAGACATAAAAAGCAGTTTGGGCAATATTCAGAGACCCAGAAAGGCATGCCAGACATGGGGCAGAGATTATGTTACTGAATCTGGGGCTGGGAAAGGGAGGGAGGTATGACTACCAAGTAGCGTGAGTTGGTGGAGACAAGTCTGTAACAGCCTGAGCAACTTGGATCTTCTAGTAGTGGAGAACCATCCAAGGTGTCTGAAACACGATGTGAAAAGTTCTAGTTTGATAGAGAAGTGAATTTGGGAACATGGAGCCAAATAATAAGATATATCAACAGAGGACTGTAGTTTTATTCTACAAAGTATTTATTGAGCACCTCCTACATGACAATACTGAGGATAACACATGAATTAAACCAGATTACTTCCCTTGAGAAACTCACAGCTTAGTGGGAAAAAAATAGACTTCTAAATATAAATATAAGGATTCGACCTGGCAATTCCTTGTTGGATTTTTTTTTTTTTTAATAATAACAGAGCCACTGATTGCTAGGAAGTGTCTGGGAAATGTAACAGAGGAGATAATATTTAAATGCTCCAGGTCCAACAGAAGTTTTCAAACGTAAAAGCATCAGTCTGAAGATGTGGAATGGGAAACAACAGTTCAGCCAGAATGGACAAAATGAAAAACAAAGCTGAGAGATTCTGTCTTAAGAATGATGACAGTTAATTCATGTTAGCTAAAAAGAGTAAGAAAATGATAAGATTTAATTGTAGATGGGAATATTGTTATATATGTAAGAAAGAGCTTCCTGAGAGTAAAAATATATCCCACAAAACTTATAAAATACATAGTATTATATGGGAACTGAGTCATGGCAGAAGAGTAAATGGACCATCATTTTAAACCTGTGTCCTTGAAGAGTTAACTGAATCATGAAGCCAGAAACAAAAAGAATAGACTGAGAAAGAAGAATGACTCACTGAAGAAGAATCTCTGGGTTCTGATCATCTTTTCTGGGTCTTGATATAAACTTCTATGATGTATATTTGTAATTCCTTTAATCATTGCTATTGTTTAGTTGCTAGGTCATGTCCGACTCTGTGACTCTTTGGACAGTAACCCTCCAGGCTCTTCTGTCCATGGGATTTCCCAGAAGGAAATGAGTTGCCATTTTCTTCTCCAGGGAATTCCCTTAACAGGCAAAATTTGTCAGTATGCCTCATAGTACATTCTTTGCATCGCCCACTCAGATGCCAGTGTATGAAAAAATGGTGATTTATATGCTAGTCTCCCCTCTAGACTGCAAATTCTTGAAGACAAGGAATATCTTCCTCACCGCATATCTGGTATTGCAAATAGCTGTTCAAAATAAACCACCAGTAAATATTTGTTGGATTCAGGGATGTGTTAATGAATTAACTAACTAATTAAGCACTAAAATCTTATTAAGCTGAATGATTTTGTGTGTACTCTCCATGATATGTGTGTCAATGCACAGTATGAATTCAGAATTTCAATAAATCTAACTTTTATTAGGTGATGATTCATTAGAAGTTGTTTCCACTTCTGATCCCTGGGTTGGGAAGATTCCCCTGGAGAAGGAAATAGCTACCCACTCCAGTATTCCTGCCGGGAGAATCCCATGGACAGAGGAGCCTGGTGGGTTACAGTCCATGGGGCTGCAAAGAGTCAGACACAACTGAGTGACTAACACTTCCACTTTTACTTTTTCCACTGTCAAGCATCTTGGGTAGTGAAAAGCCAAAGTCCTCTAGTTCTCGAGAGTAGGCTTGGGAGATGAACTATTGAGGTCTCATTGTGCAAGAAAACAAACATTAATTTTCTCTATGTGCCCTGAAATGATGCTGCCACTAAGGCCATGTAAAAATCTAAATCACCTGCCTGATATACCTTACACTTCTCTCCTCTGAGTCTTCCCCACAAAGGGTTTGACGTAAGAGTTCCATTTTGCCAACAAATGGTGTCTATTACCCTGAGAAGGAGTTAATGATATACTAACTAGTTTAAAGCAATCTTCTCAGAGAAGGACAAAAATTTTATTAGAAGAGTCTGTACCCAGAAAATTGAGGAACACATTGTCAGATTGAAATTGGAACTTGCTTATGATAATTACTGCATGGAGCGTGGGAAGGATCAATACGGCTGCTCTGCATGTGCAAAGTCGGAGTGAAAAACAGCCATAGAAAATCACTTCAAAATTCCCATAATATTCCTTCTTAATGACTGGATTCTGCCATTAATAGTTCTCATCGCAGGGAGAAGTAAGCACACTAATTGCATCTCACCTGAATAGCACGCCAGCATCAAAACAGCAGAGCCATTACCTAAATGTATTTTGCATCGACTTGCCAGAAGATCCTCCATGATTCTGAGGACTGTGAATTCTAACTGGATTACAATCCAAGGTAACAGGCACAGACTCTGCAATGCGTCATCATGTTTTCAGGAGTAAGAATTACAGGCACAGACTCTGAGGGCAGTCCTAAAGGACTTCTGCAATGCATCATCATGTCTTCAGGAGTAAGATTAGAGGTTGTTGAGGCCCAGGTGAAGAACCCCCAAAACACATGTACTAAAAGCCTTGCACCCTGGTGCAACGAGAGTGTCAAGCCACTGGTGTTCTCGCAGTTTGGTAGTTGTCACACCTAAAAAGGGGAAAGCTTGAATAAAAATTTTTGCCCTCAGCCTCACTGAGTATGTTTTGTTAGTCTCTCCAGAATAAGAGGCCTTCCTGATATGAAAAAACTTATTCATTTTCAAAATGAATTGGTCGAGTAGAGGACACTAAAAACTGTGCTTTTCTTTCCTAAAACTCCAGTGTGGTGACATGCTTTCTGGTTTTGATGTCATTTAGTTCAGATAAATTTCTTGTTATAGTTAGTAACACTATACGTTTTCTAGACAATTTACACAACATTATCCCATGCATTGCTATGCTGAATCATAATGACAGTCCCAGCTGTTTTATACTCCATTCAACATATAAGGAGGAAAAACTTTTGGCTCAGTGGTAAAAAATCCATCTGCCAATGCAGGAGACACAGGAGACAATAGTTCAGTCCCTGGGGTGGGAAGATCCTCTGGAGGAGGAAATAGCAACTCACTCCAGTATTCTTGCCTGAAAAGTTCCAAGAACAGAGGAGCATGGGGTTGAAAAGAGTCAGACACAACTGAGCATGCCTGCAGTAGGATAACATATAAGGAGGAAAAAGTTTAGAGCTGACCTGCACCGTGTATAATGAGAGAGCTGTAAAGTGAGTTCAGAATCTCAGCAGAAACATGTGTGTGGTGGGTGGATGGGGGGGTGGCGGGTCACAGAACTTACAGGACTTCTCCTTCCTTTGGTGAAGTTTATCTGTTTTATGTGTATGACTGTGGAAAAGGAAATGGCGACCCACTCCATTATCCTTGCCTGGAAAATGTCATGGACAGAGAAGCCCGGTAGGCTACCGTCCAGGGGGTCACCAAGAGTCAGACTTGACTGAACGACTACACCACCACCAGCACCAACCCCCAACCCCCACCACCACACGTGTGACTTGAAGACCAAGTAGCCCAGCCTTAATAGAATGAGGAGAGGCTGAGCTTGTCTTTCAAGCTTCCCTCCTAGTCCCTTTGTTACTGAAAATCAGGCCCAACTGCTAGTTGCTCAAAAGACAATACTCAAGAGGCAAGGTTGGTGAAGAGAAAAATTTGCTTTATTTTGAAGGCCAGCAACCTGGGGAGAGGGCAGATTTTTGTCCAAAGGCTGACTCCCCCTTGACAATCGGTGGGCAAGAGCTTTTATAGACAGAGGGAGGGAGTTGCATGCAGAAGCAGCATTATCAGCTCTGATGATCATCTTGAAATTGGTCATTGGTGGTCTGACAACTGTCATCTTGATTGTTATTGTTGTTTAGTCACTACTCTCCTCTGAACTGAGTTTGAAGAAAACATTTAGACATGTCTCTCCTACCGAGTACATCTCTTGGTTGCTAAATCCTGTCTGACTCTTTGCAACACCATGAACTGGAGCACGCCAGGCTTCCCTGTCCTCCATGATCTCCTAGAGTTTGCTCAAACTCATGTCCATTGAATCGGTGACGCCATCCAACCATCTCATTCTTTGCCAGAGCTTCAGCAGGAGCTTCAGCTTCTGCTTAATTAACAGATCAAAATAAGAACTAGAAGATAATGAACTCTTTTTTAAAAAAAATTTCAGGAAAAAAATACGATAATGAGATTCTGCCAAATTGCATAGTTGACGGTGGGGGTGCTTCACTGATAAAGTTATTTTCTTGTATTTTCACAGCCTCTTGCTGAGAGACTTTCTTGACCATTGCAAACATTTTCTAGGCTGTGCTGTTCATTTTGTAAACTATTCTGAAAGATTATGTTAAGGCAGGGAAGACCTGCCTTAAATGAGGTCAAAAAATGTCAAGAGGGATAAGAACTGGTGGTGTGGTGCTGGTCACTGAGTGCATGTAATGAGCTTTGCACACCCACCGTTCTGTGGCATCTGAGCCTTTGTGACTGTGCACAGATGTGACTTGAAGGAGTGGTGTGTCAGGAGCAGCTCTCAAATGTCCTACAAGGATACTTTCTTCCACTAAAAGAAAAATAAATCAGTGAAACTAGTTTTTATTTCATCTTCTCCAGGTATTCCAAATGTTTTTGAAAATGACCTCCCTGACAATGTGGTGTCTTTTGGTTAAATTTAAGCTGTGTTTATCACACACTGTAGGAAGGTGACCTTGCTTTCCCCATGACTCAGCAGTAAAGAACCTGCCTGCAACACAGTAGACACAGGAGAGGTGGGTTCGATCCTTGGGAAGGGAAGATCCCCTGGAGGAAGGCATAACAACTGACTCCAGTGTGCTTGCCTGGGAAATCCCATGGACAGAAAAGCCTGGTGGGCTACAGTCCGTGGGGTTGCACAGAGTTGGAGCCAATGGAGCACACACACACACACACACACACACACACACACACACATGAAGGTGACTTGGTCCACCATTGAACGAGAATCAAATTCCTTATCTCCACTACTAAGTTTTATAAACAAAGAGGAAGAACTGACCATGACTTTTTTTTTTGCAGCTTATTATACTGATTTTGTAATCTTGAGAAGTTTAAATCAGCTTGCATGCTCTAATTTGCCTTTTTCTGCTGAGGCTGCAAGCTCACCTTGCACGTGGGTTTGTCATCACTGGGTCATCAGCGAGTCTCATGCAATGTTAGTGATGGATGGATGAATGTTGCCTCACCTCCAACTCCACCTTTTTCTCTATCCATTTTTCACTGTTATGTTTTTTTTTCTATTACTACACATAACCAGAGAAAGATCAAGTTAGAAACAAACAGGCCTTGAAGGCAGGTACTCAAAAACCAAGTGTATTTTGGATGAATTAGTTTTTTCTGTGTTGACTCACATTCTTAGGACAATTTGTGTGAAATGATACCTGTTACATTTGAATTTCAGATGAGAGATAATTACAGGACCAGAAAGGAAACAATTTTAAATCTACGTTCATGGAAAGGTGAAGGGGGTTCAATGAATATTATTCTCTGATTGTAAATTAGATCAGGATTCAGTCTAGAAAAATAAGCATTTAGCACTGGGTATTAAGCTTATCAGATAAAATACAGGTTGTTGGATAAAATAAAGAATGCCAGTTAAATTTGAATTTTAGATAATTGTTTAGTATCAATGTCACAGGTAATGTAAGAGACATGCATATATTTAACTTTTACTTATTATTTATTTGAAAACCAAATTTATCTGGACTTCCTGGTATTAATATTTTATTTGCTAACTCTGACAGCCTTAATTAACATATTGAGATTTAGGCAGATAAAGAAAACAGGCTGAAACTGAATTCAAGAACTTAAATTATTTTGTGGTTACTCAGTAAATATTTAGTGAATAAATTAACATACTTAAAAGGTTTAGGACACAGCCTGAATTTCAGAGGAGAGATCAATAGCATTTAAAGTTCTCAGTACTCAGGCTGAAAAAGTCGATTTGCTGCAGGAAAACTTCTCCGTTTCTTGAAAGGTTACTTAAACAGGCTTTACTTTGGGAATTTCTAAAATTGGAACCCTGCTCCTCTTCACAGGGGAGTGGTGAAGTCACCTTGTCAAAAAGCAATGGATGATAAGCATAGTAATAGAAAATACATAACAGAAATAGGACTGAAGGATGTGAAGAGTGAAATTCAAATGCCTCTTGCTGAGTAGAGGAAAAAAAAAAAAAAGAATTCTGCTAAAATAATTCAAACTCAATGAAGCAGATGAGACTCGACTGTTAGCAGAAGTTGATGTTTTAGACACTTTTAGCCTCCATCTTTGGAGAAGGCAATGGCACCCCACTCCAGTACTCTTGCCTGGAAAATCCCATGGACGGAGGAGCCTGGTAGGCTGCAGTCCGTGAGGCCGCTAAGAGTCGGACCCGACTGAGCGACTTCACTTTCACTTTTCACTTTCATGCATTGGAGAAGGAAATGGCAACCCACTCCGGTGTTCTTGCCTGGAGAATCCCAGGGACGGCGGAGCCTGGTGGGCTGCCGTCTCTGGGGTCGCACAGAGTCGGACAGGACTGAAGCGACTTAGCAGCAGCAGCCTCCATCTTGGGCTTCCCTGGTGGCTCAGACTGTAAGGAATCTACCTGCAGTGCAGAAGACCTGGGTTTAATCTCTGGGTTGGGAAGATCCCCTGGAGGAGGGCATGGCAACCCACTCCAGTATTCTTGCCTGGAGAATCCCATGGACAGAGGTGTCTGGTGGGGTACAGTCCATGGTGTCGCACAGAGTCAGATACGACTGAAGAGACTAAACAACAACACACCCAGGTAAAGAGTGGGACTAACCAGTCATCACACAGTCCTTGGAGCATCTATTAAAAAAAAACAAAAACAAAGGGCTAAATTGAAGCGCCCATATTATTAAACACATGATGTGTTTAAGGGCAGCAGAGCCTGGTTGATCTGATGCTCAATGGAGGATGGTGGTACCTCCCTCAGAATCTGCAGTCCAGTCACTGAATTCGACCTGTGACTCCCGGGAGTGTACAGAAGATACAGAAGCTTGTTTACCTCTGCCCGCCTACTCTTGCTAGACCCTGAGAGGCATCACTGGCTAAAGTGGGTGGTGCTCTTGCCACCTACGTAGAAACCCAGCCTAGCAGAATCATTTATTTGTGTTGCCAAATCTGCTCTTAGCATGAGAGGATTTTACTCTTCTGGGTTCAAGCAAGATAAGTACTGAACAGAATGCTACAAGATCATGAATTCAGAGTCTTAGCAGAATCCTTTATCATTAAAAATTAAGAATATCAGGGACAAAAACCAGCACTTAGTTACTGGACAGGATTGAGCATCCCATAGTTTTAAAGTGTTAGTTTGAAGGGTTTGGAGAAAGTGACACATTCATGGTCCTCTGTGCTTTGTTGCTATCCTCCTTAACCAACACTAGTGTTACTAAATCATAGTAAAACTCTCTCGTCCTCTACATCTGAAAGGCACTTTCCTGAGACCAGAAGCCCTCAGAGAGGTGATTATCAAGCAGTAGATGAAGGGGACTTTATGAGGGAATTTTTTGGGACCAGGATTAATAAGAGGAATAATAACCCTAATAATGATCTTGCCAGTTGGCATTTATTGAGTGCTGTTTATTGCAATCTATCAATTAATACTTCCCACTACTCCCTAATGAGGTTATCTATTATTATTCCCATCTACCTGAAAGAAAATAGGCTTACAGCCAGGAAAGGCCTCAGCCGTTGGCAGCTGGTGGAGTCACCAAGACTTGCATCCTGAACTTTGAGTCCAGACGAGGTGGTGGCCACTGTTCCTTTTAGTTCCAACAGATGAAAGAAAAGCTAAAGGAACGCTCCAAAATGCTTACTGTTTGGTCAAACCTGATGCTTACTTAGGAAATATTTTCCAAGGCTTTAAAAATTTTTTTTTCTTAAAAAAAATTCATACTGCTGCACAGGTCTCACCATCATTCATCTCTCCAATTTTCCACCTTCCTAAACAAATGCTGTGTCTATTAAATACTAAGTCCCCATTGTCCCTCCCTGCCCCCATCTCTGACTGTACTTTCTGACTATATGAATCTGACTGTTCTAGGTACCTAGTACAAGAGGAATCAAACAGTATTTGTCTGTGCCTACAATATATGGGAGGGCTTCCCTGATGGCACTAGTGGTAAAGAACCCCCTGTCAATGCAGGAAACATAAGAGACACAGGTTCGATCCCTGAGTTGGGAAGTTCCCCTGGAAGAGAGTATGGCAACCCACCCCAGTACTTGCCTGGAGAATCCCATGAACAGAGGAACCTGGTGGGCTACAGTCCAAAGGGTTACAGAGGGTTGGACATGACTGAATTGACTCAGCACGAATGCACTGTATATAGGGATGAATATACATATATTTAAGGTTAACTTAATATATATTCTACAACAGACTGTACATTCTTATTCCCCCCTGTGCTACACAGTAGGTTCTCATTAGTTATCTATTTTACACATAGTAAAGTTTATATGTTAATTCCAACCTCCCGTTCATCCCAAGATTTTCAAAGTCAATAACTAGTTCATGAAAAAAAAAAAAGTAGCCTTATTTTGACTTAAGTCCATTGCATATACAAAGAATAGATGAGAATCAGAGCTGACTTTGGGGATATTGAGGCTGCTTTCTGCCTAAAAACAGAACAAAGCAGAACAAAAGCTGTGAGAGGCAGCAGTGAAGTGTGGCAGGCTGCAGGCGAGAGGCCCAGAGGGAACTTAGGAGGTAAAGGCTCTGACAGGCACAAAGCCGGAGCCAGAAAGCAGGTGCTGTGTTATCAATTGATCATGAGTGTGGGTCCTCATGGTGGAGCCCTAGTCAGGGTCCTCTGCCCGTGCAGTGTCCTGTGCCTTTGCCAAGCTCATCTGTTCGCTTTCTCTTCTGCTCTGGGCACTGCCAGCAAAGCAGGTCCCTAAAATGGGGGCTGCTGACAAAAGACTGGAGCAGAAATGCTGTCCTCTCCAACCCAAGGACTTTGATGATCAAACGTCTCCACGTGAAGCTCGATCCTTCCCAAATTGGCACGAATTCCAATGCGAAATCCTCTTGCTTGTTAAAAATCAAAGGCAAATTCTTAGTCTCCAAAAAAAGCTACAATTCTAATGGCTTCACACAACCTTTACAAAGAGAATTCCCTGACAACCATCTCTCGAGGGTTTCCTCGAGTTTTCTCTTTTCTTCCACCGTTGCCAAAGCAAAAACTCTTCTGAACTAGCTGGGGAGCTCTTTTTATTGTCATCACTTGTCACTGCTTCACAGCTCTGGGCTTCCCTAAATTTAGATCCAACTTAGATAACTAGAGTCTATAACTTATAAAACTTTAATGGATTGAGTCATATGAAACTGCCAATATTTGACTGTTTTCACCTACAGAAATGGTCGTAAGATTTAAGATTCAAATTTCCCTTTTATTTCACTTGCTAATTTTGAGACCAGCAGACTGCAGTTACATAAGTCAGTGAGAAAGTCTTTGTCACCTTCCAGATCCATCGCTAAAATTCCCTGACATCCTCCCACAAAACCTTCAAGGACGAACTGCCTCACCTACACTCCTTATGTTCACACTTTAGGGACTATATTTATTTTCAGTCATTTGAGGCAACTTTAATGTATGAGGTCATAGTGCCTGTAGCAGGAATGGTGAATGGACACGAAGGTCAAGGTTGTTGTTTGTTGTTGTTTAGTCATTAAGTTGTGTCCGACTCTTTGCAACCCCATGGACTGTAGTCAGCCAGGCTCCTCCGTCCATGGAATTCACCAGGCAAGAATACTGGAGTGGGTTGCCATTTCCTTCTCCAAGGGATCTTCCCCACCCAGGGACTGAACCTTAGCTTCTTGTACTCTGGTGGCTGAGACAGTAAAAAATACAATGCAGGAGATTTGGGTTCGATCCCTGGGTCAGGAAGATCTCCTGTGGAAGGGAATGGCAACCCACTCCAGTATTCTTGCCTGAAGAATCCTATGGACAGAGGAGCCTGACGGGCTATAGTCTGCAGGGTCATATAAAGTCGGACATGACTGAGCAACTAACACTTTCATTCCTGCACTGGCAGGCAGATTCTTTACCGCTGAGACACCAGGAAAACCCCTTAAATCTAGAGACACAAGTTTCTGCATGAAGCCAGATATTATGACCAAGCTCAGTGTCTGCTAAGGAAGGAAGGGCACGGGGGGGTCTTGTTCCTAGAGAGGGTGCTGGGAGCCCGGGCGGCTTTTCCTCTCAGCAGTGCAAGCAGCAGTGGGATTTTAAATGCAGGACTGTGGCTGGGATTCAGCAGCCCAGTACCACATTGTCCAGTCATGAGGGACAGAGGCTGGACTTCATCCACAGTTCATCCTCTGCACTGCCAGGGACACCCCGGCCCTGCTTTCTCTCACCCACATGCCTTCTTCTAGCCAGTTTGATGCAGTAACTTCTAGAGAAAAGCCAATCTGTGCATCAGTTCAATTCATTCACTCAGTTGTGTCCGACTCTTTGCGACCCCATGAATTGCAGCATGCCAGGCGTCCCTGTCCGTCACCAACTCCTGGAGTCCACCCAAACCCATGTCCATTGAGTCCGTGATGCCATCCAACCATCTTATCCTCTGTCATCCCCTTCTCCTCCTGCCCTCGATCTTTCCCAGCATCACGGTCTTTTCAGGTGGCCAGAGTATTGGAGTTTCAGCTTCAATATCAGTCCTTCCAATGAATACCCAATACTAGGGCTAAATGAAGCAGCCTGCATTAGCAGCACCAAGGGGACTGTCTCAGGCTGTGTTCAGAGATAAGAGGAATCCAGCTAGACATGGTGAACCCACATAAAGACTCTAAAGGATTAACATTTTAGGGTTATATGGGTAGGAGAGATTTTAGAACAAGAGCTTGACCTTGAATACGTAGTATGTGCTTAGTTGTTCAGTCCTGTCCAACTCTTAGCGACACCATGGACTCTAGTCCACCAGGCACCTCTGTCCATGGGGATTCCCTAGGCAAAGAATACTGGAGTGGGTTGCCATGTCCTCTTCCAGGGGATCTTCCCAACCCAGGAATCGAATCCAGGTGTCTGCATTGCAGGCAGATTCTTTACTGTCTGAGCCACAAGTGATGCCCAAGAATACTGGAGTGAGTAGCCTATCCCTTCTCCAGGGGATTTTCCTGACCCAGGAATCAAACCAGGGTCTCTTGCATTGTAGGTGAATTCTTTACCAGTTGAGTTAGCAGGGAGGCCCATTGAATATGCTCTGAAAAGAAAAACACAGGTTAACTTTGTTCCAGTGCAGACACAGCACTGTAAGAATGTCAATGAACTCTCCTTGGAAAAAGCTGCAATTTATTGACAATGACAGAATCTTCTAGAAACAAAATAGCCTTCATGTAGGACCAGAAATAGTCCACCCTGGGTTTTTAAAAATATATTTTCTAGGACGCATTTGTCTGAGGAACATGTTTTAAAATCTTAGAAGATATAATATCCTTGGGATTAGTTGTGCCAATGGCTTTTAAAAGCTTAGACATTTTCTTTCTTTTTGATTCAATCTTGATAACTTATACATTTCCAGGAATTCATTCACTTTTTCTAGGATGCCTAATTTCTTGTTGATAATTGTTTATCATAGTCCTTTATGAGCTTTTTTTTTTTTTTTTTAACATTTCTGTGGCATCAATTCCAATATATCCTCTTTTGTTTCTGATTATGTTTATTTGGGTCTTTTCTCTTTTTCTTTAGTAGTCTAGCTAAAGGTTTGATAATCTTATGATTTTTTTTCCAAAAAAATCAACTCAGTATTGTCAATTTTCTATTATTTTTACATTTTATTTATTTCTGCTCTAATTTTTATAATTTGCTTTCTTCTACTAACTTTGTGCTGAGTTTGTTCTTTTCCTAGTTCCTTAGGTGTATATTTAGATTGTTTATTTGAGATTCTTCTTCTTTTTAAAATTTGGACATTTATCACCATAAAACCCCCTCTTAGTACTGTTTTCACTGCATTAGATGCATGTGGTACATTGTGCTTCATTTTTATTTTTCCCAAAATATTTTCTTATTTCCCTTTATATTTCTTCTTTGCAATGTTGTTAAAGAGTTCCTTGCTTAATTTCCATGTATTTGTGAGTTTTCTCATTTTCCTTTTGTTACAGATTTCTAGTTTGATTCCACTGTGGTTAAAAAAGACACAAATTATTTCAATCTTCTTAAATTTGGTAGGGTTTATTTTGTGACCTAGCATGTGATACATCATGAAGACTGTTCTGTGTGCACTTGAGAAGAATGTATATCTGCTGCTGTTGAGTGGAATGTTCTGTGTAAATCTGGTTGGTCCATTAGTCTGAAATATTGTTCAAGTCTGCTGTTTCCTTATTGACTTTATGTCTGGATTATCCATCCCATATTTAGTGTGTTGAAGTCTCTTAATATTACTGTCTTGCTGTCTATTTCTCTCTTCAGATCTGTCAATGTTTACTTTATATATTTAGACATTCTGATTTTCAGTTCAGTTCAGTTCAGCGCTCGGTCATGTGAGACTCTTTGCGACCCTGTGAACCGCAGCATGCCAGGCCTCCCTGTCCATCACTAACTCCCGGAGTCCACCCAAATCCATGTCCATTGTGTCGGTGATGTCATCCCACCATCTCATCCTCTGCCGTCCCCTTCTCCTCCTGCCCTCAGTCTTTCCCAGCATCAGGGTCTTTTCAAATGAGTCAGCTCTCTGCATCAGGTGGCCAAAGTATTGAAGTTTCAGCTTCAACATCAGTCCCTCTAATGAACACTCAGGACTGATCTCCTTTAGGATCGACTGGTTGGATCTCCTTGCAGTCCAAGGGACTCTCAAGAGTCTTCTCCAACACAACAGTTCAAAAGCATCAATTCTTCTTTGCTCAGCTTTCTTTATAATCCAACTCTCACATCCATACATGACCACTGGAAAAACCATAGCCTTGACTAGATGGACCTTTGTTGACAAAGTAATGTGTCTGCTTTTTAATATGCTATCTAGGTTGGTCATAACTTTCCTTCCAAGGAGTAAGCGTCTTTTAATTTCATGGCTGCAATCAGCATCCCCAGTGATTTTGGAGCCCAGAAAAATAAAGTCAGCCACTGTTTCCACTGTTTCCCCATCCATTTGCCATGAAGTGATGGGACCAGATGCCATGATCTTAGTTTTCTGAATGTTGAGCTTTAAGCCAACTTTTTCATTCTCTTCTTCCACTTTCATCAGGAGGCTCTTTAGTTCTTCTTCACTTTCTGCCATAAAGGTGGTGTCATCTGCATTTCTGAGGTTATTGATATTTCTCCCGGCAATCTTGATTCCAGCTTGTGCTTCCTCTAGTCCAGCATTTCTCACGATGTACTCTGCATATAAGTTAAATAAGCAGGGATTTTGGGTGTAGATATATTTATAATCATTATACTTTCCTTTTAAATTGATCTCTTTATCACTATGTAATGAATGACCTTATTTGTCTCCTGTAACAGTTTTTGAGCCCAAGACCTTCCTGCAATTAGTTCTTGTCTCCAGGATTCTACCACCAGTCATTTCTCTAATTCCCCAGTTCTTTCACTGATCATGACTTCAGATGCCATCTATATTCCTGTGACTCCTAAAACTGCATCTCTGGCTCTAATCTCTTATATCAAATGTATTGCTTTTGAGACCTTTGGCATAAAATTTAACCCATTACACTTTGCCACTTCTATCTCCAAGAATGAAAATATTTAGCTTCCTTTCTTGGTTAATGACACAACCATCTATTCAGTTCTTCTCTTTTTATGCAGGTAGTCAGTCATCGGACCTGTCCACCCAACATCTGAAACATCACTGAGATCTTCTTCATTCTAATTTACACTGCCTTATTGATTCTCCATCTTTTCTTCCCAGATTGTATGGAATCAGTCTCCTGGTAGACCTCCTGCTGTTGGTGTCCTGTTCAGCTATTTGACCCACCACCACCAGAGGTTCTGTCCACAGTGGCTGTCTGTCATTCCATCTCTTCACCTAGAGGGCTCTGAAGGTCAGAGGCCAAGGACAACATCTGTATCAGTAGTGTTGATGACCTTCCACCATGTGAGGTCAAGAAATGTGTTGGAAGAAATTATTTTGAGTGGTAAAAAAAAAACAAACCCATTTTTGTCTTTATCATGGAAGCAACCTAGATGTCCATTGACAGATGAATGGATAAAGAAGTTGTGGTACATATATACAGTTGAATACTACTCAGCCATAAAAAGGAAAGCATTTGAATCAGTTCTAATGAGGTGGGCAAACCTAGAGCCTATTTTACAGAGTGAAATAAGTCAGAGAGAGAAAAATAAATATTGTATACTGATGCATATATATGGAATCTAAAAAGATGGCACTGATAAATTTATTTCCAGGGCAGCAACAGAGAGACAGACATAGAGAACAGACCTATGGATATGGGGGAAGGGAAGGAGGGAGAAGGGAAGCTATATGGAGAGAGTTACATGGAAATTTACATCACCATATGTAAAATAGGTAGCCAATGGGAATTTGCTATATGACTCAGGGAACTCAAACAGGGGCTTTGTGACAGGCTGAAGGCTGGGCTGGGGAGGGAGATGGAAGGGAGGATTGGGAGGGAGAGGACATGGGTGTACCTACGGCTGATTCTTATTGATGTATAACAGAAAACCACAAAATTCTGTAAAGCAATTATCCTTCAATTAAAAAAAAGACATAACGAGTCACTGTAGTTGAAGATCTGGTTGCAGCCATTGACACCAGAATCCTCTTTCCCTAGGGCCTGCTCTCAGCATTTTTTGTCACATGATCCACCCATACCTCCTCCAGTTAGAGACCCCATCAGTCCCTTGTTATACTGACCCCCAGATCATAGTCTAGACCTACTGGCCAGCATAGCTGATACCAATCCATGCTAGAGGGAAGAATGTAACTGCCAAAAATTGTCACTAATATTGGAAATCACCATATGGTCACTAACAATGCAAATACTTTCTACTTATCTGGATAAATTGAGTATGTTATGAAAGTAATAAAAGTAAATCCAATTAAAGCCTTGGATACATGCAAAATTTCTGAAGAGGTCTAAGCCATCTAATACTTTGATAGGTAAAAACAAGCTAATTACAAAAAGTGGAAAATATAATTCTAATTTTGTAAAACGAAAGAACACAGAGGGTGTATTTATGAGTTGTTGACTAAAACAACATAAACAAATTGTTGAGAATAATTATCTCTTGGTGATGGGGTTATTATGGTGACTTTATTTTCTCTTTATAGTTTTGCTGATTTCTCTAAATGTTCTACAAAGCTGTGGTAATTGCATAATCTGTAAAAAAAAAACAATGTCAAAGAATAATAAATGAACCTGTGTTATTGATAACAATGGTAAGTTATGAGGATAGGGGTGGTGGATGATTTATAGTTTCATTTTTATAATTTTGGTAATAGTTTAATTTTAATTGCTTATGAAGTAAGCTATTTAGAATTCATAGAATGTGTTTTATGATATAATTTTAAATTAAAAACATTAAATACTATTTTTATACAAAATGCTTGAAATGTGTTATTCAGGGTCTCATTGAAAGTTAATTTCTGGGCTAATGGGACTGCCTACATTGCTAGTCACTTCTTTTATTTGCTTAGAATTTTCTCTCAAGAGCAATCCTGGGAAAAAGCCCAGAAATGGTGAACAGGAGACAGAGTGGTGAATGTGTGCCTGCTGGGAGTTAAGAGAGCCCTGAGATTCCAGGGGTGTCTCATATTTACTTTCTTCTGGTGCTCCGTCCTCTTGTGCCCTGTGCCTGAGGGTTCACTTCTGGAAACCAGATAGCACTCAGCTTGGTCGTTCTACCCTACTGTTCCATTCACCTCCATTGGCTCTTCTCAATCTACCCTTCAGAAAGGGGCAGAGAAATCGGGATGTGCAGCCTCTGGATGGTCCCTGGGCTGGGATTTCTCCTTCATGTCACACTGCCAGACTGGAGGTGGTAGATGAGGTGGCCTCTCAGTGTCAGTCCTTATCGGAAGTGCAGGGAGTGCGTCCTGCCTTGTGACCAGTGACCCAACAGACGAGTCTCATCCTATTGTGCCCTTTCCTTCTTACTGTTTTCGGGATTGGCAGGCACGCTCAGACCTTACAAAGAAACCTTCTCTTGGTCCAGGACACAAAGAAAGTGATTCCCCCAGGTGTCTTATCCGGGCTTGTTGTCATCTAGCCTCCATATCACTGTGCTCCATATCTGCCCCCAATCTGAACTGCTGAGTGATCAAGGAACACAAACCAGTCTTAAAACATAACTAGGGAGGTGAGTTGGAAAATGCATTAATGCATTTAGACAATAAACATGTCTTATGCAAAAATAATCAGAAACCACCTCCATCCTTATAGATAAATATTCCTATAACTGAAGATAAAGGCATGGTGAACATGGAAACTTTCATTTTAAGCATTTTTATTGACCAAAACACATGATCCTGTCCCATAGAGCACAGAGAAGAAGTCAACCTTGTAATGGACATAAAACTATCACGATGACCTTCAGTTCCTGGACTAAGTTCTGATGCTCTGTGCCTCTTCCATGGACTATTGAAGAGGAAGGATTGTTCTCTGCCACCTCAGGCTCTGGGGTTTCTCAGTAGTTGTGTGGTTCATGTCTTGCAGTGATGACCACGATCCCCACTATGGGGAAGTTTTACTGACTGGCCCTGACTACACTGCTCTTTTGAGTCAGTGCTGGCCAGGGTGTTCAGCTGTCCTGATTGGAAGGCTCCTGCATGGTTTCTGTGAATACAGGACTTTTGGTGCTAAGACTGGGACATCCCAGGGGAAGTGGGAACCTCCTCACCCAGCACAGCCAGTGATGTGAGTGGGAACGCTACTTTCTCTCACCATGCAGAATTGTGCAGATAGTTTGTGGTTAGTTAGTTGGTGAATTTAAAGGTATTATCTTTTGCAGGTAGCACTCTCTTCCTCCTCTGTCCCAGAGGGTCACAATGCACACCATCTGTGTGAGAGTTTCAGGGGAGCTCCACAAAGACTCCCATTTCACTGGATCTGATGCTGTGCCTTCCAAACTTGTTTAACTGTAAGATTGCCATGCTTACTGACGCGCGTGTGTGTGCTCAGTCACTTAGTCATGTATGACTCTTTTGTGACCCTATGGACATTAGCCCACCAGCTCCTCTGTCCATAGAATTCTCCAGGCAAGAATACTGGAGTGGGTTGCCGTTTCCTCCTCCAGGGGATCTTCCCAACCCAGGAACTGAACTGAGTCTCCTGCATTGGCAGGCAGATTCTTTACCACTGAGCCACCTGGGAAGCTCTAACTTTCTAATATTTCATTTTAATCTGTGGTATTAATGTCATTTTGGAAGCACTGGCATAATATATTTTGCTTCCTTTCAAATTTAGATCTTCTAAGCCCATTATCTGCAAAATATCACCCTTCCTTCTGCCTAGTGACACTTCAGGACACTTTTTTCTACATAAGAAGACATATTTGCCGGGTATACCTGTGGCGGATTCATTTCAATATTTGGCAAAACTAATACAATATTGTAAAGTTTAAAAATAAAATAAAAGTTAAAAAAAATAAAATAAAATATTAATTAAAAAAAAAAGAAGAAGACATATTTGCTTCTTATTGGAACTAAAACTACTTTAAAAGAGGATTACTTAGTCTCTTTCCAGAATGATTTGAGAAAAGTTTTGCATGGTATATAGTTGTTTTAGTTTTCTTTTCTTTCTTTCTTTCTTTCTTTTTTAAATTGGGGTATTGTTGCTTTATTCTTGCCTGGAGAATCCTATGGACAGAGGAGCCTGTTGGGCTAGAGTCCATAGGGTTGTGAAGAGCCAGACATGACTGAGGTGACTTAGCATGCATGCATAGTTGCTTTACAATATTGTGTTAGTTTCTGCTGTATAACAAAGTGAATCAGTTATATGTATAAATATATGCCCTCCCTCTTGGACCTCTCTCCCTCCTCATCTTTCTATCTATATCTTTTGAAATCCTTTTGTTTTGTGGTGAGATGTTTTGCACTGGAGCAAATTGCTGAGCAAATTTTGTTTGTAAAAGTGATGGCCATTTATAATTACTATAAGGAAAACTTATCTTTTCAGATATAATACTGTCTGAGAGCACAGAGGAGGAAGATCCCTTGACTAAGCAGAAAACAGATGGGTCATCAATATTTCATAATGTCCTTTTCATACTCAAGACTCTAATTGCTTTATACGTATTAGCATGGTCCTCATTCACACTCTTTCTCTTGAATAAGGAAGGCAAGCAGAACTTAATAAAAACAATTTGACAATTTGGAAAACTGAGCCACCTAAAATTGATCTCTGAGTAGGGAAGATCCCTGGAGGAGGAAATGGCAACCCGCTCCAGCATTCTTGCCTGGAGAATCCCGTGAATAGTGGAGCCTGGTGGGCTACAGTCCATGGGTTTGTAAGAAGTTGGACATGACTGAAATAACTGAGCATGCACAAGTAAGGGGCCAATAATAGGATGTAGGTATATTAAGAATCCTCTGTATTATATTTGCATTTTTTTATAATTCAAAATTTTTAATAAAAATAACTATTATTCATTTATTTAAATGGTTGAATAAAGTCACCACAGAAAAGAAAACTCCGTGCTTCATCTGTTCAATGCTTTGCCTTCCTCAGGCCCTAATCACTGATCTGTTTTCAGTCTCCATAGCTCTGGTTTTTATGAAATGTCATGTAGTTGGAGGCATCCAGTCTGTAGCCTCCTCATACCTATTTCTTTCACTTAAAATGTTGTGAGTTTAAGATTCCTCCACTTGGCTGCATGGGTTGATAGCTTATGCTTGTTAGAGATAAATGATATTCCATTGTATAATTCTGCTTGTTTACTTATTGGAGAGTTTGTCTGCTTCAAGTTTTCGATGATTATGAACATGGCTGCTATTTGCATGAAGATTCCTGTGTGGCCTTACATTCACCAATCAGTTGGATAAATATCTTGGAGTGTAATTGTTGAATAGTATGGTTACACCATGTTTACCTTTGAAAGAACCTGTCTTCTGAAGTGACCGTTACCCTACTGCATTCCTACCATCAATGGGGTATAAGTGTCTGTTTTTCCTCAACCTCTATAGCAATGGGTATTTCCAGTTTTTTGGATTTTAGCTCTTCCAGTGGGAATGTAGTATATTTCACTGCTACTTTCACCATAGACTTTTTGTGAGAACTAAATAAATGGTTTTGTATTGTTATTGCATTTTATCCAAGATTTCTGCATGTTTTAGCGGACTGAGTCTTGTCCACCATGTACCATTTTCCTTTATGCAATTTTCTTTTACCATTTAGCACAGACTTAGGCAAGGTTGTTTATCAAGTCCAGTCCCCGTGTCTCTCTACAAGCTATTCTTTCACTGAGAGACACACCGCAAATTAAACAGTGGGGATATTTCTACTCATACGGTACCCTGTTCAGTAAATGTTTGCCAAGCAACCCAGTTAAAGAATATAGTAATAGTTTTTCATTCTTTAATTTATGTCATCTTCCTTCTTCAGCCCTCTGTCTTACACTGAGTAATTTGGGGACTTAGGATTCTGAAGACTATTCAGGTGAATGACATACATACAGATGAAGACGGCCGGCACCATCAAATCTACTGCAGACATGTTGATGCCGTGAATGCTGCTCTTTCCTTTTGCTGGTTTGTGGTGAGTGAATGCCTGCCTCGATGTTACAAAATGATGAGCTTGTTAAGTATGCCATCTTGTCTCTGAAGTTTTCATTTATTGTAGCTAATGCAATACATCACTTTACTCATTCATCCCTTATTGAAAGTGACATCAACACAACTATTTTATTCTTTTCTATGTTTTTATTTCAACAATTATTTTAAAAATACTTTCTGTCTAGCAAGGTTTCAATTAACCATTCCAGAGCTCTGCTGGGAGTGGTAGAACTTAGATTTTTGTCTACCTACATAAAAGAAATGGGGAAACTGTAACAGCATGAAGTCTTCAAGGCAAAACAACAGTGTCCAAACATATTCAGCAAATAAGTATGAATGCTCCTTATCCAAAATATGAGATGTGAATGCAACTAAATAACATTAGCTACTACTATTAGCCACCACAAAGCAATGTGGGAAATTCTTGTGGACTTCAGATGAAAGCAATGCTCTGATTCACTGTGGCCAAATAAACTTGGAACAGTTTGTGAGCGTCTATAGTTAATGAGAAAGTTGGCATTTCCTGCTGTGTGAAGATAGACCTACAGCAGGGAGTAAAGGCTAAATATAGAATCTGCCAGGACTTTATCCACAACATTTCGAAGCTTCTATTCATTAAAGTCATAGAGATAGAAGCTCCCAGTGTTTCAAAGAACTCATAGAAAATAGCAATAGAAAAAGCAGATTGGTTGAGAAGACTTTGGTCATTGTATCATGAGTACTGGCAAACTATTCCTTCCCAGGTGAGGAGATGTGCTCCATTCTATTAAAAGACTGAATCCAAGAGATAATCTAGTCAGAAATAACAATAAAGGAATTATTAGAAAACAGAAGACAAACACAAAACATTGATAGGACTACCTCATCTGTTATTCACATGAACATTTTAAAAGTGAACAGATCAAAAGCTGAAAATACAAAGGCGATTTTTATTCCAATGAATGGTGTAAACTGGGTTGGAAGAGATCAATCTATTATGTTTGAAGTAAGATCAGAAATAATTTTTTATACATGCACTTTCTGAATTAACTCTGATACTGCTGAGATATTAAAGAAAGCTTTGAAGAAAGCAAGCAACATTTCTCTTTTTAGTTCAGGTGACCTACTTTGGACCCAAGTATGAGTATAACAAATGAAAAAGACAATATGTGAAGGCAGTATTATAGTGGTGATTTTGTACACACAAAACCCTGGAAAATCAAATTTATGGTTCCCATGGCAACAGTAACTCTGCCACACTGCACATTATAGTAATCACTTGCAGTGAGCTCTATAGTTACAGTTGTGGGATATTTTGGCCTGTAACTCTTTATTTTCCATCGCTTGCAATAATTTTCAGAAAAAATTCTTAATTCGGGGTTCTAACTTTTAAAGTTTGTCTCTACCGCATGGTGAATCATTTTGAAAAGTTGTCTAAAGACTCCAGTGGAAGACAAGCCTGAAAAATTAGTTTTATTTTTCAAATATAGTGTTTCAAATATATAGTGTTTTGCTTGTAAGGCACTATGTGAACACAAATTGGTAATACACACAGTGTTGTCACTCAGTAACACAGAGTTTATTTATGTACTCATAAATAAATACACAGAGCATGCACCTATACCTAGAACATGAAATAGAGTAGACAATACATATAACTTTGCTGAAATAATGAAGATAATTGCATTCTAAAATGTCAGGGGAGTTTAAAAAAGATATAACGTTTTTTGTCAACAGCTTTATAAAGAAGCTGGATGTCGTGTTTGGGGAGGTGTTGATTAATTATAAAGTCAGACTGCAGACTTTACCACCAATAGATAGTGGACTTGGAAAGTACATGCACGTTGCCAGTTGCTTATCCATTCCCTGCCTTTTCCTCCCTAAAAGAACCCCAAATGTGTTTGGATATTTATGCTTCTCCCATGCATCCTGGAGGACGGTGCCCTACCCCAGCACTACGAGAACATCCTGTTTTGATTTGTGTTCCCTAAGGGATTCCTTTTGGGATTGGAATGAAAACTGACCTTTTCCAGTCCTGTGGGCACTGCTGAGTTTTCCAAATTTGCTGGCATATTGAGTGCAGCACTTTCACAGCATCATCTTTCAGGATTTGAAATAGCTTAACTGGAATTCCAGCACATCCATTAGCTTTGTTCATAGTGATGCTTTCTAAGGCCCACTTGACTTCACATTCCAGGATGTCTGGCTCTAGGTGAGTGATCACACCATAATGATTATCTGGGTCATGAAGATCTTTTTTGTACAGTTCTTCTATGTATTCTTGCCACCTCTTCTTAATAGCTACTGCTTCTGTTAGGTCCATACCATTTTTGTCCTTTATCGAGCCCATCTTTGCATGAAATGTTCCCTTGGTATCTTTAATTTTCTTAAAGAGATCTCTAGTCTTTCCCATTCTGTTGTTTTCCTCTATTCCTTTGCATTGATCACTGAGGAAGGCTTTCTTATCTCTCCTTGCTATTCTTTGGAACTCTGCATTCAGATGCTTATATCTTTCCTTTTCTCCTTTGCTTTTCACTTCTCTTCTTTCACAGATACTTGTAAAGCCTCCTCAGACAGCCATTTTGCTTTTTTGCATTTCTTTTTCTTGGGGATGGCCTTGATCTCTGTCTCCTGAACAACCTCACGAACCTCCGTCCATAGTTCATCAGGCACTCTGTCTATCAGATCTAGTCCCTTAAATCTATTTCTCACTTCCACTGTATAATCATAAGGGATTTGATTTAGGTCATACCTGAATGATCTAGTGGTTTTCCCTACTTTCGTCAATTTAAGTCTGAATTTGGCAATAAGGAGTTCATGATCTGAGCCACAGTCAGCTCCCAGTCTTGTTTTTGCTGACTATATACAGCTTCTCCATCCTTGGCTGCAAAGAATATAATCAATGTGATTTTGGTGTTGACCATCTGGTGATGTCTGTGTGTAGTCTTCTCTTGTGTTGTTGGAAGAGGGTGTTTGCTATAACCAGTGCGTTTTCTTGGCACAATTCTATTAGCCTTTGGCCTTCTTCATTCTGTACTCCAAGGCCAAATTTGCCTGTTATGCCAGGTGTTTCTTGACTTCCTACTTTTGTATTCCAGTCCCCCATAATGAAAAGGACATCTTTTTTTGGGTGTTAGTTCTAAAAGGTCTTGTGGGTCTTCATAGAACCATTCAACTTCAGCTTCTTCAGCGTTGCTGGTTGGGGCATAGGCTTGAATTACTGTGATATTGAATGGTTTGCCTTGGAAACGAACAGAGATCATTCTGTCATTTTTGAGATTGCATCCAAGTACACACGCTAGTAAAGTAATGCTCAAAATTCTCCAAGCCAGGCTTCAGCAATATGTGAACCGCAAACTTCCTGATGTTCAAGCTCGTTTTAGAAAAGGCAGAGGAACCAGAGATCAAATTGCCAACATCCGCTGGATCATCGAAAAAGCAAGAGAGTTCCAGGAAAACATCTATTTCTGCTTTATTGACTATTCCAAAGCCTTTGACTGTGTGGATCACAATAAACTATGGAAAATTCTGAAAGAGATGGGAATACCAGACTACCTGAACTGCCTCTTGAGAAACCTGTATGCAGGTCAGGAAGCAACAGTTAGAACTGGACATGGAACAACAGACTGGTTCCAAATAGGAAAAGGAGTACGTCAAGGCTGTATATTGTCACCCTGCTTATTTAACTTCTATGCAGAGTACATCATGAGAAATGCTGGGCTGGAAGAAGCACAAGCTGGAATCAAGATTGCCAGGAGAAATATCAATAACCTCAGATATGCAGATGACATCACCTTTATGGCAGAAAGTGAAGAACAACTAAAGAGCCTCTTGATGAAAGTAAAAGAGGAGAATGAAAAATTTGGCTTAAAGCTCAACATTCAGAAAAGATCATGGCATCTGGTCCCATCACTTCATGGCAAATAGATGGAGAAACAGTGTCAGACTTTGTTTTTTTGGGCTCCAAAATCACTGCAGATGGTGATTGCAGCCATGAAATAAAAAGATGCTTACTCCTTGGAAGGAAAGTTATGACCAACATAGACAGCATATTAAAAAGCAGAGACATTACTTTGCCAACAAAGGTCCGTCTAGTCAAGGCTATGGTTTTTCCAGTGGTCATGTATGGATGTGAGAGTTGGACTGTGAAGAAAGCTGAGCACTGAAGAATTGATGCTTTTGAACTGTTGTGTTGGAGAAGACTTTTTAGAGTCCCTTGAACTGCAAGGAGATCCAACCAGTCCATCCTAAAGGAGATCAGTCCTGGGTGTTCATTAGAAGGACTGATGCTGAAGCTGAAAATCCAGTGCTTTGGCCACCTCATGTGAAGATTTGACTCATTGGAAAAGACCCTAATGCTGGGAGGGATTGGGGGCAGGAGGAGAAGGGGATGACAGAGGATGAGATGGCTGGATGGCATCACTGACTCAATGGACATGGGTTTGGGTAAACTCCGGGAGATGGTGATGGACAGGGAGGCCTGGCTTGCTGCAATTCATGGGGTCACACAGAGTTGGACATGACTGAGAGACTGAACTGAACTGAACTGAACTGAAGGGATTCCCTGGTGGCTCATTAGTAAAGACTCTGCCTGCCAATGCAAAAGATGTGGGTTCAATTCCTGGGTCGAAAGGATCCCCTGGAAGAGAAAATGGCAATCCACTCCAGTATTATTGCCTAGAGATTCCCATGGACAGACGAGCCTGGCGGGCTACAGTCCATGGAGTCACAAAGAGTTGAACAGGACTTAGTGACTAAACAACAATAACATCAACATAGATTAATGAAGTCCATTTTGCATTCACATATTTTTAAATGTTCAAATCTTTTGCCTGTTTTTAAAGGAGTTGTTTATCTTTTTATTTATTGAGTTGGAAGAGCTCTTAATGTATCCTTTATACAAGTCCTTCCTGAAATGATATGTATTACAAATATTTTCTCTGAGTCTGTGAGTTGTCATTTTTTAAACATAATATCTCTTAAAGAGTAATGTTTTGATAAAACTTATTTTATTATTTTTTTTACCATTCATTATTAAGTCTTGTCTATGAAATTTTTACATGCCACAAAGTTACAAAAATGTGCTGTACTGTTTCCACTATTATAGTGCTATTTGAGTTAACGTTGTCATATTGATATGAGGTCAAAGTATATTTATTTATTGTCTACACAGATGTCCAGTTGTTCCAGGACCACTTTTTGGCAGATGACCTTTCTCTGCTGACTCATAGTGCAAGTGTTGTTGTTCAGTTGCTAAGTCATGTCCAACTCTTTGTGACCCCATGGACTGCAGCACACCAGCCTTCCCTGTTCTTCACCATCTCCCGGAGTTTGCTCAAACTTATGTCTATTGAGTGGGTGATGCTATCTAACCATCTCACCCTCTGCAGCCCCCTTCTCCTCTCTTCAGTCTCTCATGTCTTATCCATTCCTGAATCATGGCACCCCATGTTCCTCTCTTTTAAAATATTAAAAGGTGCAAAACTAAAATTAAAGGAATGATATCGGTCAGTCAAAATCTTTTCATATTTTCCCACATCCAAATTCTGCAAAAGCAACCAACTGAAACTTTGCAGAAAAGAACCACTTGGATGCGTTTCATTTCTTATATAATGTGTAATCACAGGGTCTGTCATTCTCATTCAGCATCAACCCTGGTCTGCATGGCAGCCAAAATGGTTCATCAACTAGTCTCCTGGGAAAACCTAACATTGAAGGATAAAATGACACCAATTTTATAATAATCATGCATTTATCCATTCACTTAGTGAAAACTTCAACAACCATTATGTGTCAGGCTCTATTTTCCATCCTAAAAAGGAAAGTTGATCAACTTCCAATAGCTTTATTTTCATTAGCAAATTTACCCAGGTCTGACAGAGCTGTCGTCCCTCCAATGACAGCTTGTACCAAATTCCTTTCATCCCCTGTTTATTGAAACAGCAAACTAATGGACACCAAGAAGATAGAAGCCAAAGCAAAGATGACTGCTCTTTCTGAAGTGCATTGTTCTGAGACAGAACAGGGTCATTGCAGGCCACAGCAGAGGCAATTAGTGGCTAGTTGTGGACACCTAAGTGTTGTATCAATCTGAGTACTGTGTTTGTCTCACTTTTGGAAATGGCTCAGAAACAACCCCCAAGCCTGTAAACAAAAGTCACAGATCTGAGAACAAGTCAATGTTCTGTGAACAAAATTTTATACAGGGAAGGCGGGGAAGAGAGTAAATTTCACAAAAGGGGGTCAATTCCTGGTCCACAAATTTCAGTAAGATTTCTCTAGAGAGATCCTGCTGGTGGTCTAGTTGCTAAGTTGTGTCTGCCGCTTTTCTACCCCATGGACTGTAGCCTGCCAGGCTCCTCTGTCCATGGAATGCTCCAGGCAGGAATACCAGAGTGGGTTGCCATTTCCTTCTCCAGGGGATCTTCCTCACCCAGGGATCAAACCCATGTCTCCTGCAGCTTCTACATTGTATACAGATTCTTTACTGACTGAGCCACCAGGGAAGCCCCTAGATGGACCCTAGCCTCACTTTATTTTTATTTTAAAGATGAGTTGAAATTAATATGTGAGCTGGTGATTTAGCTTAAAGTCAAAAGGAAGAGATCCCAGGAACAAATACTGTCTTAAGAAACATTCATTTCCCTACATTGCTGCCACATTTTTCTATTTTCTGTCCCCACCCAAGACAAAGAACGTGTGTGTATTTATTACAGGTGTGGTTCCACTGCAACAGCACATTTGGTTTTACCCACTTATTTTTCAGCTATAAGTAGCTTAAGTTTCAGTGTCGTTCATCCTAGCTATTGACTGAGGCTTAATAGACTTAGCTTTGATGAGGATGAGGTATTTCTGTCCATGACAATCTTGTGGCATCTTACAGTTAAATCTATTCAATTTCTTCCCCCGACCCTGGGCAGTGAAGAAAAATCGTGATCGCACCATTTCTGATTGTTCTGATGGAGTTCTGTCTGTTCCCTGGGAACATTTAAACAGAGAATGTTCTCATCTGCAGTGAACCGTTTCTGGGGAGTGGCTTCCGGAGACGGGGGGTGCCTGGATGACCTGTCCCTACAACCTTCCGGCAGCCACCTCCCTGGGAAGTCCAATGGAAGCATCTTTCCCCTGAGCTGCTTTGTGGGAAAGTCAATAAGCCGTGACTCCTATGGTGATTCCAGAAATGGGATTGCTGCCCACAGAGCGCTGTTTTCTGTCCCTTCAGGGGGCAGCCTCTTGCCTTCAAGGTACTTTTCAGTAATGCAGAGACTGAAAAGAGACAAATGCTGACAGGGGTTTTTCCTGACACAAGCCCTGGCCCTTGGCAAGATCATTTTCCTCCCACAGTGATGAAATAGAATAACAAATGCATGCCTCAAAATGGAAAAATGTGATAACCATCCTTTCTTATCTGGCTGTTTATTGAAACTTTTCATTTTGGGTTCATTACTGATTCTTTTTTTAATTGAAGGCAGATAAATTAAAGATGCATGAACCCATGGCAAGAAGGTCTCTGTGAAAAATGGGAGATCTAAAATTAACGTCAAAGAGAAAACACTTTCAGATCGCAGATAATGTCTCATCAATTTACATCTCCATAAACTAAAAGAATGGCAGATATAATCACTTATAAATGATATTGACCGGTGGTTGTTGTTCAGTCGCCCAGTCGTGAGCACAACTGCCCAGTCCCAGTTGTGACCCCATGGACTACAGCACTCCAGGCCTCCCTGTCCTTCACCATCTCCCAGAGTTTACCCAAGTTCATGTTCTTTGCATTAGTGATGTCATCCAGTCATCTCATCCTCTGAAGCCCTCTTCTCCTTCTGCCCTTGATCTTTCCCAGCATCAGGGACTTTTCCAATGAGTTGTCTGTTCGCATCAGATGACCAAGATCAGCTTCAGTCTTTAAAGTGAATATTCACTGTTGATCTCCCTTAAGATTGACTGGTTTGATCTCCTTGCTGTCCAAGGGACTTTCAGGAGTCTTCTCTTCTCACAATTTGAAGGTATCAATTCTTTGGCATTATGCCTTCTCTATGGCCCAGTTCTCACAACTGTAAGTGATGCCTGGGAAGACCATAGCCTTGGCTATACAGATCTTTATCAGCAAAGTAATGTCTCTGCTTTTCAACACCCTGTCTAGGTTTGTGGTCGCTATCCTGCCAAAAAGAAAATGTCCTCTAATTTCATGGCTGCGGTCACCATCCGCAGTGATTTTGGAGCCCAAGAAGAGGAAATCTGTCACTATTTCCACCTTTTCCCCTTCTATTTGCCATGAATAATGCTGCCTGATGCCATGATCTTAGTTTTTTTAGTATTTAGTCTTAAGCTGGTTCTTTCACTCTCCTCCTTCACCCTCATCATGAGGCTCTCTAGTTCCTCTTTGCTTTCTACCATTAGAGTGGTGTCATCTGCATATGTGAGGTTGTTGATGTTTCTCTCACCTATCTTGATTCCAGACTGTAACTCATCCAGCCCAGCATTTCTCATGATGCACTCAGTGTATAGGTTGAACAAACAGGGTGATGGCAGACAGCTCTGTCATATTCCTTTCACGATCTTGAACTAATCAGTTGTTCCATAAAAGGTTCTAACTGTTGCTTTTTGACCCACATGCAGGTTTCTCAGGAGACAGGTAAGATGGTCTGGTATTCCCATCTCTCTAAGAGCTTTCCACAGTTTGTCATGATCCACACAGTCAAAGGCTTTAGCGTAGTTGATGAAACAGAGATAGATGTTTTTCTGAAATTCCCTTTGCTTTCTCTATAATCCAGTGAACGTTGGCAATTTGATCTCTAGTTCCTCTTCCTTTTCTAACCCAGCTTGGACATCTGGAAGTTCTTGGCTCCCATAATGCAGAAGCCTACCATGCAAGACTTTAAGCATGACCTTACTAGCATGGGAGATGAGTGTGACTGTCCAATGGTTAGCACATTCTTTCGTACTACCCTTCTTGGAATTGGGATGAGGACTGGCCTTTTCCAGTCCTGTGGCCACTTCTGGGTCTTCCACATTTGCTGACATAATGAATGTAACACCTTGATGGCATCATCCTTTAGGGATCTGAATAGTTCTGCTGCAATTTCCTTGCATCCATTAGCTTTATTAACAGCAGTGCTTCTTAAGGCCCACTTGACTTCGAACTCCAGAACATCTGGCTCAGTGACTAAATGAACTAATGAAATAATCCGGTTCATTATGGACAGAAATGTTATTAAAGAAAGACAAAGAAAAATGGTTGGGAAAGGTGGACACATTTGTTACTCTGTTGTCCGTATTTGACAAGAGTCTCTAAAGTGGCGCTGGTGGCAGCAGAAAGGACTGCACCGGTGCCCTCCCCAAGGCAGGACTCCACTGAGGCTGCCCGAAAGGTGACTGTGACCGCCTAAGCAGATGGTGCGGTGCTGTGCATGTGTGGATACGAGAGGCGAGAAAGTCGCTTAAGATTAGTTCCAGAACTTTAAAAATACAAACCGGGCTTTGGGTTGTAGGTTTTTTGGGTTTTGATTTTTTTTTTTTTTTTGAGACTTTAAAAGCCTAACAGAAAGCATTTCTAAAGGCCCTTTGCTCTTAATGTTGAGGTAGGAACAAACTTACAAAGTAGCAAAAACCCAGAGCTATGTTGAAGGAGGTGAGGTGAGGTGTCTGGACCGTGTCCCTAGGCGTTGATGTAGTCATTTGGAATGTCCATTCACTGAGACATGTAAAATCACCAAAGGAGCAAATCAGCATAGATGAGGTAAAAGGTCAAAAGCTGAATTTTGGAAATGAATCTAGAGATGTCTGTTAGCTATATAGCTTATATAAGCGGAGAGGGCATGGTAGATTGGAGTACAAATTTGGGAGTTGCTAGCGTGTGAACCTGAATGAAGTCATCTTAAGAGAGAAACTCATTATAGGAGAGGGAGGTGAGGACATTTATCTCTGAGATGAGAAGGAACTGGTAAAGGAGACCAAGAAAGAGCTTCAGTCATGGGAGGGAAGAACCAGGAGAGAATGGAGTAAAGACAAGACAGAGCTTCAAGAAGCAGGAGCCATCAGCTGTGCCCCGTGCAGATGAAGACACATGAAACTGACCCCTGGCTTTGCAAAGGTGGGGCTGGCGGCTGGTCTGGATGAGAATTGTTTTTGCTGGCACAGTGGGGAGAACGCCTCACAGATTGGAGGTAAGAGACAATGAAAGAAGACGGAGACACTGACTACACATGGACATTTTAAGAGGTGACCCAGGCAGACATTTGGTTGGAGACACCAGGTTGACCACAGATGAACTGTTCTTGTAGAAAGTTGGGCAGTTGGAAATTGGTATCTGGGGAGGTCTGTTTGGTTTGAAGACATAGGTTCTATCTGTGAAGAAACAGATGGAGAACTCTAAAAACAAATTAGTCAGTGTTATTGCATCTGAAAAACAAGCCAGGGTGAAACAAACCACAGACAGTAGGGTCAATGGGAATGGACAAGTCAGCGGAAATGATACCAGAAACAAGTGAAAGTGGAGACATTGAGCAAGATGACAGGGGCCAAGTCAGTGTGTCCTTCCTGGAAGGCATTTCAATGGAGCTGCATTTTATTTTATTAAAAAAAAAAAGTTCAAATGATATTTATTTATTTAAATTATTATTATTATTTAAATTTTTTGGTCAAATCACATGGCATGTGGGCTCTTAGTTCCCCAACCAGGGATCAAACCTGTGCCCCTCTGCAATGGAAGTGCCAAGTCTTAACCACTGGACCACCAGATATGTCTCCCAATGGGGCTGAGTTTTAAAAATTGGGGCCAGATTTTTATTGCCAGTTCCTTTGATGTTAAGGAAACATAAATTAAAATGTTAAAGGTTTCAGTGTTATAGTTTCTCTAAGAGGATAAGCCTATGCTTGGCTACAAAAAGCAGATGATTATCAGATGAGGTTGAAGGTTATAGGGCAAGATTCTGCCAACCAAATTTCCAGGGTACCAATCAAAAATGTGAACTTCAACTTATTTATTTCTCTGGACTCTGAAGCACTTTGGTAGTGGTGGTAGTTTAGTTGTTAAGTTGTGTCCGACTCTTGCAACACCATGGACTGTAGCCTGCCAGGCTCTTCTGCCCAGGGGATTCTCTAGGCAAGAATACTCTAGTGGGTTTCTATTTCCTTCTCCACTGAAGCACTTTAGGAAGGGTTAATACCTTAACCTCTTACCAGGTTTTTTCTTTTTTAACTAATTTTTATTGTGGTATAATTGCTTTACAATGTTGTATTAGTTTCTGCTGTACAGCAAAGCAAATTAGCTCTATGAACACATGTATCCTCTCTTTTTTGGATTTCCTTTGCCTTAGGTCACCACTATGCATTAAGTAGAGTTCCCTGTGCTCTACAGTGGGTTCTCATAGTTACCTGTTTTATACACAGTATCAATAATGTGTATATGTCGATCTCAGTCTCCCAATTCATTCTACCCCACTCCCTTGGTGTCCATTCATTTGTTCTCTATGTCTATGTATCTATTTCTGCTTTGCAGTTAAGATCATCTATACCAAGTGAAATATTACTGAGAGTTAGTCTTGTTTTGGTGAGAACTTTTTCTATTAATAGCTTAAACTATCAATAATTCCCTGGAAAGAAGTTAATCTGGAAGGAAAGACAGAGCAGAGCCTGAATCAGACATCTCAGTGGTCCTAGTTGGTCCTCTAATAGATGCCCCCTCCTCATGATTTGGCTGTAACAGGAAAGCAATGAAGCAGATGGTCACTAAGGGAGCTGAGTCAAAGCACAATAAAGTCTGCAGGGACTTCAGTAAAAAGTTCAGGAGAAAGAAACATTGTTTGTTGTATACATTTTCCAGTTGGATGTTCTTAGGCTTTGAAAGGAAACTGCCAGTTAAGTTTGTGTATTACTGAATTGGGCTTCCCTGGTGGCTCAATGACAAAGGATCCTTCTGTAATACAGGAGATGCAGAAGATGCTGGTTCTATCCCGGGGTCGGGAAGATCCCCTGGAGGAGGGCATGGCAACCTACTTGAGTATTCTTGCCTGGAGAACTCCATGGTCAGTGTAGCCTGGTGGGCTACAGTCTATACGGTCGCAAAGAGTCAAACACGACTTAGCGACTGAGCATGCACACATCATTGAACTAGATGACCAGGGAATCTTCACAAAAAACAAACAGAAAAATAATATTGTTTATTCTTTTTTTTTTAATTGTGGTGGAATTTTATCGAAGGCTTATAAAGAAACCTTGAACCAGAAAAAGTTATCAGGCAGCAGTTCTAACACCTTCCAGAGAAAATCAAATGTCCCCTTCCTTATAAGAAGCAAATATATCTTGTTTCTGGAATGGGAAAACCCTGCATTCTTATTTCGCCTATGGGAATGTTCAACCCACAGACCTTTTTTCCTTTGAGCTTCTGTGTTTTCCATCACCATCAACACCCATCTTGACTTTTCTCTTTGACTCTTCCTGGTTTTCCATGACTATTTCCAATATTCACTTACTTTTCTGCACTCTGGTTTTACCCCAAACCTCTGTTGCTACCTGTAAGTTATGCTTCCTGCTCACATCAGGAGCTGCAAACTACACTTCTGTCCTGTTTATACTTATTTTGATCTACAGTGCAGGCAGTCTCATTACTCTTGTGTGTTTGAAGTATCTATTAAATGTCTACAGTACTTAGATTGCTCTCCTTTGCCTTGATGAAAGCATACTTTGGGGATAATTCCTATCTGTATGTTTCTTTCATTTCATGGGACTCCTTCATATAGGAAAGATTAAATTTACATATAAATGTAGGACAGACAAACTCTTTAAGAACAGCAAAAAACAAAGGCAAGACAGAATGTCTGGATCTTACGAGAGGAGAGTCAAATATTCCTGTATTTTAATATCAGCTTTTGTTTTTTACCTACAGTTTTGAAGGGAAAGATATAGCATCTAGTTGGACACTACTTTCCTTTACATTTTAGGATAATTCAGTCTGTTTCCTCATTGCTTACCATGTTTTCCCTGATTCCTTCATCTTCTAAAAGGATGTGTTTTACAGTTTTTGTTACTTTAAAGGTTTTTTGTGTGTGTGTTCGGTCATTTTTCTCTCAAGGTCACTTCCCTCTTGCTGGTTTCCTGTCTGTCTCTCAGCACACATATTCTTGTAGGGGCTTTAGATCCATATTTTTAATTCCATCTGGGCTTGTTGCTTGGACACCCAACAAGCCAGATGTAGCATGTCCAAATAACACCACCATTTGACCCCCAACCTAATCACTTACTGATTTCCTTATATCTGTCTGTGGCCACACAGGGAGAGTAGCTGGACCAGTGCTACCTCGGCAACCACCAAGGAGCTACAGACACCAAAAGCAGTGCTAGCCTCCAGCCACCAGAAGCAGGAGTTCTTGGTCTGGGAGAAAGGTCTTAGATAACATAATCCCATAGAAGGTACTGGAAGACTCCTGACCTAGAAGGTAAACTATGTAAATTCCAACTTAATTTCCATCTACTGGTTTCCTGAAACAACTGAATCTGACATTCTTAATGTGAAGGTTCATTTCTTTCCAGGGATCCTCCTTGTAAACAAGAAAATAGATGACACCTAAGCATTTGTTGACCTTAGACTGTTATCTGCAGATATTTACAAGGAGGAATCAAAGCCTAAGAGCAAGGTGTCAAATGCAAACAATAGGAAAAACCCTACAGAAACAAAACTAATAGAGTGGAAAAGAAAAACCCTGAAATATATAACCCTCATCAAGAATTGAGATGGAATCCTTCAAAAAATAAACCGAGAAGGAGGAGGAGCAGGAGGTGAGGGCAGAGAGTAGGAAAAGAAAAAACAGAACAGAAATAGTTGATATGGAAAAAGGAAACCTCTCAAGTGTTCTTAGAGCTCCAAAATGTAGTTTGGGGAACAAAAGATTAAAGATTAAGTGAGTGGATATTTAAAGGTCTTGGTGAAAAATTAATTAGTAAGGAGGAAACTTGCATGAAGGAAAGGAAAGATGAGTATTGAAAGAGAAGCATTGAAATATGGACAATAAATTCATAAATTCCAAATCCACCTCTAGGAGTTCTAAAAAGAAGTAAAAGGTATGTAAATGGCAAAATCATCACAGAATTTATAGAAAAGTAAAATAAAACCTCATAGTGCAAGGAATGATAGGATCCACAGGGTTCAGAGCAGATGAATGACATTCATGTCCTTTGTAGAGTCAGATGGTGGGATTATAAAACATAAAATAGTTGCTAAGAAAGCATTTCTAAGTACTTAGAAGCTTAATGTAAAGATAATTGTCATCTGGAACTAAAATTACATTGAGTTTTAAGAAAACACAGGAGGTGGTTAAGTTGGAAGGAAAAGTAAAAGCATGTCAAAAATAGTGTCTTTCAGTGTGAAGAGACACAAAAGAATATGGAACCAAAACATATTATGCAAAAAGCTCCTGAAAATAATAAACTAAAGGACAATAACTCAATAGAAGCAAAAGTAGGCAAATGGTATAAACTTGAAATTCACAGAAGTCTAATGGCCAAGAAGTAACTAAAGAAACAAAAATAATACAGAGAATGGTGAAACAGTACACTTTATTCTCCAGATTTTCAAAAATTAAAATTATATTGCTTAAAGTGTAGTAAATGCTTTGGTCGGTCAGTTCAGTTGCTCAGTCATCTCTGACTCTTTGTGACCCCATGGACTGTAGCATGCTAGGCTTCCCTGTCCATCACTAATTCCTGGAGCTTGCTCAAACTCATGTCTATCAAGTTGGTGATGCTATCCAACCATCTTATTCTCTGTCATCCCCTTTTCCTGCCTTCAATTCTTTCCCAGCATCAAGGTCTTTTTCATTGAATCAGTTCTTCACATCAAGTGGTCAAAGTATTGAAGTTTCAGCTTCAGCATCAGTCCTTTCAATGAATATTAAGGACTGATTCCCTTTAGAATTGACTGGTTTGATCTTGCAGTCCAAGGGACTCTCAAGAGTCTTTTCCAACACCACTGTTCAAAAGCATCAATTCTTTGGCACTCAGCTTTCTTTATGGTCCAACTCTAACATCCACACATGACTACTGGAAAAACCATAGCTTTGACTATATGGACCTTTGTGGTCAAAGTAATGCCTCTGTTTTTTGATACTTTGTCTAGTTTGGTCATAGCTTTTCTTCCAAGGAGCAAATGTCTTTTAATTTCATGGCTGCAGTGATTTTGGAGCCCAAGAAAATAAAGTCTCTCACTGTTTCCATTGTTTCCCCAACTATTTGCCATGAAGTGATGGGACTGGATGCCATGATCTTAGTTTTTTGAATGTTGTGTTTTAAGCCAGTATTTTTACTTTGCTCTTTCACTTTCATCAAGAGGGTCTTTAGTTCCTGTTTGCTTTCTGCCGTAAGGGTGGTGTCATCTGCATATCTGAGATTACTGATATTCTCCAAGCAATCTTGATTCCTGCTTGTGCTTCATCCAGCCCGGCATTTCGCATGATGTACTCTGCATATGAGTTAAATAAGCAGGGTGACAATATACAGTCTTGGCATACTCCTTTCTTGATTTGGAACCAGTCTATTGTTCCATGTCCAGTTATAACTGCTGCTTCTTGACCTGCTTACAGATTTCTCTGGAGTCAGGTAAGATGATTTGGTATTCTCTTGAAGAATTTTCCACAGTTTGCTGTGATCCACACAGTCAAAGGCTTTAGAGTAGTCAATGAAGCGGAAGTATATGTTTTTCTGGAACTCTCTTGCTTTTTCTATGATCCAGTGGATGTTATTGTTTAGTCACCCAGTCATGTCCAACCTCTTATGTGATCCTATGGATTGGTGTTTTCCAGGCAAGAAAAGCTAAATTAAAGTTTGTTTGTATGATTGAGCTGGTGTTGCATGCTCAGGGAATTTCCAAGGGTGGTTTTCATTTGTTTTTTTATTTTAATACATGCAATCAAGCATTCTTGAATACTATATATCTAGGTAGCAAGCTTCAGAGGCTTCAGAATCTTGTCTTAAATTGTTAACTTGCTTAGATCCATATAATTGGGATAAACAATATCTCAAAACAAATACAGCAAAGGGTAATCATTGCCTCTGTCACTAACTGAACCTAAGGTTAAGGGTTGAGAAAAGTTTGAGAAATATTAGACTCCATTGTTCCAGAAATGCTTACGATAAATAAATTTTGACAATAAAACTGCAGATTCAACAATTGTATTTAATGTTTTAAATCCCCAATATTAAACATGAGGATTCAAGAAAAAGAAGTTAAAATTCCCAGAGATTCATAATATTAAAAGTGACTCTTTATCTTTCATAACTCTTTATTTTTGTGTTTTAATATTGCAAGTGACTGTGATACTAAGCAGAACATTGTATTACTGTGGTAGAATTTCACTGAATGTGTTACAGGTTTTCTTTAAAAAATTAGAATTATATATAATATAATAAATAAATTGTTTATTATAAACAAATATATTTTGATGTATTTAAAAATACCCAAATCCAGAAATATTTAAAATCTCTACATAGTAAAAATATTTGAAAATATAGACATGAGCTGTACTGGATAGAGACATTCCTTTGCAATAAAAGCAGTAATAGAGGATATTGGTACCAAAGACAATTTCTAAAAATGTAAGATAATACTAATAAAACTATTATTACCTTAAGCACAAAGGATTCATTGCTGTCTCCTATAATTCTGACCTTTGTTTCCTGATAAACATTCCCTATATGGAGAAGGTCCCATTTTGTGTTGAAGTTGATCTCACTGTTGAATGCATCCCAGAGTATCTTCACTTTGGGCTTTGCTGTCTTGCTCTAATACTAGGTTTTTGGTTGAAATCACTATCACTTTTTAATTCAGATTTCAGATCAGTTTCTAACTCCATGTCACAATATTTCACAGCATTATAATCTTTTTTTTTTCATCTTTTCTGTTGAATTATTTACAGAGAACTGTAGCCTATACCTAGCAAGGTTAATAGCACCCCACAGAATCTCCTAATGAAGTTGTCAAATTAAACACCCTTCCTCTTGCTTCCAAAATTTGCTATTTGTTGGAACACTCCTCATAAGAGTTGTACAAAGTATTTTGTTGCTGTGGTTCAGCTGGACTCTTTGGACGCCATGAACTGCAGCACGCCAGGCTTTCCTGTCCTTCACTCTCCTCCAGAGTTTACTCAAAAGTATACTGTGTATGTAAATTGTTAATATTTTATTTGCAAGCATGCCTCACCATTAGCAGCACACACATAATACAAACCGAAAACTACAAGAGACTCTGTTTGGAAGAGGATGGTTTCTCTCTCCACATTCTTGTCCTGGTCCATGGACATGTTGACTTTCTCCTTCAGCTCAGTGTCAGCTCTTGCTTTTGACTTGCTGTCAATAGATCCTCTCAAACTGGTAAAGTCTCTGTGTTGCTCGTTAAGTTTTATTTCTTATATGAAAATTATACTGTATTTCCTGTTTTCCTAAAAGATCTCTCAGAGGATTTGAGATTTGAAAAAGCAAGATTCCAGAAAATTTCAGGAAGGAATTTGGATACAGAAGCTTTTAAATATGTTTAGACATATGAGAACAAGAGGCTTCCCAGTTGGCTCAGTGGTAAAGAATCTACCTGTCAGTGCAGGAGACACAGGAGATGTGTCTGGGTTGGGAAGATCTCCTGCAGAAGGGAAGGGCAGCCACTCCAATATTCTTGCCTGAGAAATGCCATGGACAGAGGAGCCTGGCAGGCTACAATCTATGAGGTCACAAAGAGTTGCATGCTACTGAGCACACACACATCCATATGAAGATCATCTGTTTTATAATGTAATATTTAACTTGGAAATCTTTATTGTAAAAACTAATAGTCCTTTCTCCTCCTTTGCTCTCAACAGGTATTTATCAAGTGCCTATATTTGGGAGACACTGTTCTGAGTGCTTACATAAAATAAAAAAATAGAGTTGTATGGAGCTTTGACCTCAGTGGCTCCAAAGAGGCAAGGTGACTTAGTAGTACATAAATTCATACAAGAAGAGTCTGAGCAAAGGAAGAAGTAGATATAAAGCATAATAGGATATTAGCTAAAGGTGAGTGATCACTGCTCTATCTATTCCAAATAGATTCCAAATATCTATTCCATTTGACATCTTTAGAAAAGTGATGGAAATGGTTTAGAACAAGCTCTTAGCTCTCTCTATCTCTCTCTGTCCGTTTCTAATCCATTTAATATTAACTCTTAAATGTTGGCCCTGGATCTGTTTTTATTTCTGCTATAGTAGCTTTTAGCAGACTGACACTCTCAATGGAAACAATTAGAAAGCTCATAAAATCTCACCTTATCTCTCTCTATAATATTGTGTATAGATATTATCCAGGATATAGAAGGCAATAAACATTACGGGGAAACTGATAAATTATACTTGATCGAAAGTAGAAGCCCCAGACCATCAAAATACATCCTTAAGAATGCATGGATTGGTATGCCATAGATTGAGAAAATATTTTCAAAACATATATCTGACAAAAGATTGGTATTAGAATATATAAAAGTTTCTTATAACTCAATAATAGAAAGACAAATAAACAAATATAAAATCTTAACAGAAGATTTGGACAGACACTTCACAAGAAAAGGAATGCAAATGTCCAATGAGTATGTGAAACATTAGGGAACATTAAGTAAAAGGGAAATCAACATTAAAACCACAGCAAGATGTAAATATGCAGAACTCAAGTGGTTCACACTTTTGAGAATTGTAGTATCAAACATTGATGAGAATGTGGATTGTTGGAAACTTTTACATGTTGTTGGTAGGAGTGTGAAATGGTACACCCACTTTGAAAAGGGCCTGGAAATTTCCTATAAAATTAAACATAGGATTAGACTTAAAAGAAAATAAAGATCTCCACTATTAGACATGATGGAGTAACAGATGTTAAATTTACCTGTCTTAAACAACTGAAAAAACAAAATTTATGACCCAAAGAGTTACAGATGTTGGGAAAACAGGCAACACAAGACAGTGATTCCTAAGAGAAGGCCAACAGAGGAGCTCGTCCCTACGATGGGGAGCTTCTTGCCTGGAGCTTCCTGATAGGGATGGAGAGAAAGGAAATGGGGGACAGGCTAGCCATCCAGTCGAGTCCACTGTTGATAATTTGAAGGAGCCCAGGGGCTAAAATTCTCAGAGAACAGTGACAGAGAGACAGAGGTCCACGTAAAGATGAGAGACGCACAGATAGACTTCTGGATGTTGGCAGGGGTTTCCTCTATATTATGGTGAGTGCTAACCAATGTGTCAGGACACTAACCAAGGCAGGGAATAGGAAGGGGTTTGATAACATCTGTGTGTCACTCAACGCCTACACCCAGAAAAGAGAACCCCTGAGTTCTCTGAATTCTGAGCATCACCTCTGTAGTAGGGTCAAGTGAGCCCTGGACTAAAGGCTGCTATGATACTGACCAACAGAGCTTAAAAGCAAGACTCAAAAAAGATGAAGCTCATTCTCAATAGAGGCCGACCTCGCTTTATTGCACTTCACTTCACCTTGTCTCATAGAGTTTGTGTTTTTTACGAACTGAAGGTTTGTGGGAACCCTGCCCGGAACAAGTCTAAATGTTAGAGGTGCTCAGTCATGTGTGACTCCTTGTGACCCCCATGGATTGTAGGTCCTCAGGCGCCTATGTCCATGGAATTCTCCAGGCAAAAACACTGGAATGGGTTGCCCTTTCCTTCTCCAGGGGATCTTCCTGATCCAGGGAGTGAACTCCTGTATCCTGCATCGGCAGGCGGGTTGTTTTTTTAATTATTTTTTAAAAATCATCTAAGCCACCAGGAACGCCTGTAACAAGTGTAATGGTGACATTTTTCCAGAAGCACTTTCTCATTCTGTGTCTGTCACATTTTATTAATTCTCACAATATTTCAAGCTTTTCCATTGTTATTATATTTATTTGGATGATTTGTAGTCAGGGAACTTTGATGTTACTCGCTGAAGGCTCAGATGATAGTTAGCATTTTTTAGTCATAAAGTATTTTTATTTTTTAATTATAAAATTTTTGCAATAAAGTATTTTTAAATTAAGTTATGTCTATTGTTTTTTTAGACATACTGCTATAGCACAATTAATAGACTACAGTACAGTGTAAGCATGACTTTTATATGTACCAGAAAGCCAAAACATTAGTGTGTCTCACTTTATTGCCATATTCTCTTTATTTCAGTGATCTGAAACCAAGCCCACAACATTCCTGAGGTCTGCCTATATAGAATAAGTGAGCATCACTGTCAAAGAACATGATTGAAATGGTATTAATAGGCCACTACCTATTAATTAAAGAACAGTAGAATACTCATTCTTTTCAAGTACACACTTGATCTACATTCCGAATCCTAAGAGTCTCAAGTTTGAAATGGGGAACACATGTATGCCTGTGGCAGATTCATTTTGATATTTTGCAAAACTAATGCAATTATGTAAAGTTTAAAAATAAAATAAAAATACATGCCTGCTAAAAAAAAAAAAAAAGAAAGTAAGTCATACAAAATATGTTTCTATGATTACATTGGAATTAAATTGTGAAAATTGTGAATTGAAAAGACAAATATATATGGAAAACCCCAAATATGTGACTGAGAAAAGATATGTCTATGCATGTATAAAAAGGGTTAGGAGGAAAACTGATGAGAACACAGGTTTTAAAAGTACTTTGACTAAATTAAAATGGCAACACAACTTATAAAAATTTGTTGTATTCAATTAAAGCAAAGTTAAATGAGAAGCTTATAGAGTACTCATATTAGAGAAAAATAAAGGTCTCAAATCAATGAACTCAGTTCAGTTCAGTTCAGTCGCTCAGTCGTGTCCGACTCTTTGCGACCCCATGAATCACGGTACGCCAGGCCTCCCTGTCCATCACCAACTCCTGGAGTTCACTCAAACTCACGTCCATCAATTCTGTGATGCCATCCAGCCATCTCATTCTCTGTTGTCCCCTTTTCCTCCTGCCCCCAACCCCTCCCAGCATCAGAGTCTTTTCCAATGAGTCAACTCTTCGCATGAGGTGGCCAAAGCACCAGAGTTTCAGCTTTAGCATCATTCCTTCCAAAGAACACCCAGGGCTGATCTCCTTCAGAATGGACTGGATCTCCTTGCAGTTCAAGGGACTCTCAAGAGTCTTCTCCAACACCACAGTTCAAAAACATCAATTCTTCAGCACTCAGCTTTCTTCACAGTCCAACTCTTGCATCCATACTAGCTCCCCAAATTAAGAGACTTCAAAAATAAACTCAAGACAAGCAAAGAAAAAAATAATAATGAGAAGGAGAGTTAACAAACTATAAAAAAATAGAAAAGGCCAGTGAAATCAAAGCACATGGCTAATAAAAGTGATAAATTTCTAGCCAGAATAATCAAGAAAACAAAACACACATTAAAAAATCCAAAGGATGGGAGAGTAGACATTATTATATGCCTTATGATATTAAGTATAATAAGGGGTAGTATGAACAAATTAATGCCAATAAACTTGACAAGTTAAGTGAAATGAATGAATTCCTTAAAATACATAGACTTCTAAAGGTCACACATATAGAAACAGATAATCTGAAAAGCTCTAGATCTATAAAGAAATTGATTTAGTAGTTAAAACATTCCTAGAAAAAAAATGATTCACTGGTCAATGTAACCAAGCATTTAAGCAGAAAAAAATTCAAGGAAATTCTGTGTTTTTCGTAAGGGCTGCACCAATTTATATTCCCCAAAGTGCACAAAGGTTTCCTTTTTTCCACATCCTTACCAATACTTGCTATTTGCTGTATTTTTTCAAATCTATAAACTATTTTCTAAAGAAATTACAAACGACAAATAGATGGAAGGGTATATTTGATCAAGGATCAGAACAGTCTACATTCTAATCATTACTTTTCCTCCAAATTGATTTACATATCTGTATCCAATGTTATTTTAATCAAAATTCTTGCAGCCTTTTCTGTGGGAAATGACAGCTGATTCTAACAATTATATAGAAGTGTAAATTATCTAGAATAATCAAAACAATTTTTGACAAACAGAACAAAGGTAGAAAACCTATAAAACCTGATTTTAAGATTTATTTTAAAAGTACAATAATTAACACAGTATGAAAATGACAGGAAAGCAGACACATGAGTCAAGGGAATAGAATAGCCCATCCAGAAATAGGTCCACATACATGTGGTCATTTGATTTCTGACCAAGGAGCTTAGAAAATTAAATGTGGGGAGAGTAACATATACGTAAAGCTCTTCTGGGTCAACTGAAGAGTCTGATGAAAAGATCTCAGCCTCTGCCTCATGCAATTCACAAAAAGTAACTCATGACAGACCATGCTCCTACATGGATGAGTTAAAACCATGAGTTCAGAAAGAAAAGAGGAGGGAATCTTAGTAAACTTGTCTTTGACAGACATTTCTTAAACAAGACACAAAATGTTCAAAACATATACAAAAATAATGTGGGCATCAGCAAATTTAAAACTTTTGCTCTTCAAGATGTATATTTATAAAAAATGAAAAGGAAAGTAGTGAACTAGAATAAAAGATTTACAAAATACATATCTGAGAAGACAGAGGTCTTGTGTCTGTAATACGTTATTTAGTTGCCTTGGCAGTGGAAATGTATAAATCTGTATTATGTACAAGTATGTGTGTATTCGGCCACCTCATGTGAAGAGTTGACTTATTGGAAAAGACTCTGATGCTGGGAGGGATTGGGGGCAGGAGGAGAAGGGGACGGCAGAGGATGAGATGGCTGGATGGCATCACTGACTCGATGGACATGAGTCTGAGTGAACTCCAGGAGTTGGTGATGGACATGGAGGCCTGGCGTGCTGTGATTCCTGGGGTCGCAAAGAGTCGGACACGACTGAGCAACTGAATTGAACTGAACTGATGTGTGTATTACGTTTATTGAATCAGCAAGTGTTATAGAAAGAGAATATGTGAAAGTACTAGTTGCTGAGTCATGTTCAACTCTTTGCAACTCCATGGACTGTAGCCCACCAGGCTCCTCTGTTCATGGGATTTTCCAGGCAAGAATCCTGGAGTGAGTTGCAATTCCTTTCTCCAGGGGATCTTCCTGATCTAGGGATCTGAATTGCATGTGCATTCTTTACTGTCTGAGCCACCAGTGTGCAAATGACACACAACCTCAGCTTCTTGTAAACAACCACATCCACAGAAACACACAATGAGATTTACTCACACTCTGTTCTTGATGATAAGGGATGCTGCTAATAGCAAAAGGTTGTGTTTCAGAATCACATGTCATCTTGAGACCCTACTCATTGTGAAATCTAAGGAGCCCCATATAGTCCCACATGGCATTAATGCTGTAGGATTAATGCATCACGTGCTATCCTTTGCCCCGTGTTGACAAGAATGTTTTCAAGCGGTGAATTGTTTATTTTGCCAGTTAATACAATTGTTATACCTCCACAAACAGTGCATCTTACACAATGCTCCTATCACTTTCCATTTTCAATCTTAACTGATCAGACAGTCTACTTTGTAAAGGGCTATTTCCAATTATTGGGATTCCCTGATAGCTCAGTTGGTAAAGAATCCGCCTGCAATGCAGGAGATCCCGGTTTGATTCCTGGGTTGGGAAGATCCGCTGGAGAAGGGATAGGCTACCCAGTCCAGTATTCTGGCCTAGAGAATTCCGTGGACTATACAGTCCATGGGGTCACAAAGAGTTGGATACAACTGAGTGATTTTCACTTTCACTTTCATTTCCAATTATTAGCAAAAATAATTCTAAATATAAGCATTTGATGGCATTGCTGACATGTGTTTATGAAATGATAGAAGGGGAGTTCTGTTCCCCTAATATCTCTCTGAGGATGTTCTGTAATAAGGCAGCAATTTTCCTACTGATCTTAGGAAAGGAAACTGAATTTGATTTGCTTATCAGGAAAGAATGGTCTACGCCCTGTCAGAGAACAAGTCATTTGATTTTGTGGCCAGAATCTAAATATGAGTATGTGGCTGGTGGCTGGGTGGAGAGATCAGGAGTCCACTGCAATGAGGGGACTCAAGGACCTACCAGATGTTCCTGATGCCCCTAAAACACCCAGGAAATGACAGACGCTCTGAAAGGACACTCCTCATTTGCTGCGGAATGTGACTTCACATTCGAGGTTCACCCTGTTGGATGAAACCATCATGCCTCTGGAAGGCTATACTAGCATCAGAATAGCCTTGGGTACCTGACACGGAATGAAGTTCCCTCTCCTGAGGGAAGCTTTTCCTGGAGGAAGCACAGAAGACACATGGGGTTACAGGTAGGCATCTAAGGACCTGGAGCTCTCAGATCCAGAGGGAAAGGTCACACACAGCTCCAGACCGCATTCTAGTCTCATCCAGGGCAGTCCTGTCGGGGGCTTCCTCACTGTGGCTGGAGAGAAAACACTATCCAGGGCTCCCGTGCCCATGAGGACCTGCAGATTTTTGTGATGTGTGACATTAATCTGCAGGTTTAAAGCTCCAAGGCAGGCATGCTTTTTAATAAGAGCCACTCCAAGAGCACTTTAAGGACCTCTTTAGAATAAATCCTATAGAACTGGAGTGGCACTCAGCCCATCTATGCACAGCTGCAGGTACACACACACACACACACACACACACACATTTGCATGCAGTTATTGTCATTATAATCAGCCTCAGTAGCTGGCTAATTGCTCTCATAAAGGCTGATACTCATCTATACTCACACTGCGGGACTCACAGAATGTGACCCTTGACTCACCACTGCAGCCTGCAGCCCAGAGCACCTCTGTTTGCCATACAACCTGGAGGTCGGGGTCTGGGGCAGGTTCGCAGTGTCTGGGGATAATGGAGCACATTGTAATGTAGGTGGGGGTGGGGGAGGAATAATGGAAGAATACAAATGACTGGCAAGTGCAAGGTGCTGCCTGTAGCCCAGAAAACCTACTTCTTGATTTTAGTTTGCTTTTTGGAAAGAAACTGTTAGGAAATGAATGGTTTAGGTGGCTGACTGCAAAGACAGATTTGGGAAGCCAAAGGCCACTCAACAAAACTGTGGAATTCTAGGATGAGTTAGAGAACACAGCCGCCCACTCCTCCCTGTCTCCTCATTGAAACTTCCTCCTGCCTCCCATGTCCCCATCACACTCCCGGCCTCTGGCCCCGGGGGCCTGCATCTGCTCCGGTTACACCAGGAATGGCCAGCAGTGCTTTAGGATGGGGGTCTGGCTCTGCAGTCTCCAGCAAGCTGATGGACATGACATCTAGCACAAGGCATCTGTGTTGAGTGAACAACACTGCTTCTAACCTCACTTCTTGTTCAGCTGCCTCCCAGCTCTGACCTCCTGAGCCAGAAGTCCTTCAACAAGAAGTAGCCCACCCTCAAGTCAGAGCCTCACCCAGCTTCTCAGGACAAGGAGGCCTCCCTTACTCCAACCTGACAACCTACGTGCTGTCCACCAAGGAGGTAAACAAACCCATGTCAAGCCTACCCTCAGCTCTGAACTGCTGGGAGCAATGAGGATCCTCAATGACCTCTAATTTAGGGTTAGGCTCTCTCCTGGAGGAGTCGTTTACTCTATGGAACTGGCCAGCACTGGGTGGGGTGGTCCCTCCAGGAACCAGGGCCCTGAGGAGGTGGGCTCTAGTTTCTTGCTGGGGCAAGTGTGGGGGCGTGGCTCCCCTCTGCTCATAGCAGATGGAGTCGCGTCCGGATCATGGAGACTTGTCTCTGAGAGCTCTCCAAGCTGTCAGAGACCTGGTCTCCCTTCTCCTTCCAGCGACACATTCTCGGTAAAGGATGCCTCCTCTAATCAGGGCATTCACTGTGCTCAGAATCCTATTAGATGGTAGCAGGCTCTTAATCCGTGTCTGTGGCTATAGATTATTACAGATGCCTGTGATATGGTCCCATCCACTGTCCCTGCGCTTGCCTGTCACCCACAGATGTTGTGAGAAGCTTTACTTCCCCAGGGTTCGTGGACCTCAGTGCCACAGGGCTGGGTAGTCCTGCTACAGGTAGATGATGCTGGCCAGAAAGAGGTGCTGGTCCCTCCTCATGTCCCCAGGGATCTTCTCTTTCCTTCTCTCCCATGAAGCTCTTCTATTTCCCAGAGCCGCCTTTGCAGGCTTAGATACATTCTGTGTTCATCACTCTGAATAGTTGAAAGAGGAAGCCATCTTCAAGTTGTGGGCTACCCTGAGAGCAGAGGTGATGTTGCTATGAGACCAGGATCCCAGTCCTTGGCTCCAGTGATGGAGGGAGACAGGGATGTCGTCCTATGTACGCAGGATGGAAAACAATCCCTGAGAACTTTCTGCTCTGGAGAAGGGGACCTGGCCATGCAAGAGCTGGGGATGCAGGTGAAGGGTTCTGAGACCAAAGTGCTTTCAGCAGGACCCCAGGGGCTGTCATCCGACTCTTATTTTTGTTTTGTATCCTCTTTTGATGGAAGAGAAAGGTAACACCAGGAAGCTGCTTTTAACAACCTCAAAACTGACACACTTTTCCAGGGTGTTAAAAGATACTTCAGGGGTTCCTGCTTTCACTTTTTTTGTTGTTTTGTTTTTGACATTTAGTCCCATTGCAAAATGTTCAATTAAAATACTCGGAAAAAGCATTCTGTTCCTATATCCTGTCCCCTGGCAGGTCCCAGCTTCAAAACTGCACTCTGAATGTTTCAGCAACCATCTTGTCTCCTTACAGCATTTAGTTGCTTTTATTTCCTTACTTTTGATTAAAAAAAATGTTTCTCTCCTTCCATGTGAAATTTCATTTGGCAAAAAAAGACTGATGGCAGACAATGAATCTGGAAACTCTTCTACCCAGCACGACAAAAATAAAGAGTGATGCTGAGGGCTGCTGTGCACAAAATCCTCTCTCTGCCATCCTTTCCCCAAAGCCCTGGACAGCTCTAAAAAGGTATTCTGAGAACAGTGATTGAGCATCACAGGGATAGGCTTTTATGCAATGATCAAGCTTCGCCTCACCTCCTGTGTTTTCCAAAGAGACAGCAGGGCTGTTTTCTCAAAAGTGAAAGAAAATATTGGCAACGATCTCACTTTCTCTGGTCATTTTCAAAGTCACTCACAGCCCTATTACCTATGGCTTCCTGGTAGCCCTGAGGAATGGTAGGAAATTGGTCTGTAAAGGCTCATTGCTGGACTTGGCCAGCCAGAGACAGGTGACTGAAGACTCCTTTTATGATGCAAATAAGGAGAGTCAGCTCCTCTGTAACCAGCTGGGAGCTGACATTGACATGTGCAGCAGAAGGGAGGTGCTGACACAGAGTGAACAAAATGGCCATGTTAAGTGTTGTTGTTCAGTTAGGGCATCTACACATTGGTGGGAAATCAGACCTCGTGCACAGTAACACAGTAATGAGCCTGGAGGTTGAGTTTGTAGAGACATCGCTTTGTGTTAATGTAGATGAGTGGACGTAGGAATGACCGTAGAACAAACATGGACACAGTAAGCTGGAGACAGGGCTGAATGCAGGGGCTCCTTCCAAAATGTGCCCACCCACCGCGTGGCATAAAATTGCCACACTGCTCTTTGCTCTGTCTGCTGTCATTGAGGATGGAGATAAATGGATTCATGGAAACCTCAGGGGATGGGAAAAACATCTGATCAATAAAGGTGATGGTTTCACAAATGGAGACCTTAAAATGTTCCTGTAAGTTGATAATTCCACTACAGTCTGTGTCCAGGATCACTGAGACCAGCTGTGGAGTCTATGATCTCAGGTTCACATCACAGGGGCAGAAATGGACAGCTGTAAGAACTTATGCATAATTACCTGGCTTCCATAGTAACCGGGGATCAGTTCTCAAATCCTTCATTTCAGTTGCTCGGTCCTGTCCGACTCTTTGCAATTCCATGAACTGCACAACACCAGGCTTACCTGTCCATCACCAACTCCCGGAGCTTTCTCAAACTCATGTCCATCGAGTTGGTGATACCATCCAACCATCTCATCTTCTGTCATCCGCTTCTCCTTCTGCCCTCAGTTTTTCCCAGGATCAGGTGGCCAAAGTATTGGAGCTTCAACTTCAGCATCAGTCCTTCCAATGAATATTCAGAACTGATTTCCTTTAGGATTGACTGGTATGATCTTCTTGCAATCCAAGGGACTCTCAAGGGTCTTCTCCAACACCACTGTTCAAAAGCATCAATTCTTCAGTGTTCAGCTTTCTTTACGGTCCAACTCTCACATCCATACATGAATACTAGAAAAACCATAGCTTTGATTAGATGGACCTTTGTTGGCAAGGTAATGTCTCTGCTTTTTAACGTGCTGTCTAGGTTGGTCATAGCTTTTCTTCCAAGAAGCAAGTGTTTTTTAATTTCATGGCTGCAGTCACCATCTGCAGTCATTTTGGAGCCCAAGAAAAGAAAATTTGTTTCCATTGTTTCCCTATCTATTTGCCATGAAGTCATGGGACCAGATACCATGATCTCAGTTTTTTGGATGTTGAATTTTAAGCCAACTTTTTCACTCCCTTCTTTCACTTTCATCAAGAGGCTTATAGTTCCTCTTGGCTTTCTGCCATAAGGGTGGTGTCATCTGCGTATCGGAGGTTATTGATATTTCTCCTGGCAATCTTGATTCCAACTTGTGTTTCATCCAGCCTGGCATGTTGCATGATGTACTCTGCATAGAAGTTAAATAAGCAGGATGACAATATATAGCCTTGATGTACTCATTTCCCAATTTGGGACCAGTCTGTTGTTCCATGTCCAGTTCTAACTGTATGCAGAGAAATCTGCATACAGATTTCTCTGGAGGCAGGTGAGGTGGTCTAGTATTCCCATCTCTTGAAGAATTTTCCAGTTCGTTGTGACCCACACAGTCAAAAACTTTAGTGTAGTCAACGAAGCAGAAGTAGATGTTTTTCTGGAATTCTCTTTATTTTTGTATGATCCAACAGATGTTGGCGATTTGATCCCTAGTTCCTCTGCCTCTTCAAAATCCAGCTTGTAGATCTGGAAGTTCTCAGTTCACATACTATTAAAGACTAGCTTGGAGAATCTTGTGCATTACTTTGCTAGTGTGTGAGATGAGGGCAATTGTGCAGTAGTCAACATTCTTTGGCATTGCCTTTATTTGGGATTGAAATGAAAACTAACCTTTTCCAGTCCTGTGGCCACTGCTGAGTTTTCCAAGTTTGCTGGCATATTGAATGCAGCACTTTCACAGCATCATCTTTTAGGATTTGAAATAGCTCAGCTGGAATTCTGTCACCTCCTTTAGCTTTGTTTGTAGTGAGGCTTCCTAAGACCCACTTGACTTTGAAATCCAGGATGTCTGGCTCTAGGTGAGTGATCACACTATCATGGTTATCTAGGTCATTAAGACCTTTTTTGTACAGTTCTTCTATGTATTCTTGCCACCTCTTCTTAATATCTTCTGCTTCTGTTACGTCCATGTTCTGTTAGGTCCATATCATTTCTATCCTTTATTGTGCCAATTTTTGCATGAAATATTCCCTTAGTATCTCCAATTTTCTTGAAGAGATCTCTAGTCTTTCCCATTCTATTGTTTTCCTCTATTTTTTGCACTGATCACTTAGGAAGTCTTTATCTCTCATTGTTTTTTGAGATCAACTCTTAAATCCTTAATTAAAAATAATAATGGCCACCACTTGAGCCCTAAGTGCTGGCTAGTATAACTATGTACTACATATATACATATATATACACACACACACATACATATATATATATATATATATATAATTCATATATGTAATCACAGCATGGCTGTGAAAAGTTACTATTTTATATTACTTTTATCTTCATTTTAGAGAATAGGAAACTGAGGCCTTGGAGGGTTAATAAACTACACAGCTAGGGTGGAGAAGAATTTCAAAGCAAAGCAATTTCATTCTAAAACTCACGTTCTTAATCACTGCAATAAATTTCCTGTCATCACAACTTTACAAACCTTCACAAGTAAATCTAAAGTTACAAAAATTTTAAATGCTTTTATTTTGATTTTCCAATATTACATTCTGACTTAATAAGTCTCCAAATTGTCTATGTTACTTACTTTGACTGCCTTGGGCTAGACATTCGTGAAAACTGAAGAGTCCTCATCAAATTTTCTCTAGAATCTTGAGTTTCTCAAAAGAAACAAGAGAACACCCTCACTGACATCATGCTAAACCTTCCCTGAGTGTTGGCAGAGCTGAAAGTATCCGAGTGCTGGTCCCAGAGACCTCACGGACTCCTTGCTGATGGAGTTGATCCATTTTCAATGCTACTTCAGGTGTGAAAATATGAAAGGTGTGAACCACCCAAATGAAAGGAAGCTGCTAGAGAGACCAAATGGTTTCATCAGGTGCACCTACGCACGTGTCTGAGCCTCTTAATGATGGTCTGAACTGTTTCTCTCCAGCTTTTCCCAGCCCTGCCACTCGTCATGTGCTTTGCTCAGAACTGCAGCTTAATTGACTACATGGAGTATCGTCTTTGCTTGATAGAGGGAGTCACATTATCTGGCCTGTGGCCGAGGATGGTTTCGTGCATCCTGACCTTGCTCGGTGTCGACGTGACAGGCATGTAGAGCTGAGTGATTCTCTGCATCACTAAGCACAGATGGAACACTTAGGATAGGGTGGCTGCTGTCACCATGCTGTGAAATGACTGAAGCTTTCGTGTGATTTTTGTATCCGGAAAGAGTCAAAGTGGAGACTGGAGCACAGTTTTCCTGAAAGCTCTTCCCTGAAACATGGATGGCCACTGACTCTGAGCAGCCGGGAATCATAGCTGATCTTTTCAGTGGTGCTGCCAGTAGTTTTGCAATCCTGTTTTCCATCCCAGAGAAACCAAGTTAAACCTGACTCTGGTATCAGGGGTCAGGCATAGACACTAACAGACACACTGAGCTCATTGTCTTAGTGATTTTGTCTTTTTTTTTTTCTTTTTTTGCTATTTGTGGACCAAAAAGCACTTTTTTTTTTTTAAATAGCAATTTCCCAGGCAATAATACTGGAATGGTTTGCCATTTCCTTTTCCAGAGGATATTCCTGACCCAGAGATCAAACCTGCCTCTCCTGTGTCTCCCACAATGCAGGTGGGTTTTTTACCATTAAGCCACCTAGGAAGCCCAATATCTACCTATCCAGGGATCACTATACTGGTGTATGCTTGGTATCAGCTGCTAAAAAGGGAGAGGAAGGGGGAGGTTGTGAGCTCATGAAAACCACTGATTAAAGCATCTTATTTCATCCTCTTAATAACCCTGAGTTTGTGGTCCTGTTGCCACCAAGTACAAGCATGGTAACTGAGGCTCCTGGAGTGAGTGACTTGCCCGAGTGCCATAAATAAAAAATAGCATAGTCAACCTTCATGCCTGTTTCACTGACTTCAGAGCCCAGTCACCATCTGGAGAACATTGTCCTGCCTCCATAAAACTGCCCATGCAGTGGAGGAGAATATGCAGCAAAGAATTGTTCAAAACAAAGGCTATGTTGATGTATTAATTTTTAAAAGTCTATCTAGATGCTGTCACATGCAGGCCATGTGCTGCAGACTGAGGACTGTCACAGCATCAACCATAGCTCATGGTCATTGAGAACTGACTATGGATCAGACACTTCAATTCTCTCTCTCATTTAAATCTTACAACAGTACCATGTGATAGTTACTATTGACCCTCAAATTATTTCGTTTTCCTTCTTTTAAAGTAAAATCTTTATAATTAAGTTTTAAAATTAGTTTTATTGGTGTATAGTTGTTTTTCAATGTGTTAATTTCTTGTTGTTGTCTGTACAGCAAAATGAATAAGCCACATATATACATATCTGCAGAGTTTCCCTGGTGGCTCAGTGGTAAAGAATCCACCTGCAATTCAGGAGACCTGGGTTCGATCCCTAGCTTGGGTAGATCCCCTGGAGAAGGAAATGGTAACCCACTCAAGTATCTTGCCTGGAGAATTCCATGGACAGAGGAGCCTGGTGGGCTACAATCCATGGGGTCACAGAGTCGGACACGACTGAGTGACTTACACACTCCATTACTCCACTCACTGTGCTCTACAGTAGGTTCTCATTAGTTATCTATTTTATGCATAGTCTCAGTAGTATATAATTAAGTTAAAGAAAGAGAACAATAAAACATAATTTAACTAGACACAGAAACCTGGGGGTGGGATGTCTGTCGTCATAGTACGATTAATTTTTCATTGACTTAACTAATTAAATTAATCATTTAGTTATTATAGTGCTAATATTTATTCTGATTTAACAGGATTATTTTTTTAAGATGCTGACATTATTTGACATTATTTTTTTAAGATGCTACTCAGTCTAAGGATTGCATCATTTGTTTTTATAGTTCTGATTACTTACATGGTTGTCTCAAATTTTAAGATTTCCTGAACTAAATACATTCTTAGTGCCATGGACATGATCTTTGGGTAGAAGGCAGAAATGTTTTTTCTCCAACTGTAGATGTGCTAGACATCATCACAGTACTGAGAGAATGCCCTCCTGACCTGGGGAGATAGTGATGAAAAATCACTACAGGACTCTTTTGAGGCCCCAGACTAATTTGTTTACATATATACAGTGGAATATTGAAAGTAAAAGTCCCTCTGTCGTGTCCGACTCTTTGCGACCCCATAGACTGTAGCCTTTGGCACAGTCAATAAAGTAGAAATAGATGTTTTTCTGGAACTCTCTTGCTTTTTCCATGATCCAGCGGATGTTGGCAATTTGACCTCTGGTTCCTCTGACTTTTCTAAATCCGGCTTGAACATCTGGAAGTTCACGGTTCATGTATTGCTGAAGCCTGGTTTGGAGAATTTTGAGCATTACTTTACTAGCATGTGAGATGAGTGCAATTGTGTGGTAGTTTGAGCATTCTTTGGCATTGCCTTAACTAAGGATTGGAATGAAAATTGACCTTTTCCAGTCCTGTGGCCACTGCTGAGTTGTGCAAATTTGCTGGCATATTGAGTGCAGCACTTTCACAGCATCATCTTTCAGGATTTGAAATAGCTCAACTGGAATTCCATCACCTCCACTAGCTTTGTTTGTAGTGATGCTTCCTAAGGCCACTTGACTTCACATTCCAGGATGTCTGGCTCTAGGTGAGTGATCACACCATCGTGATTATCTTGGTCATGAAGATCTTTTTTGTACAGTTCTTCTATGTATTCTTGCCACCTCTTCTTAATATCTTCTGCTTCTGTTAGATCCATACCATTTCTGTCCTTTATCAAGCCCATCTTTGCGTGAAATGTTCCCTTGGCATCTCTAATTTTCTTAAAGAGATCTCTAGTCTTTCCCATTCTATTATTTTCCTCTATTTCTTTGCATTGATCTCTGAGGAAGGCTTTCTTATCTCTTCTTGCTATTCTTTGGAACTCTGCATTCAGATGCTTATATCTTTCCTTTTCTCCTTTGTTTTTCACTTCTCTTCTTTTCACAGCTATTTGTAAGGCCTCCCCAGACAGCCATTTTGCTTTTTTGCATTTCTTTTCCATGGGGATGGTCTTGATCCCTGTCTCCTGTACAATGTCACAAACCTCATTCCATAGTTCATCAGGTACTCTATCTATCAGATCTAGTCCCTTAAATTTATTTCTCACTTCTATTGTATAATCATAAGGGATTTGATTTAGGTCATAGCTGAATGGTATAGAGGTTTTCCCTACTTTCTTCAATTTAAGTCTGAATTTGGCAATAAGGAGCTCATGATCTGAGCCACAGTCAGCTCCCGGTCTTGTTTTTGCTGACTGTATAGAGCTTCTCTATCTTTGGCTGCAAAGAATATAATCAATCTGATTCCGGTATTGACCATCTGGTGATGTTCACATGTAGAGTCTTCTCTTGTGTTGTTGGAAGAGGGTGTTTGCTATGACCAGTGTGTTCTCTTGGCAAAACTCTATTAACCTTTGCCCTGCTTCATTCTGTATTCCAAGGCCAAATTTGCCTGTTACTCCAGGTGTTTCTTGACTTCCTACTTTTGCTTTCCAGTCCCCTATAATGAAAAGGACATCTTTTTGGGGTGTTAGTTTTAAAAGGTCTTGTAGGTCTTCATAGAACCATTCAACTTCAGCTTCTTCAGCATTACTGGTTGGGGCATAGACTTGGATTACTGTGATATTGAATGGTTTGCCTTGGAAACGAACAGAGATCATTCTGTCATTTTTATGGGAATGCCAGACCACCTGACCTGTCTCTTGAGAAACCCATATGCAGGTCAGGAAGCAACAGTTAGAACTGGACATGGAACAACAGACTGGTTCCAGATAGGAAAAAGAGTACGTCAAGGCTGTACATTGTCACCCTACTTATTTAACTTCTATGCAGAGTACATCATGAGAAATGCTGGGCTGGAAGAAGCACAAGCTGGAATCAAGATTGCCGGGAGAAATATCAATAACCTCAGATATGCAGATGACACCACCTTATGGCAGAAAGTGAAGAGGAACTACAAAGCCTCTTGATGAAAGTGAAAAAGGAGAGTTAAAAAGTTGGCTTAAAGCTCAACATTCAGAAAACAAAGATCATGGCATCTGGTCCCATCACTTCATGGGAAATAGATGGGGAAACAGTGGAAACAGTGTCAGACTTTATTTTTTCGGGCTCCAGAATCACTGCAGATGGTGATTGCAGCCATGAAATTAAAAGATGCTTACTCCTTGGAAGAAAGGTTATGACCAACCTAGACAGCATATTGAAAAGCAGAGACATTACTTTGCCAACAAAGGTCCGTCTAGTCAAGGCTATGGTTTTTCCAGTGGTCATGTATGGATGTGAGAGTTGGACTGTGAAGAAAGCTGAGTGCCGAAGAAATTGCTGCTTTTGAACTGTGGTTTTGGAGAAGACTCTTGAGAGTCCCTTGAACTGCAAGGAGATCCAACTAGTCCATTCTAAAGGAGATCAGCCCTGGGTGTTCTTTGGAAGGAATGATGCTAAAGCTGAAACTCCAGTACTTTGGCCACCTCATGGGAAGAGTTGACTCATTGGAAAAAACTCTCATGCTGGGAGGGATTGAGGGTGGGAGGAAAAGGGGAAAACAGAGGATGAGATGGCTGAATGGCATCACCGACTCAATGGACGTGAGTCTGAGTGAACTCTGGGAGTTGGTGATGGACAGGGAGGCCTGGCGTGCTGTGATTCATGGGGTGGCAAAGAGTCGGACACGACTGAGTGACTGAACTGAGCTGAACTGAGACTGTAGCCTATCAGGCTTCTTTGTCCATGGAATTCTCCAGGCCAGAATACTGGAATGGGTAGCTGTTCCCTTCTCCAGGGGATCTTTCCAACCCAGGGATTGAACCCAGATCTTCCACATTGCAGGCGAATTCTTTAACATCTGAGCCACCAGGGAAGCCCACAGTGAAATATTACTCAGCCATAAAAAAGAATGAAATTAGGCCATTTGCAGCAACATGGATGGACCCAGAGGCTGTCATACTAAGTGAAGTAAGTCAGAGAAAGACAGATATAATATGATATGGTTTACATGTGGAATCTAAAGAAATGGTACCAATAAACCTATCAACAAAACAGATGTAGAGTCACAGATGTAGAAAACAAACTTAGGGTTCCCGGGAAGGGGGTGAGGTGAAAGGGTTAAACTGGCAGACTGGGGTTGACATATACACAGTATTATGTATAAAATAGATAACTAATAGAATCTACTGTATAGCACAGGGAACTGGACTCAACACTATGTTCATATATAACTGATTTACTTTGTTGCACAGCAGAAACTAGCACAACACTGTGAATCAAGTATACTTCAATAATTTTTTTTTAATTGAAGGTAGGGTAGTGTGGCTACACTGTTACTCCTCTGGGTTAGAACACTGAGGGCTCTTCTTAACATGACAGAGATGTTCTATGGGAAGGCAGACACAGTAAGTCATTATCACCTCATTAACACTTTATTAGGGAAGATCTTTGCAGATTGTCCATTTTATCTCCTCACTTTGCCCAGGGCAGGCTCTTACATTCCTGAAATGTTCAGTATGGTTAATAGTCGAAGAAAGGAACAAAATAAATTGACCTTAGAGCAGCTTCATCCGGCAGTGTGGACTCTAGCAGATGGCAGTGAAGTGTGAAATCCTGGCTGTGATTTAATCCCTAAGCTGTGAGACAGCCTCAGGGAAGGAGCAACTAGACAGGGAAATAGCCACACTGGCAGTTTCACTTTAGTGCCATGTACCCAGTACCATGGGCTTCCCTGGGACTCAGTGGTAGAAAACCCGCCTGCCAATGCAGGAGACATGGGTTTGATCCTTGGGTCATAAAAATCCCCTGGAGAAGGAAATGTCAACCCACTACAGTATTTTTGCCTGGGAAATCCAACGGACAGAAGAACCTAGTGGGCTACAGTCCATGCGGTCAAAAAAAAAGTTGGACAAAACTGAGCAACAGCAACCCAGTACTTGGTTAGGCATGCTGCTCAAATTATCTAAGCTAACACATGCAAGAAAGCTGTAAGGCACACACACTTCTATTATCCTCATTTTATGATGGGGAAAATTAACTACCTCAGTTAAGGTCACGCATCTATTACATTATGGAGCAGGACGGACCCCAGGACTCTGTGACATCAAAGCCACATTAAGGCCTTCAGGCTGCACCAGTGCAGATTCTATGAGGACATGTGTCCATCCAGGATGAGTCTCCTCAGATGGACCTCTTCCTGCTCTGAGGTTTGTGAGCCGGTGGGGTCTTAAGGGACGTTTGTGGGAGAAAGTCATCATTTTCAAGGTGTGTAGCTCTCTCCACTTTCCCCTGTGGCTTCTCCTTCCCACTGGAGCTTGCATGTGTTGGCAACTTCCTGTAGGAATACTTCTCGGGCGTGAAAACAGCGTAGAGAAAGGTCACCAACAGCCCATCAGCAAAGCCAGCTGAGGGCTGGAGCCTTGTCCAGGGGCTACACTTGTGTTTGCTGGAGACTCGCAGCACTCACAGTGCCACAGGCCAGCCTCTGCGATCAGGACTGCGACCAGGCAGGTCACCATGTCTCCAGGTGGAAGAATGGCTCTAACTGCTGGACATGTGTTCCCATCAATGGGAAAATTCTGTTGAGACTGGACCTTGGATCATACCCTACCTGTACTGCTAGTCTAAGGGTTAGGGAGGACTTTATGTAAAAAGAAAAAAATCAAGTGCTGTATGTAGGTGTACTGATCTTGAGAATCTGGCTGAAGAGTATAAACAGTATAAAAACCCCAAAATAGGACATGTCAGCATTTCCCCAAATGTGTAGATTTGTGAAAACTGTACTGGAGAATCTGCACATTTCACTGCACTATAAATACATCAGATGCTGGGCACACTTTGAGAATGTTCCTCCCTTTGCTCACAGCTCTGTGATCAGGAGTAGCTAAAGGGCTCTGCTGTGACTTGGATCCTGGTCCCAAAACAGCATTTCTCATCTGTGGTTGGTCTCTTCATTTGCCCGCCAGGGTCCTGTGGTCCCTGACGAGCACAGCAGCCCGTGGGCATCTGATCAGCACTCTATCCTAGCTCTTTCTAAGAGGATCAGGTTATGAGGACTTGAAAGTCAAAATGTTAGACTTTATATCCAGTCTGTTCTTGTTTGCTTCTCAGCTCCCAGACTCTGCTGATGTCTGAGTTCCTGTGATTAAGCTTTTCTGGGCTAAAACCCACAGTGTCCCTTAATGCCAGGGCAGTCTAAGCTGTTATAAATGAGAACCCCCAAATTAAAATGTCTAGTTCTTCTCCCCTATTGCCTCTTCACCTATTTTCCCTTGAAGGTCATCAGTATTTAGGCACGAAAGAGAAAGCTGGGGAGGATGCACACAGAATCGGAAGTTTGCATGATGTGGGAAACAGGCCAGATGCAAAAGAAAGTCAGGTAGATCAGCAGCTTCTCTACAAATTAATATCTGTCATCATTTTACCTTATTATAAGTAAATAAAGGGATTTATCCATGTGATTGTAGGCTATCATTATAAAGATATTGTGATGAAGTTGGTGATATCTAATGTTGATCAACTTGAAAGGAAGCATCAGACATATTTATACAGAGATTTCGGGGGCCAATCAACTCCAGTATTCCTGCCTGGAGACTCTCATGGACAGAGGAATCTGGCGGGCTGCAGTCCATGGGGTTGCAATAAAGTCAGACACAACTTAGCAACTAAACAACAGATCAGCTCCAAGGAATCTTGATGAAGTCAGCTCGCCTTTAGCCCTTTTTGTCAAGAAGCTGACAGTCTATCAACCAGACAATGGGGCGTGTAAGGAAGTGTGTTCAGTATGACACACGACCTGCTATTCATCTGAGTAGATCTTCTGGAGAGTGGTCACATATCCATTTCTTAAAATTTAAGTTGGTATACAACCTTGAGTAACTTTGAAGTCAAAGAGTTCAAAGTTCGAGATCTCCAGCGCAATGTGGAACCTCACGGCACTTCTGCAGTCTCTTCAGATTGACCGGAAGGCCCAGTGCAGACCTTTCTTTCCCTGGACAGATTCTCACACATCCTGGGATGTAGCCAGAGCAATCGTGACTGTTGATATGTGTGTCTCCTCCTTAAACTCTTACTGGGGGGACTCTGCTTCAGTCCCAGTGTCATATGCAGTGCCTGGCACATGTAATTCCTCAAAAGAAAGTACTGACTGAGTAAATGAAGAAACACTCTCCATGCATGTGCCTTCTAGCAAGTCAATTCCTCAGTGCAGCTCTGTCAGGATCTACAGGCACCCAAAGGAGTTATGTTCCTGGTGTAGCAGCTGTTACATCACTAGGTGCCTTTTTTTTTTTTTAAGTCTTTATTGAATTTGTTACAATATTGTTTCTGTGTTATGGTCTGGTTTTTTGACCATGAGGCATGTGGGATCTTAGCCCCCCAACCAGAGATTGAACCCATACCACTTGCATTGGAAGGCAAAGTCTTAACCACTGGACTGCTGGGGAAGTCCCATCACTGGGCGCTTAGACAAAGATGCTACTTTTCTGGTCCAGGTGACAGGATGTGAGGTGTGTGGGCAGGTCAGGGCCCCAGAAACAGCACCCAGGCAGCGAAAGGCTGTAAAGATAAAACTGTGGTCAAACTGGACTGCAAGGTGCCTGTGAGGAGTCTGCTGTGAGGCTGTCACCTCTTTTCTCAGTAACAGTTTATTACATAGGAAACACGAAGGAAAGAGCCCAGTGTTCAGTCCCAGTGTTTCCACCTTGTAAGCCTATCACCTAATAAGTCACTTAACAGTGCTGAGTTCCAAAATCCTTACGTGATTTGTATCAGGAGTAGCTATATTAAAGGTGTATGCTCAGTCATGTCCAACTCTTTGCGACCCCATGGACTGTAGCCTGCCAGGCTCCTCCGTCTATAGGATTTCCCAGGCAAAAATACTAGAGTGGGTTGCCATTTCCTTCTCCAGGGGATCTTCCTAACCCAGGGACAGAACTCACGTCTCATGTCTCCTTCATCAGCAGTGTATTCTCTACCACTAGCGCCACCTGGGAAGCCCCCACCTCTTCTATAAACAACATCTTAGGAGTTGCTAGTTACACAAAACAGGCACCTGTTTCTAAAACTACCTGTGTTTAAGAAAAGCTAGTAAGCTTTGCAAGGTCACAGCCAATTGGTGACCAACTCAGGAAGATAATTTGAGATCTTGGATTCATGGACACTTGTTCAGCTATTTGGTTTATCCTGGAAGTGAAGCTGGAGCCAAGTGTACTAACCTGATTGAGTCTATTTTTTCTCATCCCTGGAAGTGGACACCTGAGCCGAGAAACATGCCAGTACCTGTCCTCTTTATTCGTTGTCTTTTTATCTTGTTTTGCTCCCTTCAAAACATTATGTGTATAATTTTTTAAAGTTGTTATTATAACATGAATGAAATGTACTCTCTTTTCATCTTCTGATTGCTTGAAATCACATAAAAGCAAGTGAATACGATGGGAATTAAGTTTTGGCAATGGGCATTAGGCAGATATATTGATTCCAAGTTGCTATTAAGGAAATAATTAAACTCTGATTTTGTTGGTGATTTCTTTGTCTGCTGCTTGTGAAGGACATTCATTTGCATTAGTAAAAAATCAATTAATACATTTCTTTGCTATTATATAAAATTAGTTCAGTTTCTCAGTTCAGTCACTCAGTCGTGTCCGGCTCTTTGCCACCCCATAAACCGCAGCATGCCAGGCCTCCCTGTCCATCACCAACTCCTGGAGCTTACCCAGACTCATATCCATTGAGTCGGTGATGCCATCCAACCATCTCATCCTCTGTCTTCCCCTTCTCCTCCTGCCCTCAATCTTTCCCAGCATCAGGGTCTTTTCAAATGAGTCAGCTCTTTGCATCAGGTGGTCAAAGTACTGGAGTTTCAGCTTCAACATCAGTCCTTTCAATGAACACCCAGGACTGATCTCCTTTAGGATGGACTGGTTGGATCTTCTTGCAGTCCAAGAGACTCTCAAGAGTCTACTCCAACATCACAGTTCAAAAGCATCAATTCTTTTGCGCTCAGCTTTCTTCACAGTCCAACTCTCACATCCATACATGACCAGTGGAAAAACCATAGCCTTGACTAGACAGACCTTTGTTGGCAAAGTAATGTCTCTGCTTTTTAATATGCTGTCTATGTTGGTCATAACTTTCCTACCAAGGAGTAAGCATCTTTTAATTTCATGGCTGCAGTCACCATCTGCAGTCATTTTGGAGCCCCAAAAAATAATGTCCCTGACTGTTTTCACTGTTTACCCATCTATATGCCATGAAGTGATGGGACCAGATGCCATGATCTTAGTTTTCTGAATGTTGAGCTTTAAGCCAACTTTTTCACTCTCCTCTTTCACTTTCATCAAGAGGCTCTTTAGTTCTTCTTCACTTTCTGCCATAAGGGTGGTGTCATCTGCATATCTGAGGTTATTGATATTTCTCCCGGCAATCTTGATTCCAGCTTGTGCTTCCTCTAGCCCAGCGTTTCTCATGATGTACTCTGCATATAAGTTTAATAAGCAGGGTGACAATATACAGCCTTGACGTACTCCTTTTCCTATTTGGAACCAGTCTGTTGTTCCATGTTCAGTTCTAACTGTTGCTTTCTGACCTGCATACAGGTTTCTCAAGAGGCAGGTCAGGTAGTCTGGTATTCCTATATCTTGAAGAATTTTCCACAGTTTATTGTGATCCACACAGTCAAAGGCTTTGGCATAATCAATAAAGCAGAAATAGATGTTTTTCTGAAACTATAAAATGGGGTCCATCTAATCCAAGTGGTGGAGGGGCTTCCCTGGTGGCTCAGTGGGTAAAGAATCTGCCTGCAATGCGGGAGATCTAGTTCAATCCCGATCCTGGGTTGGGAAGGTCCCCTGGAAAGGGAAATGGCAAACCACTCCGGTATTCTTGCTGGGAAATCCCATGTCTCAAGAGCCAGACATGACTGAGTGACTAAGCACATACACATCTAATCCAAAAAGGATATATTTACTCATCTAAAACAACAACAACAACAACAAAATTCCTAATCAGCGAATAATTCAAGTCACTTAGTTCTAAAAATCCAAATGGTTGCTTGTGTTTTTTCTTTTTTTCATATATTTTCAGCATTTAAATGTTTTTCTTCTTACATTCTCATTGAAGTGTGTGTATTTTGTTATCATAGGGACTGATAATATTTATTTTTAATATTCTAGTCTCAGAAAAAGAAATGTATTCAGTACCAAGGCATGCACACTTACTTAGCATAAGAATGTGTTCTACTCTAAAAGCGACTGCCTAGGAAGCAGCAATGCCAGAGCTAGAATGATTTATATTGGGGAAATCTGCTATATGATGAAAACTTGAGCTCTGAATTATTAGAATAATCCTGTGCCTTCCTGTGCTTGCTTTCTTTGCCTCCCTCTGCCAAGGTCATGCTGTAGTCATATTATGATGATCTTGAATTTTCAGCATCTTAGTACATTTGCATTTTCCCAATTTTCAGGATAGAAATCATGCTGTATTATAACAGCAAGGTCAGGGTAAAGGAAACCCCCTTTTTTTAAATCTTAACAAGGTTTTTGTCTTTCAAGTGGGAAACGAAATAATAAAGATGGACTATAATTTCCTTTTTTTAAATAATGAAGAACATATTTTATAATAGACATTTAGAGCTTAAAATTAGCCTCTATATCTAACATTTGATTTTTAATGTAATCAAAATAGGATTTTGAGGAAAGGGAGGAAAAAATATAAAATATGGAATTAAAGAGTTCAGTGCAATTTCAAATTATAGAGAAAGTGGTCCTACTGTTCCCAGGAAAGGTGATGTCATTTTCTGAAGATTTCACTTCTGTCTTGTTTACAGATGTCATCTAGTAAATTATTCTTTAAACTATCTACTGAGAATAATATTCATAATAACAGGGAGCATATCTGTGTAACCAGCACCCAGGTTGAGACAGAGGACACAGCCACATCCTAAGAGTTGCTATGCGGACTTGATGAAAGTATACCATAAATGTGAAGAGAAAATTCACAAAGTAAGATACACAAATGTCCGATAAACATGCAGAGGTTGGCTTCTAAATATCATTCTCCAGTGAAATGAACAAGGTTTCCTTAGATAAAAGGTAACAGCTTGTGCTTAGTCACTCAGTCATGTCCAACTCTTTGTGACCCCATGGACTGTAGCCCACCAGGTTCCTCTGTTCATGGGAATCTCCAGGCTAGAATAATGGGGTGGGTTGCCATGCCCTCCTCCAGGGAATCTTCCTGACCCAGGGATCGAATCACTGTTGCAGGCAGATAATTTAACATGTGAATCACCAGGGAGGTCATAGCTGGGATGGGAAAATTCTGAGATGGTCCTAGCACAACTTACTGCACCAGAAAATGGAGCAATGCCAGAAGAATAATGGAAGGAGCAAGGGTCACAAGGTCACAGGTACTCACATGAACTGACTTGCCCCGGTCATTTTTGGAACAATTTGAACATAAAAATAGGCAATTACAGGAATGCATTAGCACCCACTGATTAATAAAAAAGTTTTATATATATATATAGGAACTCCAAGGAAAACAACCAACCAGACAATAAAAAGTGAAGAACAGTAAGCTCCTCCCCACAATAGAGTGTTAATATGAAACAAATGGTGGAGTTGGAAAATTATCAGTGTGCTTTAAAACTAGTAAGTTGGAATTTCCTTGGTGGTCTAGTGGTTGATTTGACACTTCCACTGCAGGGCACATGGGTTCAATCACTGGCTGGGAACTAAGATCTTGAATGCCATGCAGCAAGGCCAGAAAATAAATAAAAATAAAAATGGATGCAAAAGAATCCATGATGAACAAAAAAATCAAAATAAATAAAGTTAATAAGTTATTTAATGTGAAATTGGATATTTATATGCATAAATTTATTTACAAATTATCTTAAAAGGGAAATACTGAAGTGAGTTGTCATTTCCTTCTCCACGGAAACTTCCTGGACGAGGGATCAAACTCACATTTCCTGTACTGGCAGGTGTATTCTTTACCACCAAACCACTAGGGAAGCCCTCTAATAATCCAACAGCTAATTCATGTGTATTTTTCTCGAGTCAGACACTGGCTAGATGCTAGAAATAAATTGTGGCCAAGATTCAATCTTTGTTCCCATGGACTTCAAGTATAGCAGCAGCAGCAGGTGAGACTGATAAGTAATTTATAGCAAAAAAAAAAAAAAAAAAGATCTTCATATGGCAGAATTGGAGGCTGTGTTCTTCAGTGTCAACATACACTGTCTGCAGTTGGTGATGGAAACAGTATCAGTCGAGTTCAGTTTCTCATTTTCCAGGATGATGAAGGTGTGGCGGTGTGAGCTGAGGAGAGAGGAGCCAGGAAGCCACAGCTCAAGAGCTGAAAGCAGCAGACTGCAGGAGGACGTCAACCGAGAGGGAAGGGCATCGTTGAATCTGTGTGTAAGATTCAGCCAAAAGCTGTTGGCAAGATAGGATGGGAGCTACAGCAACAGTGTCACATATGGGCATCCTTTCCAGTCCTTAAAACAGCAGCCATCAACTGAAGCCTCCGAGGCAAATGAGCAAGCTCTCCTGGTCCCTGATCTCCCTCCCTAGACAGTTTCTTGGCAGAAGTTCTCCCTAAGGTCACAGGCAACTCTCGACTCTGTAGCAGCAGATGGAGATCACGTGAAATGAGCTGTGACTCTGATGTCGTTTCTTTGGGTTTTGCTCTATTAGCTTTCCAAGCAGAGCAGAATTGAAATGATCAAACTGGCAGATTCTGTAATGTAGCTGCTGTTATGGAGATAAACACGTGAACACACACACACACGCACACGTGCACTGAAAAGGCTCCCACTCTGCTTGTGGGAATTGCTGGAGCGGCAAGAAGCTGTCTATATGGAAATCCCAAGATTTTGTGCTATGCATGCAGCCACGTGTACACCTTGCAGGTGACCCCAAACAGCTGGAAATGCAAGAAACTCAAAAGGGGGTAAGCAGAGAAGATGCTGGGGAGAGGTGGGAATGCACAGCCCTGGGTAATCGTGCCAAGTTTCCTGGGGTGTATTTGCAGGCACTGGTGCTGACAGCCCAGCACTGCACTGATTTAACACTGGTTTCCTCTCCCATCCTGACTTTTCCTGTCCTGTGGCTTCTGTGTGCCATATTCCAACCCACATACACCTTCATCCTCTTGGGGGCAGCTGCTTTCCCAGGTGGTACAGGTCAAATTATTTTGGAGCTGAAAGATGTGCACGTTTTCATTTCAGGCCATCAGCTGACCCCAGCTCCCCTGTTTCAGAATGGCCTTGACTCTGAAAGTGCATAAAATAGAGCAGTGCACGTGATATGGTTGAAACTGCACAATTGGTACAGGTTCAAAATCAAAATTCCGTCTCATTCTGTAATATGTCTAATGTCTTATTATTTACCTCCTGGCTTCCTGACATTTTACCTCCCGAACCCAGGGACACCCCGAGCCATGATCCCGGTAACTCTCACAGGTCACTAACCTGCGGGCCGCCCGGGGTTCGCTGTCCTCTGGTGCCTGATGCTGCACGCTCCTTGAACTGGGATACCTCTCCTTTCTCACTGGCCCAGGGTGTACACGTGGGGCTTTACGGAAATGAAATGAAAACCCCGTAAAAGTAGTCTAGCCTGGAGGCTTATGTACCATTTTAACAAAGGGCGACAAATTTGTGGAGAAGACAAAACACATGGGAAAAGACTTCCGAATTTCTAGGGTCAGTAAATTGCGGGAAGGTTAATATACGGGGAAACTAATGGTGTGAGAGGGGCTGCAGTAACAAAGGGAAGTAAGACAGGGGAGACAGAGCAAGGGCCCAAGAGGGAGAGGCGTGCTGCACCTGACCTGGGGTGAGTGCTGAGGGGAGGACTCAGCCAGGTGAAGAGGTGGGGGCAGCTATTCTGGGCACACAATCTCTTCCTGACACACCGGGCACATCTGGGAGCAGAGGGCATGTGGGAATGCCATCAGCTTTGTATGCCTGGAGTGCTCAGGGATGCGGTGACACCCAGTGAGGCCGGGGGCCAGCCCTGCAGCAGGAAGTGGGCCCTTCTGGAGCTCTCCAAGGAGGCTGGAGTTTATCACCGCGACACTAGGGAGCTGTTCAAGAGTGCTAAGCACGAAATGTCTTAAAGGCATTAAGAATATTAAGAGGAACAGGACCTGTCTGATTTGCACTTTGGGGTATGGTTATAGTAATCAAGAAAGGCCATCCATCAGCTAGCTACTCAGATTTTGAAAATGAATACAGAATCTATCCATCCGACTTGCTATTAAGGTTATATTCCATGTGAGATCATTTCAGAAGAAAAGAAAGGCTCAGGGGAGGGCCCTACTGAAATCAGTGCTAGATTTTTCAGTTCAGGGCAGCACTTAATGTGTCATAGGTGGATGAGCTAAGTAAGATGAAACTAACATGGCTGGAAAATATTTGCATAATTTAACACACAGCTTCAATAAAAAGTCTGAGCACCGTCGCTGGGTTTTTTCCATTTCAAGTTTTCTAAGTGTGATCTGACTCAGGGATCCCCCAACTTCCAGGATCTAATGCCTGATGATTTGAGGTGGAGCTAATGTAATAATAATAGAAATAGAGTGCACAATAAATGCGAAATGCTTGAGTCATCCTTAAATTGTCCCTCACCCCCGATCTGTGGAAAAATTGTCTTCCATGAAACTGGTCCCTGGTGCCAAAAAGGTTCGGACTGCTGCTCTAAAGCAAATGATGTCGCTTGGATTTCTGCTTCCCCACTGCCACTGTGGGGATGCTCTGTCTCCCACTGTGATGACCTGGGAATATGTCACAGGTGGAATGCTCACGAAGCTATAATTTAAGTGATGATTTTTATATTTAGCCTGAATTGTTTCCTATCACTGTCCACAACCTCTTCCCAAACACAACATGTGTGCACACACATGCCCAGACACACCACACACACATACACATGCACACATGCCCACAAACACATATACACCGCTGCCCTTTTTCAATTCAGGCTACCCTGTGGCTCTGTCGTCTGAGGGGAAGTGCTTTTAAATAGCCTTAGCAAGAGATTGTCAAACCTTTGCCAGTTTCCTGCTTAATAAAATCTACTCATCTCTTCTCCTCTCTCAATGGTGCCTCTGTTTTCACATATAGCCTTTTCCCTTGCAATAAGTTAATGGGACAAGTAGAAACCAACTTGGTACCACCACAAAGTGCTGAGGGAAAGGTACTTCTGGGAAGACTGAGATAATGATATTAATAAACAGAAACAAGCAGCTTTTGTGTGATTTCTCAGCGGAGGACTTCTGTAGACTGACGTCTAAGGAAACTAGCTTAGGTTGATTTTGTTGTCCAGTTATTCTGGGTCTACCCTCGCCTCTGGCTACTGGTTAGGTTTCTGCAGTTTTGACATTGAATATGTTGCCCTGTGACTAGTCAGGATTGTCAATTAAAAAAGATGTGCCACATGAGAGTTTCGAGTTAAGTTTTATTTGGGGAAAAATGAGGATTGCAGCCTGGGAGACAGCACTTCAGAGAGTTCCGAGAGACTGTTCCTAAGAAGCAGTGGGGGAAGGTCAATATACATTTTGGTAAAGGGGGAGTTTAATGCAACTGAGCACTTACTTTACAAAAGATTTTCTGCTATCATGAGGAGCTGATGTCATCAGGAAGGGCTTTAGTGCTTTTCTAGATAAATATGAGAAAATGCAAGGATTGGGATCAAGAAATCAGTTCCTGAAAATATCTAACTATCTAAAGACCTGTTCTACTAGATTCCCTGGAGCACAGAGTGCCCACTCTCCACCCCAAACTCCCTCTGCGGGTGTTGAAGGTCAGCAGCTGCAGCAGCACAGGCTTCAGTCTCTGCAGAGGCAGATGGCAAATGTCCTTGCTGCTGTTGTTGAGTTGCTGACAAATGCTCTTGGCAAGTGCCAGTTTGTAGATGACAGGACCAGACCTGGTTCAACCACAGTCAAGAGGGGGATGGTATGAGTATGAGAATAAGGTAAAGCCTGCTCCGTGGACACCCTGCTTGGCTCATCCTGTGAGAGAATCAGTTGAGCTTTGTAAGCCTACCTGTAAAAGGGAATGATGTCAACCTGTCTGCCTGAGTTGCTTTTACTCAAACACCTCTGATACCAAATTTGTAGGGTGCTTTCTTCCCCACAGTGACCAGTTTTCCAACTGGTGGTGGAAAGGACACCACCTAGCTGTCCTTTCATTCAGTTCAGTTCTGACACTGACCACAAAGGTGATGCAGACCCCACAGGTGAAGGGCTCGGTCCCACTTCAGACACAGTCTCAAGTCCCAGCTGCCACCGTACTTCTGAACAACCAGCTGTAAGTCAAGGGTTTCCATGCTTCCCCTCCTCAGTTTTGATGATTTTATAGAACAGCTGACAAAACACAAGAAACAGTTTATTATAAAAGATACAACTCAGGAACAGACAAATGGAATCGCTTCAGGGGTAGAGTAAGGAGGGAGGAGCAGGTGGATTCCACGCCTCTCCGGATGCACCCTCCCAACTCTTCAGCTAGTTCAGCTGTTTTTGAAGAACTTGTTAAGAGCTCAATCTCCAGCCCCCACCCCACCCCTGGAGGTCGTGGGTGTGATCATCTCAACTATCCAAGCACTTGGGCTTTCTGGTGACCAACCCCATCCTGAGGGTCTAGGGGTTCCACTCTAAGTCACTTCAATTAGCATAAACCCGAAGTGATGGGAAGGGACGCAGGATGAATAAAAAAGACACTCGTATTGAAACAGAGGGATTTCTCTGGTGACTCAGTTGGTAAAGAATCCACCTGCCAATGCAAGAGATGCAGGTTCAATCCCTGGGTCAGGAAGATCCCCAGTGAAGGAAATGGCAACCCACTCCAGTACTGGAAATCCCATAGACAGAGGAGCCTGGTGGTCTACAGTCGGTGGGGTTGCAAAGAGTTGGACACAGCTAAGTGACTAAACAACAATTAACGGAGGAGGACGAAGGGCAAGTTCAAGCAGCTGCTAATTAGGGAAGGGAGGGGGTGCAGAGACAAGGGATGAACAGCTAAGAAACAATAGTACAGCCTGGCGGCGGGTCCTGGTTCCCCTTCAAGGGACACACAAAATATCTTTGAGCTCCTCTGCAGAACTAAAAAAAAACAAACAGAAGATATTAACTACTTGATGAAGCACTCCTCATTCCAGAGAGGTCACATCACCACCTGACACCAGGTGATCTCTGGCTTGAAGGGATGTGGGTGGTGGAGCCTTGCACACACGTGGATTCTTATCAGCAACTCTATCCCTGGACTATAGGACTCCTAACACACAACCTTTCCTCCTCCATGGGTATACCCAGACACACAATTTTGAAGGCATTAGCCCTCTGTGGCCCCCTTTGCTTGGCAAAGAAATGAAGCTATTCTTTTTTATTTCACCCAAAACTCTGTCTCCAAGATTCAATTCAGTGTTGGGGTACAGAGGCCAGCTCCAACTTCAGTATCACTCAGGAGATATCAAGGTTTGGGGAATTCTGTGCCATGAACCAGGGACAAAGACCAAATATATTCCCATATCATACTATACTTCCTCACAGAACCATAGAGAATATTAAGTAGGCACTCTATAGGAGAGTGTTTTATGAATTCTAAAATGGCAGCTGACGCAATTATTTCGCATTCTTGCAATAATGAAAGTGTATATACTGCACTAGTGCAACAGCTCTGCTCTGTTATCAAGGTTGTTGAATCCAGTGATTTTGTTGGTTCTAATTATTCAGATATGACATGTGTTTCCCCTACTCTCCCCTCATCATTTGGGAGAAAACTGTCTCAAATATTACCCCTGAAACTTGAGCATACAGACACTTAAGGTAGTTATAAAAGCCAAAGTAATACATAATTGCCAGATAAATAATTATCAATGACAAGCCAAAGACCTACAATCTTCATGATCTTGAAGGTTGATACCAGAGGTTGATGACACAATCATGACAAATGAATTAAAACTGTGCACAGTTCTGCACTCAGACCCTACATTTCACTGTGGTGGTGAACACATAGCCCAACAGTCAGACATCTTATCAGCTATTTGGAAACATTTATAAGAAGTATTTTTAATGACATGACTTTTCTTTGTTTATTTGGGCTCCTATGTGAGAAACACAACCTCATGGAAAATCAGTATATAGTCATTTCCTTTCTGCCTTTTTACAAAATTGCTGGTACCTTTATCTGTTTCATTTGGTCTTTTCTTCTTTTTTCCTTTTATTTTTTGAGAATTCAACATTCTCAGCTAGGATAATAACAGTTTCATAGTGCGTTATATAATAAAGTTGTTCTGACTGAAAGGCACATCCATTTCAGCCACAGATTTAAGAAGAATTCATTTTTTCCTTTTAAAATTACTTTTTATTTCTCCATTTTCTGTTAGACTTACCAAGACCTCAATATAAATGTGGTGAAGCAGGCAATTTGTATTTGCCTACAATTCCCATTGCATGAATTTCTGAATGAGCTTGTCCTTTTCTTGCTCCTTGAGGCTGCCAGTTGACCTCTGGTGATCACAGCAGCACGGACTCTGTCTTCCGGCTCCTTGTGATGCCCTAATCACCCAGACACCCATCCCCATCTCATTTTGTTCCCTCTCTAGTCATCCTCCTCTTCTTCTCTTCTTGGTCCTTTACTACAGAAAGTTGCATTTTCTTGATACTTCTGCTTTCCATTTTAACTTTTTTTTTTCCATGCTGATAAGCCAGAAGAAAGGTAAAGGAGGGGTTTTGACTGGGGACCCAGCTGCCACCTGACTTTATCCACAGTTCTGCTGGCTTTTTTCATGTAATATATCAATGGTCTGTGATACATTATGATACAACATATGATATGATATGATGCAATATAATATGATATAGTATAATATGTTATATAGTATAATATAACTTGATACAGTATAATATAACTTGATACAGTATAATATAACATGATGCAGCATAATATGGTATGATATTACATCATGATATAGTATATTAGAGAATCCTTCTGTCCATGGGATTCTCCAGGCAAGAATACTGGAGTGGGTTGCCATTCCCTTCTCCAGGGGATATTCTCAACCCAGGGATTGAACCTGAGCTGCAGATTCTTTACTATTTGAAAGAAGACATGATACACCCATGTCATCTCTGTTTGGCCTTTTCTGGTTCTGGACTACTATTCAGACCTGGATTTCAACTCCTCTGAGTGAACAACCCAGCAGACTGGTCCCCATGCCCTGAAGGAGGCCTGGCAGATGGAGATGTGGGTTAGAAGTCAGAAATACAGACAATGCACGTTCTGACCTGTCACATCCACCGGCCACCTGGGGGACTACGGCTAAGTCCTTTATCTTTCTTGAGCATCAGCCAGTGAAAGTCGCTCAGTCGTGTCCAGCTTTTTGTGACCCCATGGACTGTAGGCCACCAGCCTCCTCTGTCCATGGAACTCTCCAGGCAAGAATACTGGAGTGGGTTGCCATTTCCTCTTTCAGGGGATCTTCCTGATCCAGGCATCAAATCTGGGTCTTTTGCATTGCAGGCAGATTCTTTACCATCTAAGCCACCAGGGAAGCCAACTTAGGTTTAAAATAAAAAGTGGATTCTAAAGGCCTTTTAGACTCTTCCCTTAAAAGGCCAAATGCCCAGAGAAACTGTGCATATGCTGTGCTCCATGCATGTGTTCACCCAGGGTCCTGCCAAGATGACTGGGCTCTATCTCTGCTTGTCACACTAGGAATATCTGAGCCATAAAGGTCCACAGAGTTAAGAGACTGAGCATTAACCTTCTGATGTAACTTAGCCTCAAGCAGCACTGATTTCACAGCCTGACAACTGTTTAGGTCAGGAAGAACTAACTGTTCTATAATTCACAGCACTGTCAAACTCAGCCTGGATCAGATCCTGTAAAAATATTTCAGCCAATTATGATGAAGTCACTAAGGGAACTCCTAAACACACCCAGGACATGGCATGCCTTTCAAATGAAAAATAAATGAAAATCTCTCTTTCAATGAAGAACTGGATTCTAAATTTTAAAACAGAGAAAGGCAGCACTGTTTAATGATAGGATCTGGAAATAAAGAGGCTGCATTTGCACAATTTATTAATTTGTTCTTTAGTTGCTAAGTTGTGTTCCACTCTTTACGATTCCCTGCACTGTAGCTTTCCAGGCTCCCCTGTCCATGGGATTCTCCAGGCAAGAATACTAGAGTAGGTTTCCATTTCCTTCTCCAGGGACTCATCCTGATTCAGAAATCCAGCCGGTGTCTCTTGTGTCTCCTACACTGGCAGGTGGATTCTTTACCACTGACCCACTTTGGAAACTCAGTAAAAATGGGTCAGCATCCAGATACCTAAAAAGATATGAAAATTCAAGAGAATACCAGTGTTAGGATGTTAAAACTTCATGTGTCATAATGGGGTCATGTGTACTAACCTCAGGGGTAAATTTTTGCTTTCTATTTTCCTTTTTTATTTCTTCCTAATGGAGTTTCATCAATTGCAGTCATCTCACACACTAGCAAAGTAATACTCAAAATTCTCCAAACCAGGCTTCAATAGTACACGAACTGTGAAAGGAAATCAGTCTTGAATGTTCATTGGAATGACTGATGCTGAGGCTGAAACTCTAATACTTTGGCCACCTGATGTGAAGAGCTGACTCATTAGAAAAGACCCTGATGCTGGGAAAGATTGAAGGCAGGAGGAGAAGGGGCCAACAGAGGATGAGATGGTTGGATGACATCACCGACTCAATGAACACGAGTTTGAGCAAACTCTGGGAGATGATGAAGGACAGGGAAGCCTGTAGTGAGCAACTGAACTGAACTGAATGGGGTTTCATAATAATTCTTTCATAGTCCATGTAACCAAGAATCAGTGGCAAAAGATAATTAATGCAACTTTTTTCCCAGGGATCTGGGGAAAATCCAAATAAAATCGATTATATGCTAATGTTCCTCTCAGTCTTTGAAAAGCCTTCTTGTAAGTCTCATAATATCTCATCACCATCTCACCACAGCATTCATCTGAATTTTTTTTAATTTAATTTTATTTTTTAATTTTACAATATTGTATTGGTTTTGCCATATATCAAAATGAATCTGCCACAGGTATACATGTGTTCCCCATCCTGAACCCTCCTCCCTCCTCCCTCCCCATATCATCCCTCTGGGTCATCCCAGTGCACCGGCCCCAAGCATCCAGTATAGTGCATTGAACCTGGACTGGCAACTCGTTTCATATATGATATTATACATGTTTCAATGCCATTCTCCCAAATCATCCCACCCTCTCCCTCTCCCACAGAGTCCAAAAGACTGTTCTATACATCAGTGTCTCTTTTGCTATCTCGTATACAGGGTTATTGTTACCATCTTTCTAAATTCCATATATATGCATTAATATACTGTATTGGTGTTTTCCTTTCTGGCTTACTTCACTCTGTATAATAGGCTCCAGTTTCATCCACCTCATTAGAACTGACTCAAATGCATTCTTTTTAATGGCTGAGTAATACTCCATTGTGTATATGTACCACAGCTTACTTATCCATTCATCTGATGATGGACATCTAGGTTGCTTCCATGTCCTGGCTATTATAAACAGTGCTGTGATGAACATTGGGGTACACGTGTCTCTTTCAATTCTGGTTTCCTCGGTGTGTATGCCCAGCAGTGGGATTGCTGGATCATAAGGCAGTTCTATTCCCAGTTTTTTAAGGAATCTCCACATTGTTCTCCATGAATTTTATACCAAGCTGAAGTGTCTTCCTTGGTAACACACAAATAACTTTTAAAAATAAAAAACCCATAAAATAAATAACAAGACAATTACCTCAAGAAGACGATTAACATGGGATTATAGGTGAACAGTTCTGATACTGCCAAACTTGTATCATGGATCTGAACAATTAAATAAATCAATACCAGGTGGTGGGAACCAGTTCCTCATTGTTGGAGGGTGGGATTTCCGTTGAACAAGTGACAAAAGCTATAATGAATCCTTTGTTCCTAGGCTGGATTCAAAGGCACCAGTATGAACTCATACCTAAAATAGATACAGAAGGGAAGATTAAAAAATTATAGATAGGCGTGTAGCCATGAGTTAGTAAACATTCATGTATTTTCAAGTCTGCCCCTGAGAGTGTCTAGAGGCAGTGACATTGCATTATATGTGAGCACACAGACTTCCAATTTCTTGGTTTCCAACGTCCTCCAATAGAGTGACCAGGACTCGTGCTTCTGGGGTTGGGGAAGGAAACATACAAAATGAACCTGGGGTTGCTTGTTGTTTCAGTGAGGAAGAAAGTACTCTAAAAACATAATAGTGGGAGCTTGTCAAAGGTTCACTAGAGCTAAACTCAAAGAGTTTGAAATGACCAAATCTGGAACAATCTGAACAGCAAAACACAACAGTGCTGCTCGTGTTCAGTTGCTTCAGTCGTGCGCGACTCTTTGTAACCCTATGGACCATAACCCGCCAGGCCCTTCTGTCCATGTGATTTTCCTGGCAAGAATACTAGAGTTGGTTGCCATGCCCTTCTCCATGGGATTTTACTGATCCAGGAATTGAACCCACACCTCTTGCATCTCCTTCTTTATAGGCAGTTTCTTTATCATTGGGCCACAGAGGAAGCCTAAATACAGCAGTACTGCATTGCAATCCAAAGTATTAAATAAATATCTATGTGTCCATACTGATATGGATAGGAAACCATTGGTCAGCATTGTACATTTTTCATCCTTAAAGAGAAAATACACTAGAGATCAGTGCAAGACAGAGCTCAGTGGAGCTACTTAGAAATAAGTCATGGGATGACTCTTCAATTCAGTTCAGTTCAGTCACTCAGTCTTGTCTGACTCTTTGCGACCCCATGAATCACAGCACGTCAGGCCTCCCTGTCCATCACCATCTCCTGGAGTTCACTCAAACTCACGTCCATCGAGTCAGTGATGCCATCCAGCCATCTCATCCTCTGTCTCCCTTCTTCCTCCTGCCCCCAATCCCTCACAGCATCAGAGTCTTTTCCAATGAGTCAACTCTTCTCATGAAGTGGCCAAGGTACTGGAGTTTCAGCTTTAGCATCATTCCTTCCAAAGAAATCCCAGGGCTGATCTCCTTTAGTATGGACTGGTTGGATCTCCTTGCAGTCATGGCAAATAAAAGAAATAATTCAAAGTATAATCCAACAAAAGCAAGTATTAGGATAGTTACAAATGTTATTTTACATACAATGGGAAGATCCTAAGCAGAATTTATTAATTTTAACCACAATTTAAGGACACATTTTCTCACTTCTCATCCAACACATATTTAATGAGTGTTAAATATATACCTGTTAAAACAGGGAGTAACTCTCAATATACTTTGATATTTAAGTGCATAATTATACATTTATGAATATCTGAGGGCAGGTTATAAGAAGCTGGCTTGACCAGCTTTTAAAGATCTAATCAGGTATCTAATTTCTGCTCAGGAGGCTCCTAGTGCTAAGGGGGATCAGACAAGGCTGGCCCTGCCATCCTTGATGTGTTTACACGTTTGCTTCTAAGCAAGCAAATAAGGTCATTGTTTCTCTGGTCTGGAACCCAACAACAGCCTCTGCTGTGCAGTGGGCTGCAACCACTGGTCAAGTGAGTTCTGCACCCTGGTCTTTTTTTTTTTTTTTTTTTTAATTCATGATATGAGCCACAGTCAGCTCCTGGTCTTGTTTTTTCTGACTGTATAGAGCTGCTCCATCTTCGGCTGCAAAGAATATAATCAATCTGATATTGGTTGTTCAAGCCCTCTTCAAAAGAGCAGTTTTTACATGTACTAACTAAATAATAATCTATGTATATGTGTATCTATTATTTATTAACATAACTGCCTCACAGTTAAGTGCCTCACAGTCCAATACAGAAAGAGCCTTAAGAGATCCTGTAATCCAAAATCTTCATTTAGCACATTAAACTGAAGTGGAGGGCCATTGAGTCAGCCAGGGTCACATAGCTGAATCATGGCCAAATAGGGCTTCAGATTGTTTTTCTTTTCTTTTTTTTATTTTATTTTTTAACTTTACAATATTGTATTGGTTTTGCCATATATCAAAATGAATCCGCCACAGGTATACACATGTTCCCCATCCTGAACCCTCCTCCCTCCTGCCTCCCTGTACCATCCCTCCGGGTCATCCCAGTGCACCAGCCCCAAGCATCCAGTATCAGGCATCGAACCTGGACTGGCGACTCATTTTATATATGATATTATACATGTTTCAATGCCATTCTCCCAAATCATCCCACCCTCTCCCTCTCCCACAGAGTCCAAAAGACTGGTCTTGATGCAGGCCACCCTTCCAAGTTTCCCTTTCCTTGGATACTCCCCCTCAGCTGTATGTTACTCTTTAAAGTTTCTTTTACATCTTTAACCTTCTTATAGTTATTTTAAAACTCTTTACATTATATTTCTGTTCAAATTACTGTGTAGTTTTCTGTCTCCTGATTGAACTTAGACAAACACACTTAACTTTTAATGATTCTGTGAGTATTTAATAAATTAATTCAGTCTAAGTATCTACTACAATCCCTGGCCTTTACTGATTTTCTGATAAATGTTAACACTATTAACACCAAATCCTTATCATCATCAGTCTTATCGTCATCATCATCAAGAGCTGTAGTAGTGGCATGGATTCCTTTAGAGATGATTACTCATAGTTTTATAAAGATATCTGTTACAGTTACAGACATAGAAAGCAAACTTATGGTTACCAGAGGGGAAAGGAAAGAGGGAGGGGTATATTAGGAGTTTGGGATTAACAGATACATATTACTATATATAAAATAGATAAACACAAGATCTATTATATAGCACATGGTACTATATTCAATATTACTAATAACCTATAATGCAAAATAATCTGAAATATTTATATTACTCAGTTATATGTATATAAATGAATCACTTTGCTCTACATCTGAAACTAGCAAAATAATATACATCAGCTATACTTCAATTTAAAAATGAGAACTCCCTAAACCTGCCTTTCCCACCTGTTGGCCCCTACCCCCACCATCACCACTGTTAGTACTGTGAAAATTAAGTCAATATTACTATCAGGGGAAATCACTTCTAGTAATTAGTATGACCAAGGCAAATCAAATTGCTCTATATTTTAGTGTTTTCATTTTTTAGAAAAGGGCTTATAAAGCCTGCTTGCCTCCCTAGGTGAACCAAATGAGTTAATTCTTCATGTAACAATTGCTTGAAGTGTGAAGTGCTATCCCCCTATGAGACCTTATTACTGGGAGGATGTCCATTTAGAGAGAAGTGTCCCCTGTAGCAAAAAGAGTCCCCATCTTAGCCGCCTTTTTATTAAAAGTTAACGTCATGGATTTTAGATGATTCACTTTTGAATACGAATCAGCTGCATCATGAATCTTTTTTGTTTCCCTTGGAAGTTTTACCATATCTTTCTATGTATGAACAACTCATCAAAACTGAATAAAAGGAGAGGAAATTCAGTCTGGATGTGACCTATGGTGCTGAAGTTTCTGTAAGAACAATAGAGGATTAACAGCTAAAGTAATGAAACATCATCTTCATCAAGACATTAAAGGCAAGGTCATACCAGGCTCCTTCAGGCAAACGATGAGGGTCACCCAGGACCAGGGTGGGTTAAGTGAGATATTTGCTTTCACAATGTCCAGTGGTATAGAGCATCACATTCAAGTTGATTGGGTCCTTAACAAGCATCCCATCATTGTCTTGTTTCCTTCCTTTGTAAATGCTGCTCACATTACACGCACCACTCAGCTCCATCAATAAAGTGTGGTATGTGCTTGCTGTGTTTATTATGTGAATTAAACACAATCTAGGCCATTATCAATAAAAAATATTAATGCACTAAGTACTGAATATCTTTTACTTGCTCTCAATAAACTCACAGTGTAGTTAGACTTAGTGGCTGGAGCAACTTAGAATTTAAAATTGCCAGTAGACTGTGAAAATCTCTCATGGTGATGAGGCAAAGATTTTGCAGGGCTCAGATCACTTTGGTGATCACATTTTTAGTATGTTCACCCTGAGAAAAATCATGTTTTATTTCAGGATCTAGATTGATACAGTGACTTTTAGAAAGAATGCAGGATAAGGAGAACCCATGCAAGAAAAATAAAAACAGAAAGTCTAATTATCTTGGATCTGACAAGGTATCAGTGAAAATAGCAGAAAACATGGGAGCCAGAAGGTCGTGGTTGATTTATTAAAAGTGATGAAAGAAAAAAAAAGCTGTCAAAGAAGAATTCTATATCTAGCAAAGCTGTGCTACAAAAAAGTGAAGAAGAAATTTAAAAGTCCCAGATAAAAAATAATAATCAGATAGTCAGATAAACAGTAACTAAGAGAGTTCCTTGCTAGCACATCTGACCTATAGGAGATACTATTAAGCAGTCCTTTATTTTGAAAAGAAAGAACACCGTTCCTTAACTTGAATACATGTAAAGAAATACTATGCTAAGTCATTTCAGTCATGTCCGATTCTGTGCGACCCCATAGACGGCAGCCCACTAGGCTCCGCCGTCCCTGGGATTCTCCAGGCAAGAACACTGGAGTGGGTTGCCATTTCCTTCTCCAGTGCATGACAGTGAAAAGTGAAAGTGAAGTCGCTCAGTCGTGTCCGACTCTTAGCGACCCCATAGACTGCAGCCTAACAGGCTCCTCCGTCCATGGGATTTTCCAAGCAAGAGTACTGGAGTGGGGTGCCATTGCCTTCTCTGATGTAAAGAAATAAAGAGCACCAATAAAGATCATTGCACAGGTAAATACAGAAGGCAGTATAAATGTATTTTTTGTTTGTAACTCTATTTTACCCTATTTAATTTCCTTTCTCCATTTCCCCCTATTTGATTTAAAACACAAATGCATACTGCAGTGACTATAAGCCCAAACTGATGGAAACAATGCATACAGATATATTTTGTGACAGTAAGTGGGGAATGGAGACCATATCTATACAAAAGCAAAGTTTTTTGTATAGCATTAACATTAATTTGATAGTAATCCAAACTGCTGCTGCTGCTGCTGTTAAGTTGCTTCAGTCGTGTCCGACTCTGTGCGACCCCATAGACGGCAGCCCACCAGGCTCCCCCGTCCCTGGGATTCTCCAGGCAAGAACACTGGAGTGGGTTGCCATTTCCTAGATTGGTATAAATAAAGATGTTAACAATAATTCCCAAAGTAAACATTAAAAACTTAAAAATATACAAGAAGAAGGAAGTAAATAATAAAGACAAGGGTGGCAGTAAACGAAACAGAAAATTAAAAAATAACAGAGAAAAATCAATAAAATCAAAAGTTGGATCTTTGAGAAGATCAACAAAGTTGACAAAAAATTCTGACCAAGAAAAAGGGAGAGAGAGAAGACTTAAATACTAAAATCAGGAATGAAAGAGGAAACATTACTATTAATCTTATAAGAATAATAAGGATTATAAGGAAATACTTTCTAAATGACCATGGAAAGCCAGTTCATACACACCAGGACAGCAATCAGAAAGTTGGACAGCACCACGCCTTGGCCAGGATGTGGAGAAACTGACCCTCACTCATTGCTAATGAGACTGAAATGTCCCAGCCCCTTTTAAAAACATTTCATCAGTTCCTCAAAAATGAGATGTAGGATTACCATATGAATTCCTTTCCCAGGGTGGCCAGAACAGACTTTCACATTCTGAAACCACACAACTGTATCATCGCCCAGTTGCGGAGGCTGGAAGTCTGAGATCAAGGTGTGCACAGGGTTAGTTTCTACCAAGGATGCTGGTGGGGAATCTGTTCCCTGCCTCTCTCCAGGCTTCCAGCATTTGCTGCCACCATGGCTTGTCCCCTGTGGTCCTTGGTTTGTAAGATACTCCTCTCCAGTCTTTTCCTTCTTGCTCACAGTGTTCTCCCTATGTGTCTGTGTCCAAATGTACCCATTTTATCAATAATTGGTGTCTTGATTCTGTACAACTCCCTTTCTTGGGAAGCCCTTGGCAAAACCAGCTGTACATACTGCCCTGGGTTTCAAAGGTAGCCACACTTCATTGGAAAAGACTCTGACACTGGGAAAGATTGAGGGCAGGAGGAGAAGTGGTGACAGAGGATGAGATGGTTAGATGGCATCACTGACTCAATGGACATGATTCTGAACAAACTCTGGAAGATGGTGAAGGATAGGGAAGCCTGGTGTGCTGCAGTCCATGGGGTCACAAAGAGTCAGACACAAGTGAGCGACTGAAAGACAACAACAAACATATTCTTTCAATATGTTTCTCTTTGTTTAAAATAGCTTGTGAACATTGTCTTCTTTTTGCAATCTGGTAATTTGTTATTAGAAATGGAAGTCTGTATATTGTTGCCTCCTTTGTCAAAGATAAGGTGTTCATAGGTGCGTGGATTTATCTCTGGGCTTTCTATTTTGTTCCATCGATCTATATTTCTGTCTTTGTGCCAGTACCATACTGTCTTGATGACTGTGGCTTTGTAGTAGAGCCTGAAGTCAGGCAGGTTGATTCCTCCAGTTCCATTCTTCTTTCTCAAGATTGCCCAGAGGAATGGTATGGGAAGGGATGAGGGAGGGGGGTTCAGGATGGGGAACACGTGTATACCTGTGGCAGATTCATGTTGATATATGGCAAAACCAATACAATATTATAATTAACCTTCAATTAAAATAAATAAATTTATATAAAAAAAAAAAGAATTGGAAGCCTGGTACATATGTTTAAGGCAGTTTGAAATGTGTTCCTGTAGGTCTGGATCCTGTGTGCTGGGGAAAGCTATTAAAGTGTTTCGGGCAAGGTCCGTTATGCCCAAAGCATCTTGTAGGAAGATTAATCTGTCTGTTGAGTGTGGTGTGAGTTAGCAGTAAGCCCTTCCTGACCTTCAGTTGCTCTGGGGGCTCTTTGTCAAATGCATTACTTTCTACAACTGCCATATGGAATTTTTCATCTGGAATAATCTCTAGAGATCTGAATATGGGTGACAGAAGAACTATCTCCTTGTTTTGATAAAAGAAAACCCCTGTTTTCCTTGAAATGTTATTTTTGCCTGATGGGAAATTCTGTCAGAATCATAATATCAAGTTTTACAGCAGGAAGGAAAGGTTTAGCTTAATTTTCTCATTTTCAGATAAGGAAAGTGGGGTCAGGGGGATTTAAATGACTTTTTCAGAGTTATAAAATAAATGAATTCTTTAATATTTGGCTTAGGGAAAAAACCTGTAAGAAATCTGTATATTTCCAACCCATTTTTATTTCCTCTTTATTATCAACCTTCAGTGATTCTGAATAATTTATCTTCACCTTGATTTAATATGCTTATTTATTTTTGCTCCGTGAATAAGTTTTATTTTTGTTCATAGATTATAATCTTTGAAGTCAGACACTGTATCTTTTACTCATTTATAATTTAACACTTCACATTGTTTAGAATATTATTTTGCCTACAGTTACTGCTCAGTCAATGTGAATTAATGAGTGGTCCTAAGACCACTCCCAGTGTGTTCTGTTAGTCACCATAGGCACTTACTTAGGATCTAGGGGATTTTCAAGTGCTTATGTTTGAAACCTGAAAAATCATGTGTTCCCCAATATAAGAAAACCACAAAAATAAAATGCCTAACTGCTCACTAAACATCTGTTAATTATTCATAATTATCCATGAGTTACACATAATAAAAGGCTTCCTTGGTGGGTCAGATGCTAAACAATCTGCCTGCTCATGCAGGAAACACTGATTCGATCCCTGGGTCGGGAAGATTCCCTGGAGGAGGGCATGGCAACCCACTCCGGTATTCTTGGTTGGAGAATTCCCATGGACAAAGAAGCCTGGTGGGCTACAGTTCATGGGGTTACAAAGAGTCTGGCACGACTGAGCGCCTGAGCACACACACACAGTAAGGGGTGCATTCACTCCGTCATGATGTGGATGGAGCTCTTCAAAAGCCGAGCCATATTCTCCCAGTGGAGGTAGGCATCTTTTGATAACTGAGCAATAATCCAGATTCACACTATAATCACTGATCATGACTATGAGCTATGAAATTTTTATACAGCGTTTTCTTCTTCTCTGTAGTAAATAACTGTCCGACTTCTTCAACTTTTTTTCTAGGTACCTTTTATTTCCCAGTCTGCCCCTTAGGGTCATCTTTTCCCACAGGTGGAGGTGTCCTCCCTGGGTGCCCCCTCCCCCCTCACACCTATTGCCCCTTGGCTGGTGCACAGCTGCGGTTCCAGGGTGTCCCTTCATTCCTGGCTGGACTGACCAGAAGCAGGCTACAGTCCACGTCTTCCCCTCCCTTGTTGGAGCCCCTCATTTCTCCAAAAGCGTATCTTTAAGCTTCTTCTTAAGAAAGAGTATGTGGGAGGCAAACTCAACAAAAAAAAATGTAGATTTAACGATGTCGTGACTTCACACTTCAGAAAAGTTTCACTCTGTAAAGTTCTAAGATAAAAATAATTTTCCCTTGAAATTTGGGAGATATTTTTCCATGATTTTACCACCTTGAAATTTTGATGATAGACTGACGGCCTGTCTGGTTATCATTTCCTTGTAGATGATGTGCTTTATTTTTTCTTGCAAGAAGACTTTAGAACTATAGCTTCATCCTTGTTATTCTGAAATCTCCTGATGAGATTTCTTTTACTCTGATTCGATTATAAGTAATTCTCATTCACAGAGAGAAACAAACCCAAGCTCAAATGAGCTTGAACAATAAAGCAATTAACGTGTTCCAATAACAGAGACGTTGACTGCCATCAACTCCCAGCTCCTATTTTGGTTCCAGAATTCCTATTAAAATGGTTTGTCTCTGCATTCCCAGAAAATCTGAAGCCATTAATTGAGGTTTCATAAGTAGCCAGTCCACTTTTGAACCAATCTCTGTAGCCAGGGAGATAAAAGAGACTATAGACCCTAGCCCTGGGGCTGGGAGTGGAGTCTGCCTCCCAGGAACCTCAGGGCCCCCATCAGAAATAAAAGACTGCCGCGAAGAAGAGAGGGGGAGACCAGGGCTCTGGGGCACTTAGCTAATTGCCACAAGAGGTTTCCTTTTTCCTTCCCATTTTTATTCAGGACACTCAATGGAAACTTGTAATATAGAAACTAAAAACTTTAAGAAAAATTATTACTTAGGAAAACCTGTTTGCTCCTTTTCCTGTCTTGTTTCTGTTTGGAATGCTCACCTACTTTTTGTTATTGCTCTTCCCTCCTCTCTTCTTTTAATGCTGTGTCCTTCAGTCCTTTTGTGGTCAAAACAGTGATGTATCAGGGGTCTTTGGTCCTTCTTCAAGTCCACTCCTGAAACCCAGACAGGGAACCCTGCCCAGTGGACAGAAATTGAAATCATTTTTAGTTGTAAGGAGGGAACCACATGTGTTTCATGCAAAGAAGTACAGATTAATTTACTCCAAACAAAATCACTGGATCTTGATAAAGATGTTAGCTGTTGTGATCCCAGGAAACACTCGGCACCAAGGTGCTTAGAACAGATCTTGCTGATTCCCAAGTCCCTGGTCCACGTCTTATTGTTGTTGGCAAGTAACTCTGAAGGTCCACAGTGCTCTCATTCTCCTCTATTAGCACAACATTGTAAATCAGCCATACTCTAATGAAATTAAAAACAAATTAGACAACCAGGGAAACAGCTAAAATCTAAGGCTGGTGGATGATTTGTGCTCTGAAAATGTAACAGAAACTTAAATTATTTCAGATGTCAAAATGACTCCTTACTTTCTGAGAGGTTTATCTATTTTAGTTTATGGCTTGTCATCAGAAGCCTCTAAAACCCCATAAAACGTTGTACTGACTACTGATTCCAGACCCTCTTCTGAATTCCTCAGTCTATAGTCCAATGTTATCCAGCTGACCAGTTTCTGCAGAAGGGTAGATGTGACTCTCAGGGCTTCAACCTCAACTGAGGGCACAAGTAGACCCAGCCGAGGAAATGGTTTGATCCCAGGCAGCACAGTGAGAAAGCTTGGGGCTCCACATCAGAAAGATGGTCTCAGTCAGTGAGAAACTGAGCCAGCTGAATAGCTTCTGATCAGCGTTCCTCTTGGGGCTGATGTCAGCTTTTGGCCATGAACTTGAAGCTATTTGTGCGAGGTTATATATGCATGAAACCCAAAGTACTGAAGATGGGTGTAGAGGGGATTCACAGTGCATCTGATACAAGTGTGACTTGGGGCTAAGTTCATGGGGAAAAATGGTTTTCAGCCCTAAAACAGAGTCCTCATTGCAGACGGGCACATGCTGAGAAGGCAGCAACAGTGGGTAGTCCCTCAGAGCAGGCAGGAAGGAGGGCTGAGCCTGACCCTGGTAGGAAGGTCTGACAGCTGGAGCTGATGGTCCCACATTTGGCCATAGAGCCTGAGTCATTTGTTTGTTTAACTCAGCGGGCAGAGCCTGCAGCCACCCAAGTGCACATTCTGCTCCACCCCTGGCTCCCAGAGCCTCTGGACCTGCTCTGAGCAGTGGGCCTGATGTTACCCACAGCCCTGGGACTCCCTGTCTCTCCCACACAGTCCACAGCTTTATTCCACCCCTGGTTTTCCCCATCATTAAGTCCTGAGTGATTCAGGGAAGACAAGCAACAGAGCCGCTCAGAGAATTACTCTTTTAAGTTCTAACTTCTTAACTGGCCTTTGAGTGAAATGATCTGCTTCAGAGAAGAGTTAGGGCACTAATTAGTGTTTTGAAATCCCATTCAAAACCAGGATAATAAGATTCTAAATTCCTAGCCTTGCCTCTGAACTAAATCCTTGAGCTATTTCTGAGTGGTTTCTTAATTTCTTTGTTCTCCACTGCTCAGCATTCATTCATACTCTTTGTCTAAATTATTCTTACTACTCCAGGTTGGTTTAGAATGAGGAAGGTGTCTCAGATATGACTGTGCAATTTTCAAGCAAGAAAAACTCAACTGACCTCCCCTTTCATTTATCTCATTGCATCCTAAAATGAAAAAATCAATCTGCTTTTCATTAATGTTAAAGAAATGAGCAGGAAAGCATAGACGTGCCCCCACCCCTGCAATGATGTGGATGGATTCAGAGTGAGTCACAGTTCTGTGCTCCAATTTTCTCCAGTCCTCAAAGGAAACAATGTAAGTCATACATCACCACTTTCATGTCTTTGAAAGATAGATTGAATGACATTCTGAAAGTATATTCAGTGGTTAGGCACAAAAGTCCTCTCAAAATGTAAACTTTTATTTCTAAACTTCTTCTCAACTTATATTTTATTCAGACACACTCTTCTTGGCACAAACAATGGTTTCACCAAGTCCAAGAGCACAGATGTTTTCCATGGGCATTCTGTGTCATCCAGCTCCTCTCTCCTGGCACCAAACTACAGGATTAGGTACGAGAGCTTTCCTGGTGGCTCAGTGGTAAAGAATCCACCTGCAATGCAGGAGACACAGGAAACGCAGGCTTGATCCCTGGCTGGAAATGGCAACTCATTCAAGTATTCTTGCCTGAAAAATCTCATGGAGAGAAGCCTGCTAGGCTTCAGTCCATGGGGTTGCAAACAGTCGGACACGAATGAAGCAACTGAATACAAATCTATTTTAAATACAAACAGAGTGTGTAGAAGGAGTTTCCGGTATTTATTACACTCTGTCAAGTCTTCAAATTTCTATGTAATTACACTACTGATAGAGACTAAGAAATACTCCCTAATCCCACATACTTGCTGTGTTGACACCATGAACTTGAGAATGAAGTTCCCCTAGACTTTTCCCACTAGACAACTCAGGGTAGACACAGCCAACAGTGGTCACTGGAAATCAGAAACCTCCTCCATAAATTCTTAGCATGTAAACTCTGTTCCATTATTGTGGGGAACAGAGTATTCACTTTTATTACTTATTAATTACAAAAATTGTTCATTGGTTACAAATGTAAAAGGTACCTTTGTACTGGAAAGGTCTGACAGATAACTACCCCCACAACCAAGGCATTCTCCTGAATTCCACTAAGAAGGGACAGCTGCTATAGATGTCCAGACATGACACATCATTGCCAGTGTAACATTCTTGCCCAAAGCGTTTACCATGAACCTAAACTTAAAAAAAAAATGAGGAACTGTTTAAGAAATAACTGGCCTTGACTCCTTAAAAATGTCAGTGATGTGGAATATAGAAGTAGGGAGGCAGTCTTGGATTGAAAGATGCTAGATGCAGTGCAACAGTTTGATAGGATCTGGGCAGTAAAAAGCTGTAAAGCATCTCACTGGCAAGTTTGGGAAACAAGACTGGTGACTGTGTATCATCTACTGAGATGGTCCGTATACTGTCAGCTGTGGGTCTCTTGCTGGAGACTGTGCTGAGGTTATGTAGGATAATGTGCTTGTCTTTGTTGTTGTTCAGTCGCTCAGTCTGTCTGACTGTTTGTGACCCTACGGACTGCAGCACACCAGGTTTCCCTGTCCTTCATCATCTCCTGGAGTTTGCTCAAATTCATGTCCATTGAGTCGGTGATGTCATCCAATCATCTCATCCTCTGTTGCCCCCTTTTCCTCCTACCTTCAATCTTTCCCAGCATCAGGGTGTTTTAAAATGAGTCAGTTCTTCGAATCAGGTGGCCAAAGTATTGGAGCTTCAGCATCAGTTCTTCCAGTTGATTCAGGGTTGATTTTCTTTAGGATTGCCTGGTTTGATCTCCTTGCCATCCAAGGGACTCTCAAGAATCTTCTCTAACACCACAGTTCAAAAGTATTAATTCTTCAATGCTAAGCTTTTTTATTGTCCAGTTCTCACATCTATACATGATTACTGAAAAAAATCATAGCTTTGACTATATGGACCTTTGTAGATCCTTGTCCTTAGGTGACACATTCTGGATCTGGGGTATTTGATGAGGACATTATAATGATTCAGATGCACATGCACACAGGTGGTCATGCATTAATAATTGTCATCAATTATGGGTAAAATGTATTTACATATAGTACAAAATGTATTATTGTACTGTTCTTCCAGTATCTCTGAAGGTTTGAAAATTTTCAAAATAAAAGTTGGTGGAAAATCTGTTCCTCCTCCTGGAAATTTACTTGAGGAAATAAACGGCTCTATTTATTCACTTTTATCTTGCTCACAGGTCTTGTGGTGGACGATCACACTCCTGCAGCTAGAGACAAGGATTGTTGTTCAGTCCCTAAACTGTATCTGACTCTTTGGGATCCCATGGACTGTAGCTTTCCAGGCTCCTCTGTCCATGGGAATCTCCAGGCAAGAATACTGGAGTGGGTTGCCATTTCCTCCCCAGGGGATCATCCCAACTCAGGGATCAAACCTGGGTTTCCTGCATTGCAGGTGGGTTCTTTACCATCTGAGCCATGAGGCAATATCCTTTCAACATACTTGAAAGTTGCTAAGAGAGTCAAATGATCTTACCACACACAAGACACACACACACTCACACACAAATGATGACTATGTGATGGGAGTGTCAACTAACTTTATTGTGGTGATTATTTCAGAATGTAAATATATATCAAATCATCACAGTGTATACCTTAAACCTACACAATGTTATATGTCAAATATATTTCAAAAAGGTGGAAGAATTAGCAAAGGACTTGAAGAGACAGGTAACCAAAGAAGATATATAAATGGCCAGTAAGCACATGAAATAATACTCAAAAATCATTAGTCATTAGGGAAATGCTTATCAAGTCATGATTAAATACCACTTCATATCTACAAGGATGAATAAGAGACAAACAGTAACAACTGTTATCAAGGACAGAAAGAACACAGAACCCTCATACGTTGCTTCTGGAATTGTAAAACTGGTGCAGCTGCTTTAGAAAGCATTTTGGCTGCCCTTCAAAATGTTAAACAGAGTTTTCTATATGACCAAGCAATTTCATTCCTAGACATATACCTCAAAGGGATGAAAACATACTTCCTCTTAAAGTTTTCTTGATTTGCATATAAATATGCTTCTATCATTTTGTCATATAAATCATGCAATATGTATATGCAAGAATATTCAACCTTTTTAAAATGGAAATACTTTGCTTGGGGAGATTTTAAAGTTCAGAATTGTTTAACTAGACATTAGTATACACTTAAAGAAGTCTGTGTTGTGCAGAATACAAGCAAGCACAGTAGCTCATGGAAGAGACAGCATCACAGCTGGCAGCTTTGTGAGTGTATGTGAGGGACAGACAGTGAGACTGCAGGTCATACTAGTGATCACAACTTGGAAACTGGCATTTCTAGGAACAAAAATCAATCAAGCCTAGTTTTAGGGCAGGAATAGAGATTCGGACATACAGAATGGACATGTGGACACAGGGAGTGAAGGGACAGGTGGACTGAATTGGGAGATTAACAGTGACATATATACTACCCTGTGTACAACAGCCAGCCAGTGGGAAGCTGCTGTATAGCACAGGGAGCTCAGTTCCACGCTCTGTGATAACCTAGAAGGAGAGGATTGCTGGGGGGAGTCCAAGAGGGAGGGCATATATTTATACATATAGGTGATTAACTTCATTGTACAGCAGAAACTAACACGGCATTGTAAAACAATTGTACTCCAATAAAAAAATTTAAAAATCAATTGAAAAATGGATTGCCTCTAAAGTAACTAATGATAAAATAAACAAATGTACCCATTACCAAAAGGTCTATGTAGGAGAAAGAACAATAAAATGCAAGTATGAAACTGTATAATAAGACTAAAACAGTGGACACTGATAGACTGAAATGTGGGCCCCTTACTCTCTCCTACCTCAACCCACAGTGAGGTGAACAGAGGGTGTGAGACCCAGGTGCTATGGACTAAATTGTCTCCCCTCCCCCACTCCAAGACATTCATCCATAGAGGCTCTAATTCTCACTGTGGTATTTAGAGGTGGGCCTTTGGGAGCTAATTAGATTAGGTTTAGATAAGGTCATGGTGGAGGGTGGACAACCATGGGATAAGTGTCTTTAAAGAAAAGACTCAAAAAAAAAAAAAAAGGAAAGAAAAGGCTCCAGGGCGTCCTTCCACCCTCCCTCCCTTCCTTCTTCTCTCTCTCTCCCTCTATCCATCCTTCCATTCCCCTTCTCCCTTCCATCCTCTTCTCCCTCTTCTTTCCATCCCTCCTGCCAGATAAAAACATTGAAAGAAGACAGCCATCTGCACATAAGGGAGACAGCCCTCACCAAAATAACTCAGCTGACCCCTTGATTTTGGACTTTCCAGCCTCCAGAACCATGAGAAATAAACATCTATGGGATTTTTGTTATTGAAGTCCAGGCTAACACACCACATGAGGAGATGCTGGTGATATTTCTATGACAAATGCAAATATCAGTGTCTGGGTGACTTACGCCAAGTGGTAAACACTTCCCTCTCTTTTATTCTCAGAGCACATATTTGATTAAATACGTATTGGCTGGTTTTGAAAGTTGGACCTTCCTTTGACAAAAAAGACCTCAGGGAGAGTGTCTAATAAAGGCTCATTAGATACAGCAGCAGTGCACAGCAGCTTGGTAACATAAACACGAAAAGAACATCACAATGCAGACACTGTGCCCAGGCTTGGATCTGGACAGGGGGACTTAAGAGACGGGGGCTCTTTTGTGTGGAAAGCAAAATGGGCATGCACGGTGTCGGCCCAGAGCAAGCAGGGATTTTGTAGTCCTGAATATCACTGCAGACTTCCAAATGCTATTTGCGCAGCGAACTGAATGGAGAACAGTCATTTTGCAAGCCCAGGCATTCACAGCTTGAGACCCCTACAGTTCTTGCTCCTGGTGGATGCAGAGCATCCATGCAGCATTTATATCTACCCCATCGTAATGTGTCCCAGACATCAGCATCCGACATTGCCCCTGCACCGCGCATCTTAGACACAGCAGACGTTTGTCTCTTCAGGGGAAAATCCATGTGGAACTTATTCAAGAATATGGTGTATTATTAACTGAAAAACTTTATTTTTTAAAACTATCAGAATAAAACAGGTTGATTTTTAGAAAAATTTTGAAACTTAGAAGGAAAAAAAAAATAAACAGTTCTCCTGCAACCTCATTTATGGGAGAAAATCACTATCAAAACAAGTTTTTCTTTGAAATCTTCTTTTTCCAGCGTGGATTATATAGCTCAAATTTCACTAAACTCGGAAATAAACCTGCCTGCATCAAAGGCTTATCATTCAGAATGATTTTATTACACTGATTCATTGCTCTCTGCTCTCAAATGCCTCTTTAACAAGGAAGAGATCCCAGCTCTTTTTTTTTTTTCTCCAACTGCAGAATTAAGCTCCTAAGCTCCCTGGCAGCTTCTCTGTGGTTCAGGTCATTAGTTCTCCTGAAAACACCTAAGGCCTGTAAGCCGTGGAGGTGGGAACATCAGCTCGGGCTGAAATGCTAAATCCCAGGGGGACAGACACCACATTAATTCCTGTCTTCAGATTTTCCACGATTGTTTCAGCTCCGGAGACAGAGTCTAGAGAATATATAAGGCAAGTAGAATAAACGCAACAAGGATCAACAATATTCTAAACACAAGGCTCGCTTGGTCTCAAAGTGGACTTCTCATATCTACCCACCCTATCCCACTAGCCCCCATATCCATTTTCCGGTCATTAAATGCCAATGTCCTCTGGCTGCACAGTGAGGGTTTTCACAGAACTATTGGGCCAGGAGTTGAGGAGGTAAACCTCATGCCGCCCCAGCCACAGCTGAAAGGACAGATAAGGATCCAGGAAGTGGCAGAGAGAGGGCTGCCCGAGCATCATTTCAGTTTAGCTCCTTTCACTGTCTCCTGCTTAGGATGTTGCATGGTTTGTAATGCCATTTTTATCTTCTTGTTCATTGTCTGCCTTTCCCACTGAATTGTTATCTACACGAGAGCTGGGACCCTGATGTTTTAGTAAACACTGGATACCTATAACTAGCCCAGTGCCTGGCATACAGATGATGCTCAAATATTTGCTGACGAATGAATGGACAAAGGCAACTGATTACCTGGCAATAGATAATGAGGGGATTTTATACAGTGCCTTGTGTGTGTGGGAAACACTAGCTGGGGAGGAGGAAAAATCTCCCCTAAAATTCTAGTCCTTGAGGTGAATAGCTGCAGATTAAATCAATAGTCCACCTGCCAAGAATAGGAGGGACAGTTTGGCACTGATGTAAGCCTATCAGTTTCCAAAGGTAATCATGTGCAAAATATCTGCATGCAACGTTGCATTTTTAGCATAAAACAACTGATTTCTCTTTATGTCCTAAGAAGACAATATCAAGCAAAAATATACAGTTCCATCCAGTACGTATCTACTCACCTTAAACATTTTGATACATGAAATATTTTTAAGAAATCAAGTTTAAAGGAAAGAGAAATGGACTGCTGAGGTTTTTATAGCTCCTGTTGGAAAGCAGACCCAGAGAAGACCCCATGAGTTTTTATCACAGTAAAGGGAAACTTAAAACTGAGAAAAGCTTATCTCAGGTTTCAGTTCAGTTCAGTCCCTCAGTCGTGTCCAAGTCTTTGTGACCCCATGGACGGCAGCACGCCAGGCCTCCCTGTCCATCACCAACTCCCACAGTTTACTCAAAATCATGTCCACTGAGCCGGTGATGTCATCCAACCATCTCATCTTCTGTCGTCCCCTTCTCCTGCCTTCAATCTTTCCCAGCATCAGGGTCTTTTCAAATGTGTCAGTTTTTTGCATCAGGTGGCCAAAGTATTGGAGTTTCAGCTTCAACATCAGTCCTTCCAATGAATATTCAGGACTGATCTCCTTTAGGATGGACTGGATGGATCTCCTTGCAGTCCAAGGGACTCTCAAGAGTCTACTCCAACACCACACTTCAAAAGCATCAATTTTTCTGCGCTCAGCTTTCTTTATAGTCCAGCTCTCACATCCATACATGACTACTGGAAAAACCATAGCCTTGACTAGATGGACCTTTGTTGGCAAAGTAATGCCTCTGCTGTTTAATATGCTGTCTAGGTTGGTCATATCTTTCCTTCCAAGGAGTAAGCATCTTTTAATTTCATAGCTGCAGTCATCATCTGCAGTGATTTTGGAGCCCAGAAATATAAAGTCTGTCACAGTTTCCACTGTTTCCCCATCTATTTCCCATGAAGTGATGGGGCCAGATGCCATGATCTTAGTTTTCTGAATGTTGAGCTTTAAGCTAACTTTTTCACTCTCCTCTTTCCCTTTCAGCAAGAGGCTCTTTAGTTCTTCTTTACTTTCTGCCATAAGGGTGGTGTCATCTGCATATCTGAGGTTATGGATATTTCTCCCGGCAATCTTAATTCTAGCTTGTGCTTCATCCAGTCCAGCATTTCTCATGATGTACTCTGCATATAAGTTAAATAAGCAGGGTGACAATATATAGCTTTGACATACTCCTTTCCCAATTTGGAAGCAGTCTGTTGTTCCATGTCCAGTTCTAACTGTTGCTTCCTGATCCTGCATACAGATTTCTCAAGAGGCAGGTCAGGTGGTCTGATATTTCCAACTCTTTAAGAATTTTCCACAGTTTGTTGTAGTCCACGTAGTCAAAGGCTTTGGCATAGTCAATAAAGCAGAAGTAGATGTTTTTCTGGAACTCTCTTGCTTTTTCAATGATCCAACGATGTTGGCAATTTGATCTCTGATTCCTCTGCCTTTTCTAAATCCAGTTTGAACATCTGGAAGTTCACGGTTCATGTATTGTTGTAGCCTGGCTTGGAGAATTTTGAGCATTTATTTACTAGCGTGTGAGATGAATGCAATTGTGTGGTAGTTTGGCATTCTTTGGCATTGCCTTTCATTGGGATTGGAATGAAAACTGACCTTTTCCAGTCCTGTGGTCACTGCTGAGTTTTCCAAATTTGCTGACATATTGAATGCAACACTTTCACCGCATCATCTTTTAGGATTTGAAATAGCTCAACTGGAATTCCATCACCTCCACTAGCTTTGTTTGTAGTGATGCTTTCTAAGGCCACTTGACTTCACATTTCAGGATGTCTGACTCTAGGTGAGTGATCACATCATTGTGATTTTTGGGGTCATGAAGAGCTTTTTTTTGTATAGTTCTTCTCTGTATTCTTGCCACCTCTTCTTAATATCTTCTGCTTCTGTTAGGTCCATACCATTTCTGTCCTTTATTGAGCCCATCTTTGCATGAAATGTTCCCTTGGTATCTCTAATTTTCTTGAAGAGATCTCTAGTCTTTCCCATTCTATTGTTTTCCTCTATTTCTTTGCACTGATCACTGAGGAAGGCTTTTTTATCTCTCCTTGCTAGTCTTTGGAACTTTGCATTCAAATGGGTGTATCTTTCCTTTTCTCCTTTGCTTTTCACTTCTCTTCTTTCACAGCTATTTGTAAGGCCTCCTCAGACAGCTATTTTGCTTTTTTGCATTTCTTTTTCTTGGGGATGGTCTTGATCCCTGTCTCCTGTACAATGTCACAAACCTCTGTCCATAGTTCATCTGGCATTCTGTCTATCAAATCTAATCCCTTGAATCTATTTCTCACTTCCACTGTATAATTGTAAGGGATTTGATTTATGTCATACTTGAATGGTCTAATGGTTTTCCCTACTTTCTTCAATTTAAGTCTGAATTTGGCAATAAGGAATTTTCATTCTCAGGTTTCATTCTCTCGCAAATGTCAGTTAAAAAAAAAGTCAGCCTTGGATTTAACAGTCTGATGACTTGGCTCAGCTTGTTGAACATGGATGTTCCTGGGCTGGCAGAGAGGAAGAAGCTGATTTATTAGTCTGGGTGCTGTGACCTTGACCTTGGCTGGTGCCCCAGGAAGTGAGGTCTGAGGAAGTGAGATCTGCCCCTGGGAATGAGCCAAAGATACAATCCATCTGGCCCTCCTGCTCTGATCTGGCCAGTTAGCAGCTCCCCAGATCACCGAGACAAAGCCTGAAGCCCAGCTATGTTCTCATGGATATTACTTTGAGTGAAGCTGGAATTAGCTCTCCTTACCTTGAGCTTTAACTTGGCTACTCTTGTGCTTTCCACCCTATCATCATTACAGCCTTAAATTTTTAACTAGCTTCATGTAAATGAAATTATAAATTATAGATGCTTCCAAAATACATTCTCAATCAATTTTGATCCTGTCATTTCCGTTAAAAAAAGAACCTGGGAATACGTAATAAGCACTACCACCATGACTCAGTCTGAGGCTCATTCATATCTAAGTGACTCGTGGTTTTCAAAGGCATTTGGAGTCACTGGACATCTTTATTTTTAGAAAATAAATTAGAAGTGTTTCCCGTGTGCTAGAAAATTGCTTCCTAAACTTCATATGCTAAAATAACAGGCTTTTTTAAAAAATTCAACTTTCATAGAATACATAAGAATCAAATTATTGGAGAAATAAAATATATATATAATAAACCCCCCAATTTTTTATTAGATTCAACAGATATAAAATTACTCTCAGTGCTCAAATGACTATAAAAGTTTCTGAGGTTTGATTTTTTGCTTATCTTGCCTGCAGACAAGTTTCAGTCCACAGAACCACACTATAAATAGCTAAAACACTTTCTAGAATCAACAGAAAACACTTGTAAGGAGAAATGCTTGACTCTTTTTAAGAAAAAATATTTAAAATTCATGACATTGTTTAGCTGTCACAAAGCATCTCATTTGCATCTTTAATCCCTTATCTGGTTGCTTTTGCATCTTACACCCAGCTTCAGCCCTGCAAAATGTTTAGTGACTCATGGGGAACAAAGATGTGTGAGCCAATAGAAGACAAATATCCATGGTAGAAAATGTTCTAATTTTTCTGATAGCTTTTTAGAAATTCCTTATTCATTTTTTCCCCTGTGATTTGACAGTTGAGCAGAATATCAAAATTCGTAAAGGAAATAAATAGTATGGGCATTTTGATCCAGATTTATTTTACTAGACTTGCAGAAAATGATCCCAATTATCTTTTTTTAAAGTCTGTCTGTTCTGCAAGAGTATTTCCTGACCAATAAAGACTCATTAGAAGGACTGATGCTGAAGCTGAAGCTCCAATACTTTGGCCACCTGATGTGAAGAACTGACTCATTGGAAAAGACCCTGATGCTGGGAAAGATCAAAGGCAGGAGGAGAAGGGGATGACTGAGGATGAGATGATTGGATGGACATGAGTTTGAGCAAGCTCCGGGAGTTGGTTATGCACTGGTGATGGACAGGGAAGCCTGGCGTGCTGCAGTCCATGGGGTTGCAAAGAGTTGGACATGACTGAGCGTCTGAACTGAACTGAGCTGAAAGACTCATTTTGCTTTTTTACTCTTGCCTGGAGAGTCCCATGGACGGAGGAGCCTGGAAGGCTGCAGTCCATGGGGTCGCTGAGGGTTGGGCACGACTGAGTGACTTCACTTTCACTTTTCACTTTCATGCATTGGAGAAGGAAATGGCAACCCACTCCAGTGTTTTTGCCTGGAGAATCCCAGGGATGGCGGAGCCTGGTGGGCTGCCATCTATGGGGTCGCACAGAGTCGGACACGACTGAAGTGACTTAGCAGCAGCAGCATATAGCCAATGTGAAGGGGACAGTTTTGAAACAGGTTGCTAAATTTTGGACAGTCTTAAATGTCAAGCTAAGTAGTTGAACAAATTCCTTTTTAGACTAAATAATATTTAATAATGCTTGGGATTGAAACATTGATCAAATTTTTTTTTTTTCAAATTTTAAATTCCTTTTTTGTTTTTAGCTGTTTAGACTTTCCCTAAATGAGAACCTATCAGAGACCACATCTGTTATAAACAAAGAATCCTGGTGAGTATATTAAAGGCCAACTTGAATATGGCCATGTCAGGTGGTAAGGTGACAGTGGGCTTGTCTCTTTCTCCTGGTATTTCTACTGAATCCACCTGCATGAGCGATGCAGTCATATCTAATGCTTTTCATGGTTAGTGAATTTTCAGTCAGCACTGATTTCTAGGCAGCACATAAAATGTGTTCTTGCTGCTCATGGTTCAGTGCAGGGTTCATAAGAGAAAGAAAGTTCACACACTCACACACATATATTATACACATTCTTAAAAATCAGCAAATTATACCCACTAGGCATTAAATTCCCCAAATGTTTTTCTTCTCTTCTCTCTCAGCCCTCAATGAGAAGTATCAGAGAGGTGATTCTGAGATGAGGGTTTAAATTTCATCCCCTTCTCTGATGCAAAAGGTAGTGTTCCTGGCTGCAACCCACCGTGTCCTCATGTTCTCATGTGATAGTTGAAACTGATCTTTGACCTTCAACAATTTATCAGATATGACTTAACAACATTTAGCTGGATCATAATGGGAATATCTCACTTTTCTTACTATGCTAAAGAATCAGTTCAATTCAATTCAGTCATGCACTTGTTTGAGACTCTTTGTGACCCCATGGACTGCAGCACGTCAGCCTTCCCTGATCATCATCAACTGAGCTTGCTCAAACTGATGTCCATCGAGTCAGTGATGCCATCCAACCATCTCATCCTCTGGCATCCCCTTTTCCTCCCACCTTCAATCTTGCCCAGCATCAGGGTCTTTTCCATGGAGTCAGTTCTTTGCATCAGGTGGCCAAAGTATTGGAGCTTCAGCTTTAGCATGAGTCATTCAAATGAGTATTCAGGACTGATTTCCTTTAGGATTGACTGGTTGGATCTCCTTGCAGTTCAAGGGACTCTCAAGAGTCTTCTCCAAAACCACACTTCAAAAGCATCCATTCTTCAATGCTCAGCTTTCTTTATGGTCCAACTCTCACATCCATACATGACTACTGGAAAAACCAAAGCTTTGACTAGATGAAGCTTTGTTGGCAAAGGAATGTCTCTGCTTTTTAATATGATGTCAAGGTTGATCATAACTTTCCTTCCAAGGAGTAAGCATCTTTTAATTTCATGGCTGCAGTCACCGTCTGCAGTGACTTTGGAGCCCAAGAAAATACTCTGTCACTGTTTCCGTTGTTTCCTTGTCTAGTTGACATAAAGTGATGGGACTTCGGCCACCTGATGTGAAGAACTGACTCCTTGGAAAAGACCCTGATGCCGGGAAAGATTGAAGGTGGGAGGAGAAGGGGATGCCAGAGGATGAGATGGTTGGATGGCATCACTGACTCAATGGACATGAGTTTGAGCAAGCTCCGGGAGTTAGTGATGGACAGGGAAACCTGGCGTGCTGCAGTTCATGGGGTCACAAAAAGTGGGACATGACTGAGTGACTGAACTGAACTGAACTGAACTGATGGGACCAGATGCCATGATCTTAGTTTTTTGAATGTTGAGTTTTAAGCCAATTTTTTCGCTCTCCTCTTTCACTTTCATCAATAGGCTCTTTAGTTCCTCTCTGCTTTCTGCCGTAAGGGTGGTGTCATCTGACGTTGTTGATATTGATTCCAGCTTGTGCTTCATCCAGCCCAGCATTTCAAATGATGTATCCTGCATTTAAATTAAATAATCAGGGTAACAATATATAGACATATTCCTTTCCCAGTTTTGAACCAGTCCGTTGTTCCATGTCCAGTTCTAACTGTTGCTTCTTGAACTGCATACAGATTTATCAAGAGGCAGATAAGTTCCCATCTCTTGAAGAATGTTCCACAGTTTGCTGTGATTCACACAAAGACTTTAGCATAGTCAATGAAGGAGAAGTAGATGTTTTTCTGGAATTCTCTTGATTTTTCAATGCTCCAAGGGATGTTGGCAATTTGATCTCTGGTTCCTCTGCCTTTTCTAAATCCAGTTTGAACATCTGGAAGTTCACAGCTCACGTACTGTTGAAGCCTAGCTTGAAGAATTTTGAGCATTACTTTGCTAGTGTGTGAGATGAGTGCAACTGTGAGGTAGTTTGAACATTCTTCGGCATTGCCTTTCTTTGGGATTGGAATGAAAACTGACCTTTTCCAATCCTGTGGCCACTGCTGAGTTTCCCAAATTTGCTGACATAATGAATGCAGCACTTTCACAACATCATCTTTTAGGATTTGAATTAACTTAACTGGAATTCTATCACCTCTACTAGCTTTGTTTGTAGTGAGGCTTCCTAAGGCCCACTTGACTTTGAATTCCAGGATGTCTGGCTCTAGGTGAATGATGACACCATCATGGTTATCTGGGTCACCTGAAGACTAAATTTCTACAAAATTCCTTTTTGAAAGCTCTTCCTTCTGCAGTTCATAAAATATTTTTTAAAAATAAAAGTTACATGTATGCCTTTTACCGTGATAACCTTTCACATGACCCAAGCTTTGGAGTCATGAATCATTTACTCTAACATCATTCTAGTTTGTCTGTGTCTCTAACTGCCTTCCCTTGCTCACAGAGCTCAGGACTCTTGCAGTATTTGGGGTTCGCTCTTCCTGCTCCTTTCCATAAAGAAAGGCTTCCCTGGTGGCTCAGACAGTAAAGAATCCTAGCTACTGTGAATAATGCTGCAAGATTTTAAAGTGGAAAATTTCCCTGTAAACACCTAATAGAGAGGCAGTCAATTAAAAGACAAGGTCTGCACAACATAAAGGAGTATAAACAAAGGGACGATAAATTGCTGTCTTGATTTCCTGGAAGTTAGCTATCTTATTTCTTCATCTGTTTCCTCCCATTTACTTTTTTTTTTTCCTATTCTTTTTTTGGTTTTCTGTTGCATTGCAAAGCATGTGGGATCTTAGTTCCCTGACCAAGGATCAAACCAATGCCCCTTGCATTGAAACCTAGAGTCTTAACCTCTGGACCAGGCAAGTCCTTTCTATTCTTCTTGAAGGAACAATATCCCATAAATGCCTACAGTCTCTTGTCTGTGTATCCTACATTTCCCACCTTTTCTTCCCTCCTGGGCATGTCCACTCATTTGTCCACTCCAATTTAGCCTGCTCATCAGAGTTCCCTTTAGCCAGGGACTATCCACATTCTTTCCAGGTAAATTTGAAAAACTGTGAGTCTATTATACACCCTGAATGGACATGAATTTGAGCAAACTCCGGGATATAGTGAAGGACAGGGAAAGCCTCGGGTGCTGCAGTCCATGAGGTCCCAAGGAGTCAGACATGACCCAGCAACTGAACAACACTTGTATAATCCAAGGGGGTCATTGACTGACAGTCTTGACTGACAACTGCAGGTTATATAACAAGATGCTCTCTGTGCATATCTTTCCCATAATTCAGTCTTATAATTATATGTATGTATTCATGGGATATTTATGAGCAGTTAATGAGCCCAATGGCCACAAAAGGTTACTTTAATACAGGATAGTGTGAGGGGTGAACATGTGCCAGAGTGGGGAAACTCCTGCCAGGTGGCCAGTGGGGGAGTTTTCTGGCCCCTGACCTATTTTTGGAGGGCTGATAGGCTGTTGGGGAGGGGCTGGTAAATTGCTTGGCGGGATTAGGTGGCCATCGGATGGTTAGGTGAAGGGGCCACCTCTCGTTACTCTCAGCTAACTTCCTAACAAGCTGAGGTCGGTGACCCCTTCCACACTTCTCCCCTTCTTACTGGCACAATTTCTCTCATAAAATAGAAATGATAGCACTGCCCTTATAGACATCTCTGTGGTGAATCTGATTATTTTAGCTGCCTTGCTGGCCAATAACAGCCCCTGTGGCAGCTCAATCATGTGGCATTTGGAATTGATTTTAAAACAGGCAGAAACACTGACTGCTGTTCTTAATTTAAAATTATTTCATGCTTAAGGCCATAGTCAATACCTATGGTGATTCAAGGATTAAATGATTCACAAATGGGAGATCTCCAATAGTTATACTGTTTTCAGTTAAAATTTGAAAGTGGATAAAACATGTCATCACCAGGCTTTTAGAGAGGAAAACTAATGACTGCTAACTAAGCCTTGGGAAACCTACAGAACACCCCAGGGAGGGTCATGAGCAAGAGTTTCCAATCAACTGGGAGCAGAAATACTGAGTCCACTTGAAAACACCAAGCCATGATACACGGTTTGTTTGTTTGTTTTTAAATTGAATTATAATTGCTTTACAATGCTGCGTTGGTTTCTGCTGTACAAGGAAGTAAATCGGCTATATGTATACATATATCCCTTATCTTGTAGACCTCCCTCCTACCCCTCTAGGTCATCACAGAGCACAGAGCTGAGCTTCTTGTGCTATACAGCAACTTTCCACTAGCTGTCTGTCTTACACATAGGAGTGTATATATGTCAGTCTCAGTCTCCCGATCTGTCCCACCCTTCCCTTCATGTCCTCATGTGCTTTCTGTACATCTGTGTCTGTATTCTTGCCCTGGAAATAGGTTCGTCTGTGCCATTTTTCTAGATTCCACATATATGGGTTAATATACTCTATTTGGTTTTCTCTTTCTGACTTACTTCACTCTGTATGACAGACAATCTTTCTACTTGTTTTTCCCTACATATTGAGATTTTAAGAGAAACATTAGGCTGATACAAAATACCAGCCTTCTCTTCAGCTTGGCAGGCTCTTTCCTCACCTTCTCTACCCTCTTTGAGGCCTTCTGATAGCATTTAGTCTTCATAGAGTAGTGAAACAAAATTGCACAAAGACATGAGAAAGCCATTGAATTCTTTTTGGTGCCAATCAGCTATTTTCCTAGAAGTACTAGTGAACTCTTTTACTACTTTGTTGGATCAAAATCTTTGTTGAAACAAAATCTTCTACCCTGTTATTTCTTTTTGGGTACCAGCCCTCAGCCTGTGCTTGGACTGCTTATGCAACAAAATGATAGCCTGAGTCCACCGTTCTTCTCTGGCACCAACTGAGAGTTTTACGAACATTTTCTCCAAATGCCACATGACTTTTCATCTTCCTGTCCTGCTTTTACACATGCATCTGTATATCTTATATTATCTGGGGGGATCTTCTCCTTAAAATTATTACTTTAAAATTTTTATTTTGTATTGGAGTATAGCCAATTAACAATGTCACTATAGTTTCAGGTGTGGGGCAAAGGGACTCAGCCAAACACATGTATCCATTTTCTCCCAAACTCCCCTCCCATCCAGGCCGCCACATAACACTGAACAATTATTTTAAGAAAATAGATAATTCAGACTTTGTCCATTCAACAGTTATTAATTAAACTACGGTGATGATGAAGAAAAAGCATAACTGGGAGGGCCTGTGTGACTTTCTGTGAAATAACAGAAGAATAAAGTCATATCTGGCGATCACTTGCAAGCATGTCAGCTGAATACTCTAGAGATACATAGTTTGCAGTGAGATTAGTTATAAAAATTCAAATCAGAATTCTTGTATGAAATTGTATTGTTGTGGAATCCCTAGAGAACAGTAATGGGTAAATAATTCTGGCTTACTGTATAGTCGTAGAGAAAGTATGTAAATTAATTAGAGGAAGCCCTAGAAAGTATCATCTTCAGCTTCTTTGGCATCAGTGGTTGGGGCATGGACTTGGATTATTGTGATGTTGAATGGTTTGCTAGGAAACGAACCAAGATTACTATGTCGTTTTTTTGACACTGCACCCGAGGACTGCATTTCGGACTCGTGTTGACTATGAGGGCTACTCCATTTCTTCTAAGGGATTCTTGCCGACTCTTTGGAAAAGACCCAAATGCTGGGAAAGATTGAAAGCAAAAGGAGAAGGGAGCAGCAGAAGATGAGATGGTTGGATAGCATCACTGACTCGATGGACATGAGTGTGAGCAAATTCTGGCAGATAGTGAAGGACAGGGGAGCCTGGTGTGTTGCAGTTCACAGGGTTGCAAAGAGTCAAACATGACTTACTGACTGAACAACAACAACTAGAAACTATCACCTGCAAAGGAAACTTGGTTTATGGTCTAATATTCCTGGGAAAGTGGAACATGGAATTGTATCCAGAGTAAGTCGTGAGAAGGGTCAGATCCTGTATCAGAAGTAATGTTTATAAAGAAGGACTAGAAACACGTGGGAGGAATGGAAATCCATGGAGGAAGAGGGTGAGATCGTTTTTCCACTGTTTTAATGCTTTCCTCATAATTTTAGAAGGACAGAACCTATATGTGTATTAGTCCCCTTTGTTTCACATGTACCTCTGTTGTATTGTAATATCAGATTTTAAGAACTACATAAGCAGTACAGTCAGACGCTTTTGTGAGAAAATATATAAGAAGGTGAGTTGTTCTGCAAGGGGAGTTAATGCTGATGAACAATATTGCAATTTCCTGAAAATGGAAATAAACGTCTTGGAAAGCAAATCTTTATTCTGTTCTGCCAGAGCTCCCTGTTGTTCACCCAACAATAATACATACAACTCATCTTCATTTCTTGAGAAAACTATAGGCAGAAATTTTGTAAAACTTAACACTAATTATTACATATTGTTGCTATAGATGAATCCAGACATTAGCTCAAATTATGGTTATTTGACCTTAATGGGGCCTCTGGGTGTGCAGACATCAGCACTTTGTGTATATTTCTCTTCTATCTGAAGCGATGTCTGGAAGGAGAATAGCAGGTCATTTTCCTACTAAACTAGGCTGAGCAGATATGAATGGAATTGTGTGTGTTCCTGAGTACCAAGATGGGATCTTGTTATTTCTTGTGATGAACACCATAGTTAGACAATATTTTGCAAAGTTAATGGAAAGAAAATACTGTGTTTAGAATTTTTAATGGGCTGGAAAGAGAAAAAGCAGAAGCTTTCATAAGATTGTATAGTCAAAGATTCTCAACTTTTACTGTGATCAGTATCCACCAGGAAATGTACTTAAAATGCATAAACTAGACTTCATTCCTAGAGATTCTGTTACAGTATCTTTACCTTGGATAAGAGCAGGAAGCCACATGTTTAAGGAGAATCCAAGGGTTTCTGGTGTGTGCTCTTCTCTTATCATACTTTCAGAAACACATTCCTGAACACTTCTGAGTAGAGATGGTGGAGAGCAGCCAGACCACAAAACCCCTGCCTGGAACTTAATGAAACAGCAACTGTGGTATTTGAAAATTTGCTAGCAACACCCAAAGAGGGAGCACAGTCTCATGCTGCCAGCTTGCCAAAGGGGCAGCTGAGAGAAGAAACACAGATTTGTAAAAACGTTATATTTATTTGTTTGGTTGTGCCAGATCTTAGTCACAGCAAGCAAACTCTTAGTTGCGGCATGTAGAATCCTTAGTTTCCCGACCAGGGATTGAATTCTGACCCCCTGCTTTGGGAGCGCAGAGTCTAGTAACATAGTAAACTTCTGGAACTTAGGAAAGACTCTCATTTCTAATTTTCTTTATGAGATAGAGAGGATGTTGCAAAGCAAAGCCTTTAGGAATAATTGGAGTTGGGGAATGATTCAAAGCTAATAACTATTTGAAAATAAAATATGTACCCACTTGATAAGGTGAACCCTGACATACTCACCTGCATCCCAGAAGGAAATATAGAGCCCTGTCTCTAATAAGAACTCTGCAAGTTCTTCTCTGGGCCCCACAGAATACTCGCCCCCACTCCACAGCATCCCAGCTTAGGCCTCAACAAAACAGGTGAAATAGGAAATAGCCAGCTTAAAATCAGACCTAGGGGGAGGAGGATGAATTAACATGCCTGAAATTAGAGAAAACAGAAAGTCTGGACAGAGGAGTTTGTTTTAGTGCTGATCAAGATGAAAAGAGAGTTTATGGCAAATTTGCTCACAGTATGTGAAGCGGGGATGGTAGGGAGGCAAATATGCGGGACAAGGTCAAGAATCGGGGCTGGAAAAAAATGAAAGAAGAAGGGGAAGTACTTCTGGAGTCTTTTATGTTCCAGAAGAATTTAATAAGGTCTTAATATCATGAAAACTGGAGCTCAAAGGAAAGATGGTTCAAAAACAGAATGACATTACAGTGGAGAGTTTTAAGGACTTATATTAATACTTTATTTTTTTACACTAATTGGATACCTTAAAGGCATTTAGATAGACTGAAGTTAGCTAGATAGAATAGAGTTAGCAAAATTTTAATCTAGTAAGACTGGAGAACGATAAGATAATATGATATGAAAGGCTGCCTCTTAAATCAGTGAAGGAAAGATAAACTCCTGAAAAATAAATGTTCAGATAACTGGAAACAATGTGATAAAAGATGAAATTGAATCCATTTTCCCCAAACATGATAAACCAAATGGTTGAACTAATTAAATGGAAAACTAATGAACTAATGAACAAATAAATAACACCTTAAAAGTATTAGAAGATGGGTGAATCTCTTAAAAACCTGGAAAGGGAACCCTTTTTCTATCTGTAACTCACAAATCAGAAAGTGAAAAGTGAAAATTGCTCAGTCGTGTCCGACTCTTTGCAACTCCATGGATTGTATAGTCCATGATATTCTCTAGGCCAGAATACTGGAGTAGGTAGCCTTTCCCTTCTCCAGCAGATTTTCCCAACCCAGGGATCGAACCCAGGTCTCCCACACTGCAGGTGGATTCTTTATCAGCTGAGCCACAAGGAAAGCCCAACAGTACTGGAGTGGGTAGCCTATCCCTTCTCCAGCAGATCTTCCTGACCCAGGAATTGAACCGGGGTCTCCTGCATTGGAGGTGGATTCTTTACCAACTGAGCTATGAGGAATTCCAGAAGTAATAGAGAAAAGGATAAATTCTACTAAAACAAACCTCAAACATCTCTACCTGAAAAAAATCAAAATAACAATATAATAAATAAAATATGAAAAATTTATTCATAATTCACATCCCAAAGCATTGTTATTCCTAAGAAAGTTTCCAAAAGTAGATCATAAGACTATAAAAGTGGAAGAAAAATTGTACAGAATAATGGGGAAGAGAGAAGAACAGAGAATTCACAAAAGAAATGCAAGTGGCCTTTAAAACTGAAAAGATGTTTAGTCTAACTTATTACTGGAGAACTTAGAGTTAAAAATTGTGTAAGAGAAATTCAAAGTGACCTCAACTTCTTCCCTTGGAAAAGTCTTGCTGACAATTACTTCCTTGGCAGAATCCTGCTATTAAAAAAAGTCCAGAATACTAACAAGATCCCTCTAGACCAGAGTTCAACCCACAAGGCTCTTTTCCAGAATAATGTTTCAAGATAAAAAACATAAGTTTACAAAGGAAAACTTAAAAAAAGAAAAACAAAACTGCACTGAGATAAAATTTCACCCATCAGACTGAACCGCATCTAGAAGTGTGTCAGCCTGTGCGGAGAGGCCCGGGGGATACTGTGCTGTCATAACTGTGATGGGGATGCAAACTGAGTCAACAGCCACAGAGAAGAGTATGGCAATACCGAGTAAAATTACCTGTTTAGTCACTCAGTTGTGTCTGACTCCGCGCCCCCATGGACTGTAGCCTGCCTCCTCTGTCCGTGGGAGTTCCCAGGCAAGAATATCGGAGTGGATTGCCATTTTCTTCTCCAGAGGATCTTCCTGACCCAAGGATGGAACCCATGTCTCCTGCATTCTTTACCACTCAGAATTCCCTACCACTGAGCCACCTGGGAAGCCCAAGTAAAATTATCTAGAGAGATTTAAAGACAGAAAAAAAGTGACAGAGCTATCTTAAACTTCAACCAATAATGAGACCCTTAAGAACAAAATTACACCACTGTTTTGAAACTATTATATATGTAATAGGATAAAGCAAATAATTATGTGAATGATATTAAGAACTTAAGCATAAAATCCAAGATGCTATGTAAAAGATGATAATCTTAAATTTGAATTGGAAGTACCCATATGAACTCATTATGTAATTTTCTTTTAATAATGTGCATTTCCCATCGCTCTGTACTGGAAAGGCCCAGAAGGAAGGACTAATTCGGTTACAATGAGCATGCCTAGTTTTTTTTTTTTTTTTTTTGTGCAGTAAATCTTTTTTTTTTTTTTCTTCCAATTTTATTTTATTTTTAAACTTCACATAATTGTATTAGTTTTGCCAAACATCAAAATGAATCCGCCACAGGTATACATGCGCTCCCCATCCCGAACCCTCCTCCCTCCTCCCTCCCCATACCATCCCTCTGGACCGTCCCAGTGCACCAGCCCCAAGCATCCAGCATCATGCATCGAACCTGGACTGGCAACTCGTTTCCTACATGATATTTTATATATTTCATTGCCATTCTCCCAAATCTTCCCACCCTCTCCCTCTCCCACAGAGTCCATAAGACTGTTCTATACATCAGTGTCTCTTTAGCTGTCTCGTACACCAGGTTATTGTTACCATCTTTCTAAATTCCATATATATGCGTTAGTATACTGTATTTATGTTTTTCCTTCTGGCTTACTTCACTCTGTACAATAGGCTCCAGTTTCATCCACCTCATTAGAACTGATTCAAATGTATTCTTTTTAATGGCTGAGTAATACTCCATTGTGTATATGTACCACAGCTTTCCTATCCATTCATCCGCTGATGGACATCTAGGTTGCTTCCATGTCTTGGCTATTATAAACAGTGCTGCGATGAACATTGGGGTACACGTGTCTCTTTCCCTTCTGGTTTCCTCAGTGTGTGTGCCCAGCAGTGGGATTGCTGGAGCATAAGGCAGTTCTATTTCCAGTTTTTTAAGGAATCTCCACACTGTTCTCCATAGTGGCTGTACTAGTTTGCATTCCCACCAACAGTGTAAGAGGGTTCCCTTTTCTCCACACCCTCTCCAGCATTTATTATTTGTAGACTTTTGGATCGCAGCCATTCTGACTGGTGTGAAATGGTACCTCATAGTGGTTTTGATTTGCATTTCTCTGATAATGAGTGATGTTGAGCATCTTTTCATGTGTTTGTTAGCCATCTGTATGTCTTTTTTGGAGAAATGTCTATTTAGTTCTTTGGCCCATTTTTTGATTGGGTCGTTTATTTTTCTGGAGTTGAGCTGTAGGAGTTGCTTGTATATTTTTGAGATTAGTTGTTTGTCGGTTGCTTCATTTGCTATTATTTTCTCCCATTCTGAAGGCTGTCTTTTCACCTTGCTAATAGTTTCCTTTGATGATTGTGGTCTCTTAATAGTATTTCCCACGAAAAAGAACCAAGACTCCTTGACAAAGAACCAAGGATCCCAAGTCTGGGGCAGAAAATGCATGAGTCTGGAATAGAGTGGAACTGAAAGCAGAGGCACTAATGAAGAATTCTGGGGTCACAGGCACACAGGAGCCAAATGAATGCACTCTATCAGCCAAAACTGGGACAAAGGAAGCGTTCAGAAAGCAGAGACTATGATGAATTGAGACCCTCCGAGTATGCTAAAATCCATGAGATGTTAATGAAAGCAGATGAACCCAAGCTTTAGTTAACTCTGGAGGTTATTAGGCCATCACTGTATTCTGAAAATTGGCAAATAAAGGGAAAGGATCAGGGATTTCTCCTGCCCTTCCCATAAATCATGCAGCAGAGTAACAAAACATTTGTTAATAGAAATTCTTTGTTATGGAAAAGCCCCACTTATTAGATGGACGAGAAACACATCATCATTTTGCAAACCCAAGTGAAAGGAAAGAAACAGACCAGTAGCCTTCACAGGCAGCTGACAGTACCCTCAGAGGAAAGTCTGAAGGGAATCTGCAAGGGCTGGATCAGGCTGTTGATATTGGGATGCTTTGTTAGATGTTAACATCACAAAAGAAGGGGCAATGGCCCACTGTGTGCTTCCTGACAGCACTCAAGGGAGAATACACAGCGGCGCCCACAAGAGTTTTTGCAAGAAAAACTGAAGCTGAATCTGATAGTCTCTAGAACCCAGTGAGAGGCAGATCAGTGGAAGGGAAGGGACTAATGGATGTATAAAATGACATTACAGGGGTTCAATTAGAAAAATCTAGGTGCAAAAAAATTCCATAAACAAAGACTTGGTTTCATTGCTATGAGCTCTCCTTGCAGAACAACCTGCCCTCTGTTTGCTCCCGAGGGTCCAAGTTATCTCTGTTTATTCAGGTGTGTAGGACAGCACCCATGATCTGGCTCAAAACATTTGTCTGTTAATAATATGATCATCCTACCATCAGCCTGGTTCACTTAAAAAGTACACAGCTATCACAATCCTCCCGTATTTGATTCCTATAAAGATCACTGGGAATTAAAATCTGAATCTGTGTGCCCTTGTTGGCCACTTGACTAGTACTCTGGGGTGGCTGTGACAAAGTGCCCCAGACTGGGGGGCCTTGCACACCAGACACTCCATGTCTTGCAGTTCTGGAGGCTAGAAGTCTAGGTAACAGTGTCCGCAGGGTTGGCTCCAGGTCCCTCTCTTTGGCTGCACAGTCTTCTTCTGGGTCCTCATTGTCTTTCTGCTCATGAATCTTTGTTTAAACGTCCTCTTCTCATAGGATCTCAATCATGTTGAATTATGGCTCACGCTGAAGGTCTCACTGCTCCCTTGATCACCTCTCTAAAGATCCTTTCTCTGAATAAGGCCTATGCTGAGGTGCTGGGGGTCTGGTATAAACATGCGGGCTCAACCGGGTCTTACTCTGCGACCCCATGGACTGTAGCCCACCAGACTCCTCTGTCCATGGAATTCTCCAGGAAAGAATACTAGAGTGGGTTGCCATTTCCCTCTCCAGGTGATCTTCCCAACCGAGGGATGGAATTTGCATCTCCTGCAGTGGCAGGAGGATTCCTTACCACTGAGCCCCAAGGGAAGCCCCTAGGGGTCTGGACTTCAACATACAAATTTATAGAGGGGGTGGGGGCAAGCGTAATTCAGTCCACAATAATCATCAAAAAGGTAAGTGAAGCAAGTGGGTTTTTTGTCCAAACAGTGGAGGAGATTTGAGATCTACTGTGGAGATTTCACAACACGGGGATGGAAATGCTCAGACATCACGTCCTCTGAGGACCCTCAGTATCCAGACCCCCATCTTGAGCTCGCAGAGATGGAGCCTCATCTTGAGACAGTGATAGATCCCTGCTGAAGGGAACTCTGAGACTCCAACCCTGTGATCTTCAGCCCTGGAGGACTTTGTTCCCAGTCCTCAAAAGCTAGTTCAGCCAAGACTGGTGACCAAGATGGAGGTCACCATTGGGAAAGAAGTTTCTGATGGAAAGCAGCTCTCCTGTGCCTTTGAGAACAGCCTCGACAGTTGTGGGTGAAGACTGTGGGCACAGGCAGCCGAGCCTCTGCAGAGCCTTGGCAGATACAAAAGTACCTATTATGACCAGGCACCAGATGGCAGGACAGGAAGAGAAAACCTGAAGTTCAGAGCATCTTCCTCCAGGAAGATGGCCCCACGGGGACGGGAAGCACTAGAGAAATCCCAGTCCCAGGAGGTCCACTGGGTATGGACCTGCACTACAATATTGTTTTTTGTTTTATTATCATTATTATAATAAATAACAAATTATAGCAATTTGTTATAATTATAAAACATTTTCATTAAGTTTTATTATGCCCCTCATTTTTATTATTATAACAAATTATAATAGTAATGAATTATTATAAAATATTACTATTATTCAGTTCAGTTCAGTCACGTCCGACTCTTTGCGACCCCACGGACGGCAGCACACCAGGCTTCCCTGTCCATCACCAACTCCCAGAGCTTGCTCAAACTCATGTCCACTGAGTTGGTAATTATTATTATTAGGTTTTATTATAATTATTATTGCTTTCCTCTAGTGTGACTGGACTGGGAGAATTCAGGATTTCACAAAGCAAAATGAAAACTCTAGTATGAAAGGAAATGAATATCTTAGTGCTAAAATTTCTTACATCTGTTACCTTTATAGACAATTTATTTTTAATCACTGGAGGATGTCTCATCCTCTTCTAATTTGATTGATGTCCTCTCTAAGGCTCTGAGCCAAGGGCATTTTTAAACTCACTGGCAAACACTTTCACTGCTTTTCTAGTCTGTTACTATTTCTATCATATATTAATGCTGCAACATAGAACAGGGAACTTGATGAGAAGGCTAAAATGCAATGTCTCTATCTTATTTTCATATAAGAAAATGTCAGTCAATGTCCAATCATATCTCATTATATCCAATTGTTATTTAAATACTGTTTGTTTAATGTCAGTGGACAAGGGACTTCCCTGGTGGTCCAGCAGTCAGACTCTTTGCTTCCACTGCAAGGGACTTAGGTTCAATCCTTGGTCGGGTAGCTAAGATCCCACATACCACTCAGAGCAGCCAAAAAGAAGTCAGTGGACCAGTTCCTGGAACACTGGCTTTTAGAGACATTTCCCCCTTTAGAAAGAGATGTTCTCTAGCTGACTCAAAGCTTTCCACATTTGAAACAATGTTCATATTAACTCTATATTTCAATAAATGAATAGAGCAGGAGTTGGAACTACGCTGGTAATGGTCTTCCAAACCACTTGTTCTTTATCTAAAATTGGTAAAGACATGTCATATGCAAGTTGAAGGGGATCTGTCGCCTTGCCTTCAGGGAAGGCAAACAGCACCTGCATTCACTTCTGGTCAGGGTCCTCTCATCCCAGCAGGATCTGGTAAGTACCAGCCCCTTCAGTGATGCAGGCTCAGTTGATTGAACACTCAGCTTGGTTATCAAGCAGGATTAAAAAGCAAGCACAGGGAATGACCTAAAATTGCTGAAGGAAAAGATGAGTGCTGGCCAACTCAGTGAGGAGCCCCGTCAGAAACAGAAAGTGGATCCGAACTTGGTGAGGGTCTCCTTCACCAGAGGCAGATAGGAGGCAAAGGGTGGTGGAGACACCTCCATCCGCTTGTCTGCAAACATGGGGAACTGGGCAATGCGGCTCTACATCTCTCCTTAAAATGGAAGAGGTGGAGGGAGGCTTCTGAAGACTGAATGTGGGGGAGATGAACGCACAGGAGAGAAACACTGAAAAGAAACAAGCAGGTCTTGGCCAGAAAGATGAATATAGTTCCGTCTCGGCTTCTGGGAGTTTTAAACATTTCTTCCTGTCCAGCAGCATCCACAAATGATGGGAAGCCTTCACTCGCCCACAGAACAGAGATTGTATTCGCTGTCAGCAGCCTCCCCAATAGGGACGTTGAGAGGATTAATGAGGATCCGGGTGCTACACTGATCGTTGCCATAGAAATGCGTAGATAAGCAGAGCCGTATAAAAGATGTGCCAAATGCAATACTTTTTATCCCCTGGCTGACAATAATGGGGAGGCAGAACGTCTCTTTGCATTAAGGAGCCCGACGGATTAGCTGGAACACAGCCTCTGTGCTCCCGCCAGCCTCTGCTGTGTGTGTGCGCAGTTTTTAGATCCAAGCTGTCAGTCTGGATCTAAAAGGGCACTGGCAGAATTGATACAGCTCAGCACAGCAGTAGATGTTACTGACCTCAGGCAACCTCATAGCTCAGCAAATGACCAGGACATCAAATAGTCACCTCTGCCAACACAGCGTCTTCATTAGCAATGTGCTATTTACTCTGTTTCTATTCTTCCTGGTTTACAGCAGTGCACAGGGCATTTTTCCCCCTTACCTTTTCTGCTATAATCTGGAAAATAAATGTAAGACCCTGCTTTTTCATCAAATATCCATGTAAGTCCATTCTACACCCACCCGAATTCTTACACTTGTGTCTCCTGGTTTTAAAAGACTGGGTATGGGGAAGGAGGAGGGAGGAGGGTTCAGGATGGGGAACACATGTATACCTGTGGTGGATTCATTTTGATTTATGGCAAAACCAATACAATATTGTAAAGTTAAAAAATAAAATAAAATAAAAATATACACATTAAAAAAAGTAAATAAAAAAATAAAAGACTGGGAATGGAATGGATAAAGAAGATATGGTATAGATATAAAATGGACTATTACTCAGCCATAAAAAGGAACAAAATTGGGTCATTTGTAGAGATGAGAATGGACCTAGAAAGTGTCATATGGAGTGAAGTAAGTCAGAAATAGAAAAACGGACATTGTTTATTAACATATATATGTGGAATCTAGAAAAGTGGTATAGATGATCTTATTTGCAAAGCAGAAATAGAGATATAGCTGTGGAGAACAAATATACTGATACCAATGAGGGAAGGTGGAGGGTGGGATGAATTGGAACATTGGGATTGACACATATACACTATTGATACTGTATATAAAATAGATAACTAATATAAAATACATAAATTTTATTTTTATATTTTAAATGTATATAAAATAGATAACTGCACATAAAATAGATAATTGATCTACTGTATAGCACAGGGAACTCTAGTTAAACCACAAAAGGTGGGGATATATGCATACATATAGCTGATTCATTTTGATACGTAATAGAAACTAACGGGGGCTTCCCAGGTGGCACTAGTGGTAAAGAGCCCACTTGACAATTTAGGAGACTTAAGAGACATGGGTTTGATCCCTGGGTCAGGAAGATCCTCTGGGAGAGGAAATGGCAACCCACTCCAGTATTCTTGCCTAGAGAATTCCATGGAAAGAGGAGCCCTGAGGACTACAGTCTATGGGATTGCAAAGAGTTGGACATGACTGAAGCAACTTAGCAGCAGCAACAGTGGAAGCTAATACAACATTGTAAAGCAACTATACTCCAAGAGCAATTAATTAATAAGAAGGTGTTAGAGGGAGGAAAAAACTGGGAGTCACACCAGCCCAGGAAGAGAGAAGGATATTCAAGGAGTGGAAAGTGGCTTCCCCTCACCCCACAGTCTCAGGACTTCATGGCTTGGACTGTCCCCCATTCAGACTAAACCCACATTTCAGAATGATGTGTTTGACATGGAATACCTAGGAAAGAGAAGAGAAGACAGCAGCAAGGGTGGTGTCTGCTGAGTGCTTTTCAGAGGGAGGGCCTCCCTCCCAGAGCCCGGTGCTGGTCTCACAGAGCCCATTTGGGCTTGAATTATCTTCATGCAGTTTGGAGTGGCAACATCAGCATTTCATGTGGATGCATGCATGGGGCAGGCAGTGCACATGTCTGGTATGGTAATGGACGGGGCAGGAGGTGCATGCATCTGCTGTGGTAATGCAGGGGATGACCATTGCTGTCTGATCCAGAGGCAAAGTCGTAGCTGTGAGCAGGGAGAGCAGGGCTGGGGTCAGGCAATCCCCTCTTTTGGGGTCAGAGGTGAATGAAGGCTGCTGTCTGAACACCACTGTGGAGCCCACAGTCAAGGCGAGCCCTGAGTGTCTCCAGCTTGATCAAAGACAGCCTACCTGGTGATGCTGTGCAGACTCGAAAGAGATTGTGCATCCCTAGATGTCTCACTCCTCCATCAGCTAAAGCTCTCCTGTAGTGAACACACAGATCTGCAACAGCTGTGACAGCTCCCTGGAGTTGTGCAGTGCGCAGCCTGCACAACCTGACAGGGCAGCGTGGAGTGGTCATTGTACTGCAGCTGCTCCAGAGACACAGTATCTGTAGGGACACCTACGTGACAGAGCCAGTGGGTCAGGAAGAACCAGACACCAGCACCGTTGTTCAGCAACAGGTGGGTCAGTCTCAAGATTACCAAGCCAGTCTGGGTGCTGGGATCTTCACTGGCCTAAATCAGCCCCAGGGAGGACCTGTCGGGTCTTGTAAGGATCCAGACCACCTGTATGAGCATTTGGAGGTGATAGGACAGACTCGAGAATTAATGAATGTGGCTGTAGAGAGCACATTCTCCCAAATGCTGATCTTAGAACAAAAAGGGGAGTCTGAAAAGTAATGAACTTAGCATTTGTTTCAAGGATTTAGTAAAAGAATAGCCAAATAACCCCTAGGTCAGGTGAAAGAAGAAATCATAAAGAAGAAACTGGGACTTCCCTGGTAGTCCAGGGATTAAGACTTCACCTTCCAATGCAGGGGGTGCAGGTTCGATCCCTGGTCGGAAGCTAAGATCCCACACGCCTCGAAGCCAATAAACACAAAACATAAAACGGAAGCGATATTGCTACAAATTCAATAAAGACTTTATTTTTTTTTTAATTTATATTTTATTTTTTTTCTAATTTTATTTTATTTTTAAACTTTACATAATTGTATTAGTTTTGCCAAATATCAAAATGAATCTGCCACAGGTATACATGTGTTCCCCATCCCGAACCCTCCTCCCTCCTCCCTCCCCATACCATCCCTCTGGGCCGTCCCAGTGCACCAGCCCCAAGCATCCAGCATCGTGCATCGAACCTGGACTGGCAACTCGTTTCCTACATGATATTTTACATGTTTCATTGCCATTGTCCCAAATCTTCCCACCCTCTCCCTCTCCCACAGAGTCCATAAGACTGTTCTATACATCAGTGTCTCTTTTGCTGTCTCGTACACTGGGTTATTGTTACCATCTTTCTAAATTCCATATATATGCGTTAGTATACTGTATTTATGTTTTTCCTTCTGGCTTACTTCACTCTGTATAATAGGCTCCAGTTTCATCTGGAGCCTATTCAACAAATTCAATAAAGACTTTAAAAATGGTTCCTTCACTTTCACTTTTCACTTTCATGCATTGGAGAAGGAAATGGCAACCCACTCCAGTGTTCTTGGCTGGAGAATCCCAGGGACAGGGGAGCCTGGTGGGCTGCCATCTATGGGGTCGCACAGAGTTGGACACGACTGAAGCGACTTAGCAGCAGCAGCATATTAAAAAAACATCTGAAAAAAAGAAACTAACCGAGTCAGGAGAAGTGTGTTTGTTGGGTTAACCAGGGTTCCAGACCTGTGTTTCTCTCTATTATCAGTGTCTGCCTTGGTCCCTGTCTTTCTAAGGCTCGTGTTCTTTATCTCAGACAGACAGACAGACAGACAGACACACACACACACACACACACACACACTGCATTTTACAAACTGTCTGTCCTTTGCTTTAGGGTGGAAATTTGCACCCTTGATCTAATTCTCAAGGTTTAAATGCATAAAAATAGATTTGTCTGTAAGTTCTCCATCAAGGAAATTTTGGAGACTGTTTCAGACCATATTTACTTGGCTCTAGCTCTGCCTCATCACAGCTTCTGAGCCCCTCCACACAGCCGAGCATGTGCAGTCTTAGCACACCTTCTGCCCTGAGTGAAGACTGCAGCCTTGGACATCTGGGCGGCATGGGTGGTGCGCTTTAAGGCTGGTGCTTATGTTTCTGGAAAGAGGAATATAGCCATCTGGTTGGTTGAGTTTTCCTTGTGTTTTATACTAGACAGAGCAACAGTAGATTACAGAAGACAACAAATCTGAGACAATTTCTGTGTGTATGTGTGTTTCAGTTGCTCAGTCATGTCTGACTCCTTGCAACCCCATGGACTATAGCCTTCCAGGATCTTCAGTCCATGGAATTCTCTAACAAGCTTCCTGGAATCCGTTGTCATTCCCTTGTCTAGGGGATCTTCGTGACCCAAGGATCCAACCCAGGGTACTCCTGTGTTGCAGGCAGATTCTTTACCATCTGAGCCTGTAAGGAAGCCCAAGACAATTTCTAGACACTGGAATTCCACACCCTATGATAACACACATGCACAAATAGCTTCTCATATTGCTAAGGGTAAATGCAAAATAGCCAGTCAATCTAGGTGAAAACAGAGCTCAATAAGTGGAAGAGAAATCACTCAGATGGAACCGGCCTCATGTAGAAATGGCTCAGGAGTTGAATGAGGACACAGACGCTGGAAGCAGGATTATGAGGAATTAATCAGGGTCCAGATGGGCTGAAGTCAGAACACAACATCCTGATTTGCACACGGTCTAGTTCTCTGAGCCACGAGAAAGTGCCGTTCCAATATCCAAGGAGGATCACTAATTCAAACCCTTTTTCTTTTGACCTGCGGCCAATCCCTTCATGTGTGCGGAAGGAATAAACCTATCATTCCAGCTCAGATGTTCACTGGGGAAATTAACTAACCTTTTTAAAGCTCTTCTTATAAGAACCACGCCATGCAAAAAGAAATTGGCTTATCCATTTAATGTAACAGTTGGTTACAGAGGCTCAATTGTGTCATGGAAAAGATGCTGTCCTAGGAGAGGGGCAATCAGGTTCCAGTCCTGGTCAGCCATGTTTAGCATCACAGCCTTGAATACATCACAAGAATGCTTAAATGTTTGCACCAACATGGATGGACCTGGAAATGATCACACTAAATGAAGTGAATCAGACAGACAAAGACAAATATCATATGATACCACTTACCTCTGGAATCTTAAAAAAATAATATAAATGAACTTATTTACAAAACAAATAGATCCACAGACATAAAAAACAAACTTACAGTTACCAAAGGGCAAAAGCAGGAGGAAGGTAGTAAATTAGGGACTTGAGAGTAACAGATACATACTACTATATATAAAATAGATAACAAACAAGAACCTACTATATAGCACAGGGGATTAATTCAATATTTTGTAATAACCTATGAGGGAAAGGAATCTTTAAAAAATAGATACATATGTATGTTTGTATAACTGAATCACTTTGTTGCACATCTGCACACCTGAAATAACACAACTTTATGAATCAACAGTAGCTTCTGGTGGCTCAGATGGTAAAGACTGCCTGCAATGCAGGAGACCTGGGTTTGTTCCCTGGGTTGGGAAGATCCCCTGGAGAAGGAAATGGCTGCCCACTCCAGTATTCTTGCCTGGAGAATCCCATGGACAGAGGAACCTGGTGGGCTATAGTCCATGCGGTCACAAAGAGTCAGACATGACTGAGCAACTAACACACACACACACACACACACACAAGTCAACTATACTTCAGTTAAAAAAAAAAAACCACTTGACTGTCATCTGTAACTTGACATCTATATCTGATGAAATTGCTTTTACTGACATCCCACAATGCCATGGCCACTGCACACGTGTGCACATGATAGATAAAGAGAGAGAGAGAGACAAGGATAGTACAGTTCTTCTTCCAAAATTTGGTGAAATAAAAAAACATGGAAATATTCTCTGTGGTGCTGAAAAGTATTAAATGTGTTGAGAAATATAATAAAAATAAAACTAAGTAAAGTTGCTGCAGCTAAACATTTGCCTGAGATGAGGTCATTTCTAAACACTATCAATTAATGAGGCCCTCAACAAATGCTCCTCCTGTAATACCATCCACCCTGTCTACTCCACTACTGTTACCCCAGTGCTTCTCCCTGCCCCTGGAAGACATCACTTCTAATTTTTTAGCAAAGCGCATTCTCACCTACTAGAAACCTCTTCAACAAGGAAGTCACTACATCTTTGGGATTATAATGACCTTCTTCCAGCCATTTCTCCAGTGACTATTTGATTCTTTCTACAATCTACTTTCTCCAACCTTCTGTAGCAGGCATATGTGTGTGTGTGTGTGTGTGCATGCAAACACACACAGACACACACCGTCACTAAACATTCTAAAGCACATAGAAACCCAGAAAAGTTATTAAAGGAATTTGACAGTGATACTTTTTCAACTATAAAATGCAGACAATACTAGTACTTATCTCAGAGGACTGTTCTGAGGATTAAATGAGCATTCAATAGATGGTGCATTTTAAATATGCCTGGCCATGGTGAGTGTGAACCATTGTTATTACCTTTATGATTCACTCACTTTAAGCTTGAAGCAATATCTTATTCCATAAATGGCTGCCAATCTTGACCCATTATATCAAGATTGTTAAATGGCTCTATTTATGTAAAAGTGGCTCTCACAGTCATAGGGGAATTTCACAACCAGAAAAATACCCCAGGAGACTATTAAGTCCACAGTGTCTAGATTGACAGGACAATTTTCTTGTCCCTAAGTGAACATGCGCTTCCAGTTCCATAACCATCCCATTCATGTCCATTTTTCCACTCAACAGTCTTCACATCCCCTCAATCTTCTTCTGTGTTTCATGTCATTGCACCATGTCTTTGTCACTTACAGTGACAACTAAGTAACACCCACATCCCATTGTCATTAGTGAGCTGAGAAATTCAACTGGAAAACATTTTCAGGACGATCGCTCACTTTTAATAACTTTATCGCTTTTATGTTTATGCATTTTGCAATTAGGAATATTTTAAAGCCATCTATGATTCAATTTTTGAAAATGAACATAAGGTTTGATCTAAAACTCAAAACCTATAATTGGAGAAATGGGTCTGAGGTTTTTGTGCTCTTTGGAGGATCCCTTGATTTTTTTTTCTAATCCACAGTGGAGGAAGGGTTGCTATCCATCCAGTTAGAAAGCACATTATCAGGAACCAAAGATTAAATAGTGCCATGTAGCAAATTCGGGTTATCTGTTGGAATTTCTAATGCAGGACAACTTTACACGGTCCTGTATAGTGGTTCAGTCAGTTCTTCCTGGGGCTAGACTGGGCTTAACTGAGTGAACATATTCTCAATTTACTACTCAAACCAACCAACCTTCAGGAAGTCTGATCTGCTATAAAAATATAATCAATAAAAGAAAACAATATTAGAAAACAAAGAAAACAACCCTATTAGAAATTTCCACAGAAGTTACTTTGAGATTGTATGTTCTATTAATTAATTTCATTGTTCTCTGCATGGTGTTCGTATTAGAAATCTGACAAAAGAGTGAAATACTTATCAATTTTGCAGTTACTATAATAGGCTATCTTTTTAATATTTTTATTCATTTATATATTTGGCTGCACAGAGTCTCAGTTGGGATGTGCAGAACCTAATTCCCTAATCAGGGATCAAAACAGGACCCATGCATTGGGAGCAGAATCTTAGCCACTGGACCACCAGGGAAGTCCCAATAGGCCATCTTTTCTTTTTTTAAAAAATTTTATTACTTTTTATTGAAATATAGTTGACTTACAATATTATATTAATTGTGGGTGTACAGCATAGTGATTTAATATTTTCATAGATTATATCCATTTAAAGATAGTATAAAATATTAGCTATTTTCCCTGTGCTACACATTACATCCATGTAGCTTATTCATTTTATACATAGTAGTTTGTACCTTTTAATTTCCTACCCCTCTCTTGTCCCTCCTCAATTCCCTCTCCCCACTGGTAACCTCTAGTTTGGTCTCAATATCTGTGAGTCTTTTTCTGTTTTGTTAAATTTAACCATTTGTTTTATTTTTAGATCCCATATATAAGTGAAAAAATACAGTACTTATATAACTTATTTCACCAAGCATAATACCTTGTAGGTTGGTCTATCCATGTTGTTGCAAGTGGCAAATTTTCATTCTTTTTTACGGCTGAGTATGAATAATTTTTATTGTGCCAATAGGCCATCTATTCTTAAAATGAGGTTTACAGAACAAATCCAGTGAGAATCTTTTATTCCTATTGTTTGTGTGGCTACAAAAATCATAAATGGAATACACACCCATTTTGTAATTAAAAATGAGAAAAAATATTAAGAAGTAAAAAGAAAGCTTTTGGTCATAGAAATGGCTAAGTGATCCCACCATGCTCCTTCCATTTTCCACGTTTAGTATCAGAACACTTGGCCCTCTAAGTGGGTTCGCTGAAGCCCACCAGAGATAGCCTTTTTCCTTGGGGGCCCCTGGAGTAACATAAGTGCATCGACTTCCAGATCACAATTCTGCAGGGAAGCCACTTAGTCCTCCTGCTCTCCCATAGGCTAGAACAGACTGATGTTAGTGGACTAGCCTTGGACAGGACGAAGAAGACCACACCCCAGAGTGTAGTAGAGAAATTGGGGTCCCGACTGAGCTCCAAGGGCATAGCTTCCTGCTAGCTCTGAACCACCTGCCTGCCTCCAGGCTCTTGTATGAGAAACAAGTGTTTTCTGGTGTGATGAAGCAACTATATTTTGGTGTCTTTTTTTTTTTTAATAGCAGTTTAGCATCTTCCTTAACTGATACATCATCCTACATCCCACTCTCCTGAAATGACATGATTTTGACATAGGACCATTTGGCTGATTTTTTTAAGCACTTAAAAATAGACTTAATCTGTCTGTACATAATTTTGCATTCTTTTTGTTAGCTTGATATTTTGCATAATGTACTTTCCATGTCATTAACAAATCATCTTCTTCATCAATCTTACAAGTCATCTTTATAATGACATATTCATTGTCATTATAAGGGCCTTGTGTGCTGTGCTGTGCTAAGTCGCTTCAGTTGTGTCTGACTTTTAGGACCCTATGGACTGTAGCCCACCAGGCTCCTCTGTCCATGGGATTCTCCAGGCAAGAATACTGGACTGGGTTGCCATGCCCCCCTCCAGGGGATCTTCCTGATTCAGGGATTGAACCCATGCCTCTTACATTTTCTGCATTGGCAGGCAGGTTCTTTATCCCTAGTGCCACCTGGGAAACCCCACAAGGGCATTACTCATGGCCATTTCAAATATATTCCCTTATGCTGTACAATATTACCAACAAAAACACAACTTTTGTTCATCAGAATTGTGCAGTTTTTCTAATAATGATCTTGTGCATATTTTGTTAGATTGATACTTGAGTGTTTTATTTTTGAATGAGAATGCTGGTAAAGTTTTGTATGCTTTAGATTTTTAAAAGTAAATATATTCAATATTCTAAACTAAAAAAAATCAGTTTTCAATAAAACTGATAGCAATATGTGGGAAAGATGACAAAAGTGAAAGACTGAAGGACATCCCAGCTCCAATTTGCTTTGTCAAAGCACTTGGAATGGGCACTCAGTTGTGTCTGAATCTTTGTGACCCTATGGGCTGTAGCCCACCAGGTTCCTCTGTCCATGGAATTCTCCAGGCAAGAATACTGGAGCGGGTTGCCATTTCCTTCTGCAGGGGAATCTTCCCAGCCCAGGGATTGAACTCGAGTCTTTTGCATCCTCTGCACTGGCAGGAGGACTCTTTATCACCACACCACCAGGGCTTCCCACTGAAGCACTGGATCATTCTCCAAAGAGCTTTCCTTTCACATCCAGCCCTGCTCCCTCCCCCTCCACCGTCACTGACATAATATTTTGTTGGGGAGTGTTTTACTTTCTGTCCTGTGTCACCAAGTGGAGTGTGAGATCCCTAAGGGCAGCAACCATTTCTTCAACCTTTTTTAATCCCCAGCACTGAATACAGGTATACATTTGGCAGACTTTCTAAAAATATTTTTAATAATAGTGAGACTGTTGTGATTTAAATATAAACCATGGCCATGATTTTCCCAAAATGCTCCAAAACATCAGTCTGAATAATTTATAGCCATCATGTATCTGTATAAGCTTTTAAAGCCCCATAAAATCAAAACATACCTTATAGTTTTAAAATGTAGGTTATAAAACTAATGAAAATGTAAACAGATATGATTTTTAAAATAACAAACATTGCAGCTGAGCACACATCTGAATAAACAGTGCATTTCAGCTGCAAAAAAGTTGTTATAGATGGAGAGCAAAACCTTGGCCAACACAATTTAAAGTTTCAACATGTACTATAAACTTCCAGTGTCAACCTGAACTTTATCTGAAAGGTTATTGCTAATATTTCAAGCCATATGCTGAAAAGACTTTCTATTAAAATATTGACTATATTTCCCTATTTTGCCTTTCTTAAAAAGACAATTCTCAGTTGAAATCAATCTTTTCCAGCCAATTTACATGAAGGATTAAGGGTCATTCATCTGTATAGTCCTGAGAGAGAAAGAAGAGATACAGTTGGTACCAGTTGTAAAGCAAATCCTTGGGCACCTGGTCACACTCGAGTTTCTGCTGGGACCACCAGGATGGAGGAAAGTGGGGTAAAGCTGCCTAAAAAACTGTGTACTTGTTCAAAAAAGCGGGAGACACTGAGGGGGTCCGAGGCTGTCCTGCCAACCACATCCACAAAGACTTTGGTATTCGCGGCACCTCCAAGCATGTGATTCCCTAGATGGAGGATATTCAACAGTGTCTTACCATGGAATTCATTAAACACAAACCTCTCAGCTCTGTGAACCCATCTGTCTCCCACCTGTGTCTACACTCGCTGCAGACAAAGCCCACCCACCCCTGACCCTCTACCCTCCACAGCCTCCCCACCTGCTCCAACTCACAGCCAGCCTCCTGCCTGACCCTTCAAGCCTCAACAGAAATTATAGCTCCCTCCAAAAACCTAACCTGATCCCACTTCTCTCCAAATCCCCCGACCCCTTTATGACCATGTGTCGCCTCTGGGTGCTGGCTCTTGGTGTGTAAGCTACTCACCTCTCTGCTGCTGGGGGCTGCCTGAGAAGGAGATCTGCTTTCCCATCATCACTCAAGTCCTGTCTGGAGGCTTGCAGATCCATTTGCACAGAGCAGATGCTCAATGCACATTCACCAAACTCGACCGGACTTGGTAAATCTTTAAAGGTTCAATACGTGACACACAATGAAAATGAGTGCAGCACGTTCAGAACTGACTGGCTTAGCGAAAAGATGAATAAGGCATGGAAAGCTCATTGAGATATTAGGAGTGTGTACCACTCACCACCTTGTCTGATGGATGAACTGCATTTCCTTCCCTGGGGTCTCACTGTGGTGGGCAGAGGAGACTCAGTTCTCTTCCTGCCACTTCATGCCACCCCGCCCTCCATCAGGTAAGACAGCACCAATCTGTGAGCAGTTACAAAGGCAGAAACCCCCATCAGTTCATCTCTTTGTCTGGACACAAGGCTGTTCTGGAAACTGCACATTCGAGGTACCAATGAGTGTCAGATGAGAGGGAGAACAAAATGATTGATTGCCCTTTTCTGCAGAAGAGCTCAATCCTGAATGGAAAGCCTGATTGTCAAACCACTGACACAAAAACAGAATGAGTAGATGGGCTCTTCTGATGATGAACTTCATCCTGAGAGCTCCCTGCCCAGGCCTCTAAGTACTGCATGATTACACGTGACTGACAGGTTTTGGGACCATTTATAGATTAGCCTCGTACTGGCTTATGAATGGGTAGTCGGGCTTCCTGGTCAAAAGCCTTTGGGAGCTCAAGGACTCTGGCCTGCTGAGTTTGGAAAGAAATGACTCTCTCACCTCAGCACAGTCTGAGGGAGCTTGTACAGGCTCAGGAGAATGTCTCTGATGGCCTTATCTTCTGACGGAAATCAGGAATCATCTGTTGTCTCCAGCTGACCATAAAGCTTCAAACTCTCATAGCCCACTGAAGCCACAAGCTAGAACTGGTGTGCACAGAACAAAGACAAGATGTATAAATCTTCATTCCTTTCATGAAGAAGTATGGTGCATTTTCTTGGCAGGCAAACAGATGAAGTATGGCAACGGGGATGCTCTGCTGCTGCTGCTGCTAAGTCGCTTCAGTCGTGTTCAACTCTGTGCGACCCCATAGACATCAGCCCACCAGGCTCCGCCATCCCTGGGATTCTCCAGGCAAGAACACTGGAGTGGGTTGCCATTTCCTTCTCCAATGCATGAAACTGAAGAGTGAAAGTGAAGTTGCTCAGTCTTGTCCGACTCTTAGTGACCCCATGGACTGCAGCCTACCAGGCTCCTCCATCCATGGGATTTTTCCAGGCAAGAGTACTGGAGTGGGGTGCCATTGCCTTCTCCCCGGGGATGCTCTAGTAAGATAAAAAATAGAGTTTTTACTTTTTGCTTTTAAAAAATACCCCCATGGCTGCAAACATAGAGCAAGAAGAAGATAATGTGTGTAGACAACCTAGAAGGTCAATAGTTCTTCATATTACTTTGAACCTTTTTATCAAACTAAACATAGGAAACAGGAGTTTCATCTGTCTCTGAGGTAGAAACATGTAGATCTCTTTGAAGGAATTGGTCCAGGTATGAAGTTAATAAAGAAGAAAAGAAAATGCCCAGGGATGGAGAGAGTTATGGATTATGGGCCGTTCCTGCTTTGGGGGAGGCAATGGATGGTGTCATCTGTTAGGTCCATCCTGTGTGAGGCTCCAGGGCAGGTAGTGGGTATCCACACCTTTTCACTCTTAGCCCTGAATTTTGTTCTCTTGCTCACCCTAATCCCTCTGCCTTTCACCCTGCAGAGTCTCCAAGATTTTCTAATGGACGTCGTGTCTAGATTTTACACTATTTTTTTTCAAATTTCTGTGTAGCATCCTCTCAATCTCAGAAATGGGAAAATACAGGGTGTAGCAGAGATGCAGAAAGATGAGGGTTTCTGGCTGGAGGATTAATCAGAGCAAACTGTTGGCAGCAGCTTTGGAAGTGGTTCTGGCTTTCAACTCAGTCAGTCTGCTTCTGTGCACCCAGCTAAGGAACAATTCCTGAATGTGTACACGGGTTCAACAGCAAGAGAGAGTAACACTGACATATATACATGATCACATGTCAAACAGAGAGCTAGTGGGAAGCTGCTCTATAGCACCAAGAGCTCAGCTAGGTGCTCTGTGATGGATGATCTAGAGGAATGGGATGGAGGCGGGTTGGGAGGGAGGCTCAAGAGGGAGGGGATATATGTATACTTATAGCTGATTCACATTGTTGTATAGCAGAAAGCAACATAATATTGTAAAGTAATTTATCTTCCAATTAAAAAAAAAAACAACAAGATGGTTTCTGAAGCACCAGAGACTCCGCTGCCACGTTGCAAGCTCAGAGCCTAGCAGAGATGCAATCCAGACACTGAGGACTAGTTGAGGAGGGAATGGATGATGGGTGCTGATGGGCAGCGTCTTGAGTTGGTTCTCTAAGCAGACATGGAAATCAGCATGTATATGTGTGTCAGGCACGTTGGGAGGCAGTGTCCTTTCTAATCTGTACTCCAGCCCTGTGGAGCTCTGACCATTACCAATGCCATTTTTCAGCTGATGGAGGCACAAAAAGGTTAACTGGACTCGTAGAACAAGCTAAGTACAGACATAGTTAACAGAGCAGAGGTCTGCACCTGGGCATTTCAGTCCAGAGCCTGAGTATTTAACCACCTTCTTTTACTGCAAGACACTCCCCCACTGCACAGGTGTAAACACACCCTCATGCAGACCCCCCTCCCAGGAGAAGAAAGCTGACAGCTACTGGTCTAGTGGGGGGCTCTCAGAGAACATTAGGCCCCCACCACCTCTCCCCACCACCGTGGTAAAGTGATGCTTCCTTGTGGTGATGTTTCTGCCTATGTTTATGAAGAACAGGGTGCTCAAAAGTCCAAAACCAGAATGGACTTTTTTTTTTTTTTTAAGATGAATGAAAATCAGGCAGGATCCCTGGATCTTCATTTTTATCATCAATTCATCCCTAAAACCTGGGTTTCCCAGGTGTCTCAAATGGTAAAGAATCTGCCTTCAGTGCAGGAGACAGGGGTTCCATCCCTGGGTTGGGAAGATCCCCTGGAGAAGGGAATGGGAACCCACTCCAGTATTCTTGCCTGGAGAATTCTATGAACAAAGGAGTCTGGTGGGCTACAGTCCATGGAGTCACAAAGAGTCAGACATGACTGAGCAACTAACACACACACACACACACACCCCTAAAACATGCTCTGAGCAGGCGTGGTGCTGTGGAGACCCAATACATGAGCTCTTTAAGGAGCTCAGATCCCCATCTAGGAAAAAGGTAAGGAAGAAGATGATTCTAGTCCTCAGTGGACATCTTGGAATGGACACAAAGCTGCAAATACTCAGGGGATACTTATAGGCTCCAATGGTCATCAGCCTGTGTCACAGCCTCAGGTCCAGATTCTCCTTTTCTCAATGTTTTTTTCTCAATGTTTTTCTTATGAGATGTCACTTTCCTCAAAAAGACAGATTATATGTTAATGTCTTGTTAAGGGAGGATTCTGGTTATTAATAGTTTATTTCAATTTAATTGATTCCTTTCATGCATGTTCATGTATGTTAGTATTTAAATCAATTGCTTCTCCACTAAGCATTCATCAGTTAAGGCTTAGAGAAAAAGGAGAAAGGAAAACTAAACTAGATTTTTTTTTTCAAATTACAGATCATGTTCAAAATGAAATACAAGGTGGAAAATATTTTCAAAATGCACATTCACCAAAGCGAGATGTCTGAAAAATTATTATATCACATGAAAATGTGACATCTGATATACTTTAGAATTCCTGGATGGGCATCCAGTATTAAAATATTGACTTCGATCAGGAAAACGTATGTACATTTAACTAAACACATCAATCCAAGGGCGCCTGTTTAGTTCCTAAGCTGTATCTGACTCTTTTGTGACCCCATGCACGGAAGGCCACCAGGATCCTCTGTCATGGGATTCTCCAGGCAAGAATACTGGAGTGGATTGCCATGCCCTCCTCTGGGGGTTCTTTCTGAGTCAGGGATCAAGCCCTAGTCTCCTGCATTGCAGGCAGATTCTTTATCATTGAACCACCAGGGAAACTTTCTCACAGAGCACAATTTGTGTCAATTTTCAAGCAATAGTCTCATCATAGCAATTTAAAAATTAAGCCCCATTAAAGCAGCCTGCTGACCTCTTAGAGATGAGCTGATATTGCCAAGGTGATGCAGCTGAAAGAAAGATTTGTGCCCCTCATCTCCCTCCGAATGATGCAGGCTCGCCCTTCCTTTCCAGAATATGAGATGTGGGGAAGGAGATGAGGACTTGCCAGCCCCAAATGTACCACTCTGGACAAGGATGCTTTGAAGCTGAAGGTAACCAAGCAATGGCAGATGCAGGAAAAGCCCTCCTCCCTCCCTCTTCTGCTGGAAAGCAGGGCGTTCAACTCTCCTTGTGGAGGAGCCTTCCTCCCATTCCTGGCCAGGAGGAAAATCACCATTACTCCCAGAGACAGGAGGTCGGTCAGCACCAAGTTGGATCCGCAAGAAATCACCTTACTGAGAACCCTTAGCTTCCATTAGTTTTCTCACACATGTACCTTCCCAAACTTACCACCCAACTGAGAGCACAAACTGTGGACTTTGTCTTGTCACTTTCTTGCACTTGTCATCCTCTGTAACAAGGTATCTAAGCTCCTAGTTCTAGCACCCCTTTGAGTCACTCACCCTGCTTCTCCTCTGTGCTTGTGTTTTGCATAAATAAATGAACACTGTTCTCCTCCCCCCACCCCTGTTCATCTGTCTTTTACAGTTTAATTCACAGGCTTCATTCACTGAATATAAAAGTGTAGAGGAAGACTGTTTTCCTTCCCTGACATCAGCAAGGAATTTTTTCCACCAGGTCAGATATAAAAAATGCTTGGGGGTCCTAAGACGGTGGAGGAATAGGAAGGGGAGACCACTTTCTCCCCCACAAATTCATCTAAAGAACATTTGAAGGGCAAGCAAATTCCACAGAACAACTTTTGAATGCTGGCAGAGGACATCAGGCACCCAGAAAGGCAGCCCATTGTCTTTGAAAGGAGGTAGGACAAAATATAAAAGATAAAAAAAAAGACAAAAGAGATAGGGATGGAGATCCGTCTTAAAAAAAGAGAAGTTTCCAAACACCAGGAAACACTCTCTCCAGTGGGTCTGTGGTGAGCCTTGGAATCTCAGAGGGCAAAATAACCAGGAGGAAAAATAAATAAAGAATTAATATCCACAGATTACATGCCTAACAGCAACTCCCAGCTGAGCAGCAGCCAAGATGCTTGCATCCCCCATGAGCAAGTGGGGGGAGGGATAGGGAGGAGAGGGCTGCATTACTTAGGGTGAGGACCCAGCCTGAATGTGGGCCTGAGGGCAATCTGAGGGAACTAGCTTGAGATAGCAACCCAGACTGTGGGATAGCTACCCCACAGAAAGCCCTAACCCAAGACACCCAGGCAAGCTCACAGGACAAAGGACTGAGTAGAGCTAGCGGGCTGCGGACTGGCCCATCCCCAGCCAGAGACAGGCAGGTGAGGGCAGCTAGAGCTGGAAGAGGGCAATCAAGGCCCCAGAGAGGCATCCTATACCAAACTGCAAGCAAACTTCATTGCTAACCAAGACTTCCTGGAATTCTGGATGGTCGACAACCACCCGGAGGGTCACAGCCAGAGATCAGCTCCCCAGAAGAGACACACGGCACACCTGAGAAGGCATGCCCGTTGTATGCCCAGAAAACTGAGCGGCTGGGATGGGGGAGGGGATAAGCCGCAGCCTTCAACTGGGGACAACTATGTGCATCAAGCACCTGGTCACCTGAGCTGCTCAGACCTGAGACAGGCGGAAAACGCAGGCCCAACCAAGTCTGTGCCTTTGTGGAGTACCCGAGAACCTGAACCTGAGCAGCTTAGACCTGGGGAGTTCATGCAACCCAGGGCCCACATCAGATAGTTCCCGGCAGAGCAACCTAGAGTCTGAGCAGTGTAGACTGGGAAAGCACACACACTGTGAGTGGGGGCAAACCCAGTGTGGCTGAATCACTGTGAGCACACACCAGTGATATTTCTTTGCAGTGTTCCTCCCTCCCCACAGCATGACTAAACAAGCAAGCCTAAAAAAAATGACCACCACCAACCCCTTGTGTCAGGGTAGAAATTAGACACTGAACAGACCAGCAAACAGAAGAAGCTAAAATAAACAGAGGGAACCACTCTGGTAGTGACAGGTGCAATAGATTAAAACCCTGTAGTTAGCACTGACTACATAGGAAGGGGCCTGTAGACCTTGAGAAGTTCAAGCCGGACCAAGAAACTATCTGAAAATGAACTGACCCCACATTGTCTGCAACAGCTCCAGAGAAAGTCTTAGATATATTTTTACTATTATCATTTTTTTAAACTGAAAATTTTATTTTATTTTATTTTATTTTATTTATTTTTAAGTCCCCATTCATGCTGTGATTCATAGGGTCGCAAAGAGTCAGACACAACTGAGTGACTGAACTGAACTGAACTGATTACTCCTTTAATTTGCATTTTTATACCCTACTATTATCTTGCAAAAAAAAAAAAAAAGAAAGAAAGAAAGACCCTATTTTTAAAGCAAACTTCATATATATATATATTATAATTTTTGTAACTTTTTTTAATATTGTAATTTTGAGAATCTAACCTCTAGTCTAGATTTTTAATCTTTGCTTTTTTTTGTATTTGTTATCAACTTTGTACCCTTAAGAACCCAATCTTCAGTACCCATTTTTACTTGGGAGCGAGATCACTTACCTGATTGCTCTCTCCCACTTTTGATTCTCCTTTCTCTCCAACAGGTCACCTCTATCTCCTGCCTCTCTCTTTTCTTCTCTCCCCAACTCTGTGAATATCTTTGTGTGTTCCGGGCGTGGAGAAAGCTTAGGGAACTGATTACTGGCTGGATCTGTCTCTTTCTTTTTGATTCCCCCTTTTATCCTCCTGGCCACCTCTGTCTCCTTTCTCCCTCTTCTCTTCTCTGTGTAACTCTGTGAACATCTCTGAGGGGTCCAGACTGTGGAGAGCACATAGGGAAGTGATCACTGGCTAGCTTGCTCTCTCCCCTTTTGATTCCCCCTCTTCTCCTCCTGGTCACCTCTATCTCCCTCCTCCCTCTTCTCTTCTCCGTGTAACTCTGTGTACCTCTCCGGGTGTTCCTCACTGTGGAGAAACTTTTCATCATTAACCTAGATGTTTTATCATCAGTGCTGTATAGATGGAGAAGTCTTGAGGCTACTGTAAGGATAAGACTGAAAACCAGAAACAGGAGGCTTAAGTCCAAATCAGAGAACACAAGAGAACTCCAGAATCCAGGGAACATTAATCAATAGGAGCTCATCAAATGCCTCCATACCTACACTGAAACCAAGCACCACCCAAGGGCCAACTAGCTCAAGAGCAAGACATACCACGCAAATTCTCCAGCAACACAGGAACATAACCCTGAGCCTCAATATACAGGCTGCCAAAAGTCACACCAAACCCATTGACATCTCAAAACTCATTACTGGACACTTCATTGCACTCCAGAGAGAAGAAATCCAGCTCCACCCACCAGAACACCGACACAAGCTTCCCTAACCAGGAAACCTTGACAACCACCCGTCCAACCCCACACACAGTGAGGAACCTCCACAATAAAGAGGAACCACCAACTGCCAGAATACAGAAAGACCACGTCAAACACAGCAATATAAAAAGATGAAAAGGCAGAGAAATACCCAGCAGGTAAAGGAACAGCATAAATGCACACCAAACCAAACGAAAGAGGAAAAGATAGGGACTCTACCTGATAAAGAATTCTGAATAATGATAGTGAAAACGATCCAAAATCTTGAAAACAAATTGGAGTTACAGATAAATAGCCTGGAGACAAGGATCAAAAGATGCAAGAAAGGTTTAACAAGGACCTAGAAGAAATAAAAAAGAGTCAATATATAATGAATAATGCAATAAATGAGATCAAAACACTCTGGAGGGAACCAACAGTAGAATAATGGAGGCAGAAGATAGGATAAGTGAGGTAGAAGATAGATTGGTAGAAATAAATGAAACAGAGAGGAAAAAAGAAAAAAGAATTAAAAGAAATTAGGACAACCTCAGAGACCTCTGGGACAATGTTAAACGCCCCAACATTTGAATCATAGGAGTCCCAGAAGAAGAAGATAAAAAGAAAGGCCATGAGAAAATACTTGAGGAGATAATAGTTGAAAACTTCCCTAAAATGGGGAAGGTAATAGCCACCCAAGTCCAAGAAACCCAGAGAGTCCCAAACAGGATAAACCCAAGGAGAAACACCCCAAGACACATATTAATCAAATTAACAAAGATCAAATACAAAGAACAAATATTAAAAACAACAAGGGAAAAATAGCAAATAACACACAAGGGGATTCTCATAAGGATAACAGTTGATATTTCAATAGGAACTCTTCAGGCCAGAATGGAATGGCAGGACATACTTAAGTGATGAAAGAAAATAATGTACAGCCTAGATTACTGTACCCAGCGAGGATCTCATTCAAATATGAAGGAGAAATCAAAAGCTTTACAGACAAGCAAAAGCTGAGAGAATTCAGCACCACCAAACCAGCTCTGCAACAAATCCTAAAGGATCTTTTCTAGACAGGAAATACAGAAAGGGTGTATAAACTTGAACCCAAAACAATAAAGGAAATGGCAACGGGATCATCAGTCAATCAGTTCGGTCAGTTCAGTCGCTCAGTCGTGTCCAACTCTTTGCAACCTCATGAACTGCAGCACGCCAGGCCTCCCTGTCCATCACCAACTCCCAGAGTTCACTCAGACTCATGTCCATCGAGTCAGTGATGCCATCCAGCCATCTCATCCTCTGTCGTCCCTTTCTCCTCCTGACCCCAATCCCTGCCAGCATGAGTCTTTTCCAATGAGTCAACTCTTTGCATAAGGTGGCCAAAGGACTGGAGTTTCAGCTTTAGCATCTTTCCTTCCAAAGAAATCCCAGGGCTGATCTCCTTCAGAATGGACTGGTTGGATCTCCTTGCAGTCCAAGGGACTCTCAAGAGTCTTCTCCAACACCACAGTTCAAAAGCATCAATTCTTTGGTGCTCAGCTTTCTTCACAGTCCAACTCTCACATCCATACATGACCACTGGAAAAACCATAGCCTTGACTAGACGGACCTTTTTTGGCAAAGTAATGTCTCTGCTTTTGAATATGCTATCTAGGTTGGTCATAACTTTTCTTCCAAGAAGTAAGCATCTTTTAATTTCATGGCTGCAGTCACCATCTGCAGTGATTTTGGAGTCCCCAAAAATTAAGTCTGACACTGTTTCCACTGTTTCCCCATCTATTTCCCATGAAGTGATGGGACCGGATGCCATGATCTTCGTTTTCTGAATGTTGAGCTTTAAGCCAACTTTTTCACTCTCCTCTTTCACCTTCATCAAGAGGGTCTTTAGTTCCTCTTCACTTTCTGCCATAAGGGTGGTGTCATCTGCATATCTGAGGTTATTGATATTTCCTCCAGCAATCTTGATTCCAGCTTGTGCTTCTTTCAGCCCAGCGTTTCTCATGATGTACTCTGCATAGAAGTTAAATAAGCAGGGTGACAATATACAGCCTTGACGTACTCCTTTTCCTATTTGGAACCAGTCTGCTGTTCCATGTCCAGTTCTAACTCTTGCTTCCTGACCTGCATATGGGTTTCTCAAGAGGCAGGGCAAGTGGTCTGGTATTCCCATCTCTTGAAGAATTTTCCAGTTTATTGTGATCCACACAGTAAAAGGCTTTGGCATAGTCAATAAAGCAGAAGTAGATGTTTTTCTGGAACTCTCTTGCTTTTTCGATGATCCAGCAGATGTTGGCAATTTGATCTCTGGTTCCTCTGCCTTTTCTAAAACCAGCTTGAATATCTGGAAGTTCACAGTTCATGTATTAATTACCTTAAATATAAATGGGTTGAATGCCCCAACCAAAAGACAAAGACTGGCTGAATGGATACAAAAACAAGACCCATATACATGTTGTCTACAAGAAACCTACCTCAAAACAAGAGACACATACAGACTGAAAGTGAAGGGCTGGAAAAAGATATGCCATGCAAATAGGGACCAAAAGAAAGTGGGAGTAGCAATACTCACATCAGATAAAATAGACTCTAAAACAAAGGCTGTGAAAAGAGACAAAGAATGACACTACATAATGATCAAAGGATCAATCCAAGAAGAAGATATAACAATCATAAATATATATGCACCCAATATAGGAGCACCACAGTATGTAAGACAAATGCTAAAAAGTGTGAAAGGGGAAATTAACAATAACACAATAATAGTGGGAGACTTTAATACCCCACTCACACCTTATGGATAGATCAACTAAACAGAAAATTAACAAGGAAACACAAACTTTAAATAATACAATAGACCATTTAGACCTAGTTGGTATCTATAGGACATTTCACCCCAAAACATTGAATTTCACCTTTTTCTCAAGCACACACGGAACCTTCTCCAGGATAGATCATATCCTGGGCCATAAATTTAGCCTTGGTAAATTCAAAAAAAATTTAAATCATTCCAAGCATCTTTTCTGACCACAATGCAGTAAGATTAGATGTCAATTACAGGAGAAAATCTGTTAAAAATTCCAACATATGGAGGCTGAACAACACACTGCTGAATAACCAACAAATCACAGAATAAATCAAAAAAGAAACCAAAATATGCATAGAAATGAATGAAAATGAAAACAAAACAACCCAAAACCTATGGGACACTGTAAAAACAGTGCTAAGGGGAAGGTTCATAGCAATACAGGCATACCTCAAGAAACAAGTAAAAAATCAAATAAATAACCTAACTCTATGCCTAAAGCAACTTGAAAAGGAAGAAATTGGGAACTCCAGGGTTAGTAGAAGGAAAGAAATCTTAAAAATTAGGGCAGAAATAAATGCAAAAGAAACAAAAGAGACCATAGCAAAAATCAACAAAGCCAAAAGCTGGTTCTTTGAGAAGGTAAATAAAATTGACAAACCATTAGCCAGACTCATCAAGAAAAAAAAAAGGGAGAAAAATCAAATCAACAAAATTAGAAATGAAAATGGAGAGATTACAACAGACAACACAGAAATACAAAGGATCATAAGAGACTACTATCAGCAATTATATGCAAATAAAATGGACAACTTGGAACAAATGGACAAATTCTTAGAAAAGTACAACTTTCCAAAACTGGACCAGAAAGAAATAGAAAATCTTAACAGACCCATCACAAGCACGGAAATTGAAACTATAATCAGAAATCTTCCAACAAACAAAAGCCCAGGACTAGACATCTTCACAGCTGAATTCTACCAAAAATTTAGAGAAGAACTAACACCTATCTTACTCAAACTCTTCCAGGAAATTGAAGAGAAAGGTAAACTTCCAAACTCATTCTATGAGGCCACCATCACCCTAATACCAAAACCTGACAAAGATGCCACAAAAAAAAGAAAACTATAGGCCACTATCACTGATGAACATAGATGCAAAAATCCTTAACAAAATTCTAGCAAACAGAACCCAACAACATATTAAAAAGATCATACATCATGATCAAGTGGGCTTTATCCCAGGGATGCAAGGATTCTTCAATATCCACAAATCAATCAATCTAATATACCACATTAACACATTGAAAAATGAAAACCATATGATTATCTCAATAGATGCAGAGAAAGCCTTTGACAAAATTCAACATCCATTTATGATAAGAACTCTCCAGAAAGCAGGCATAGAAGGAACATACCTCAACATAATAAAAGCTATATATGACAAACCCACAGCAAACATTATCCTCAATGGTGAAAAACTGAAAGCATTTCCCCTAAAGTCAGGAACAAGATAAGGGTGCCCACTGTTACCACTACTATTCAACATAGTTTTGGAAGTTTGGGCCACAGTAATCAGAGCAGAAAAAGAAATTAAAGGAATCCAGTTTGGAAAAGAAGAAGTAAAACTCTCACTGTTTGCAGATGACATGGTCCTCTACATAGAAAACCCTAAGGACTCCATCAGAAAATTACTAGAGCTAATCAATAAATATAGTAAAGTTGCAGGATATAAAATTAACACAGAGAAATCCCTTGCATTCCTATACACTAACAATGAGAAAACAGAAAGAGAAATTAAGGCAACAATTCCATTCACCATTGCAACAGAAAGAATAAAATACTTAGGAATATATCTACCTAAAGAAACTAAAGACCTATAATAGAAAACTATAAAACAGTGGTGAAAGAAATCAAAGAGGACACTAATAGATTGAGAAATATACCGTGTTCATGGATAAGAAGAATAAATATAGTGAAAATGAGTATACCACCCAAAGCAATCTATAGATTCAATGCAATCCCTATCACACTACCAATGTTATTCTTCAGAGAACTAGAACAAATAATTTCACAATTTGTATGGAAATACAAAAAACCTCGAATAGCCAAAGCAATCTTGAGGAAGAAGAATGGAACTGGAGGAATCAACCTGCCTGACTTCAGGCTCTACTACAAAGCCACAGTCATCAAGACAGTATGGTGTGGCAAAGAAAGATAGATCAATGTGACAAAATAGAAAGCCCAAAGATAAAACCACACACCTATGGACACCTTATCTTTGACAAAGGAGGCAAGAATATACAATGGAGAAAAGACAATCTTTTTAACAAATGGTGCTGGGAAAACTGATCAACCACTTATAAAAGAATGAAACTAGAACATTTTCTAACACCATACACAAAAATAAACTCAAAATGGATTAAAGATCTAAACCTAAGACCAGAAACTATTAAACTCCTAGAGGAAAACATAGGCAAAACACTCTCCGACATACATCACAGCAGGATCCTCTATGACCCACCTCCAAGAATATTGGAAATAAAAGCAAAAATAAACAAATGGGACCTAATTAAAATTAAAAGTTTCTGCACAACAAAGGAAACTATAAGCAAGTTGAAAAGACAGTCTTCAGAATGGGAGAAAATAATAGCAAATGAAGCAACAAACAAAGAATTAATCTCAAAAATATACAAGCAACTCCTGTAGCTCAATTCCAGAAAAATAAAAGACCCAATCAAAAAGTGGGCCAAAGAACTTAAACGACATTTCTCCAAAGAAATCATACAGTTGGCTAACAAACACATGAAAAGATGCTCAACATCACTCATTATCAGAGAAATGCAAATCAAAACCACAATGAGGTACCATTTCACATCAGTCAGAATGGCTGCTATCCAAAAGTCTACAAGAAGTAAATGCTGGAGAGGGTGTGGAGAAAAGGGAACCCTCTTACACTGTGGTGGGAATGCAAACTAGTACAGCCACTATGGAAAACAGTGTGGAGATTCCTTAAAAAACTGGAAATAGAACTGCCTTATGACCCAGCAATCCCACTGCTGGGAATACATACTGAGGAAACCAGAATTGAACACATGTGTACCCCAATGTTCATTGCAGCACTGTTTATAATAGCCAGGACATGGAAGCAACCTAGATGTCCATCAGTAGACGAATGGATAAGAAAGCTGTGGTACATATACACAATGGAGTATTACTCAGCCATTAAAAAGAATACATTTGAATCAGTTCTAATGAGGTGGATGAAACTGGAGCTTACAGAATGAAGTAAGCCAGAAAGAAAAACACCAATACAGTATACTAATGCATATAAATGGAATTTAGAAAGATGGTAACGATAACCCTGTATGCGAGGCAGCAAAAGAGACACAGATGTATAGAACAGTCTTTTGGACTCTGGGGGAGAGGGCAAGGGTGGGATGATATGGGAGAATGGCATTGAAACATGTAAATTATCATATGTGAAACAAATCGCCAGTCCAGGTTCGATGCATAATACAGGGTGCTTGGGGCTGGTGCACTGGGATGACCCAGAGGGATGGGATGGGGAGGGAGGAAGGAGGGGGATTCAGGATGAGGAACACATGTACATCCATGGCGGATTCAAGTCAATGTATGGGAAAACCAATACAATATTGTAAAGTAAAATAAATAAATTAATTAATTAATTTAAAAATGAATAGAAAAAGAAAGAGACAGAGACAGAGCAACAATGATCTGTTGGCTCCAACAGCTACTGCTAGTCATTTTCTGCTACCTCCACTCGTGGAAAGCTGGGACATAGTGTGAGAAGGAACAAGCAGCCTCAGAGAAGAGCTAAAATGAGAAAAGAGGAGAGAGAATTGTCTTTCTGGGTTCCCTCCAGTCCTGGGTTCCTATCCTTTTCTGAGGTTCAATCACATCCTGCCCAGTATTCTTCTAATAAATTCTCATTATCCCTTGACAGAAAAAAAAAATGCTTGGATCAAGGCAGTGGAGAGAAAAGGGCAGTGGGAAGCCACTGGGTAGGCTTTTCTGTGGAAACATCTCAGTATATACAGGCATGAACCTCCACAAGGGCAGGGGGTGGGGCGGGAGCCCAGTGGGCTCTCAGAACAGCAATATCCAGAATAAATAATGGGGGGAGCAGAGGAATCTGCAAGCTTTTCCACACCCTACCACTTTCTGACTCTGTAGCTTTGGCCCTCTACCCTACAGCCGGGCATCCCCATCAGTGGAAAAAGTCATCACATTCACGTCACATAACTTGAGAAGGGCAGGGCTGCAACTGTGCATGTAACACACCAGCCACCACCCACCCCTCCTCCACTTCCCAGATCTCCTGATGAGCTGGGATTCACAAAGGCACGGAGATGAGAATTCATCACTGTGCTCTGACACCAGGAAGTTGCATCTCTGTGGAAGCTATGAAATAGCAATAAACATTCCCAGACGGGCTGTTTGTCACTTCTGCCAAGCATAGCCCTGTCTACTGTGTCATTTGATCCTCCAAGCCCTCCTGCTACCTGATCCTAAAAGATGAATGATCCACCAATGAAGGAGTGGATTTAGAGATGAAATGTGAAAAGATGTGGGCATGGCTAGGCAGGACACTGATGGTAAAGGATTTAAAGTGCAGAGAAGGAGGAAAAAGCCTTTTAAATGTCTTATTTCCTGACAGGCAGCCGGCTGGTACAGCCTGAGCCTGAGCGTGCATTTGTAATAAGTGTTCATGTCTCCACCACTTCTCTGGTAAGAGCTTCATCACCTGCCTGCCTTCCCCAAATCCTCACTCCACCCCACCACATGTAAAAGCCTGGTGGGAAGACCTTTCTGGGGAAAGAAATGTAGGAGCAGGCAAGACCAAAGGAGGCTGCCGAGGATGTCCCAAGGCTGCTGTGTTGTTAGAAATAAAGACTCTTTAATTTGTTCACACTTGGCAGCTGCAGAAATGTGAGACCCTAAGTAAGCTGTGTCCAAAGGAGAATTTCTCTTATTTCTAAAGTGTGGGGAGATTCTGCAGGGCAGGGGGATAGTGGAGCCAAGCTCCCCACCTTCTGGTTCAATCACACGAATTTAATCTTTATTTGTTCTTCCTGCACTGCACCCAGGGTTGAGACTTTTAGAAACCAATTAATAAAGACAGGCTGGATTTCCATAGCAGCTTGGAAGAACATGACAAAATATATTTTTGTTATCTAGGAAGGAGAATGCCCAAAGTCTGATGAAAGATGACTTCTGCTGCTTTATCAAAGCGGCTCATGTGTGAACTTGTGGGCTTAAGTGGAGTCACCCAAGTGCTGGTGGCAGGTGGTTGGCATGACAGATGCCTCCCCTGCCCTGTCCACTTCGCACAGCCCAGTAGGTGAGGGCCCCTCTGGACATCCTTGCAGAAAAGCTGCCTTTCCTTGTTGTTAATTGTCAGGCGTTCTTTTAAGTACAGACCCTTGTACTTCATCAGCAGTTAGAGGTTATTTCTGCTGCTTGAGAGAGTTTTTAGAAAAGCTGTAAAAGGCAAGTCTGCACCTGGAAAAGGCTGTTCTTTCCCGGGAAGTGAGTCTGTCCTTTGTGAAAGATGAGCAGCTGTAGACACAGAGGTCCCATGCCCCTCCCTCAGCACGAGATGGGGACACAGAGAAGCTATACCTTGTAACAATGACTCATCAGGGAAGCACCAGAACTTGACTCATCATCTTCTCTCCTAAATATTTTTTCCTTTGACTATAAGTGTAATGCATGCTTATGTGCTAAGTCACTTCAGTCATGCCCAACGTTTTGCGACCCCATGGACTGTAGCCCACCAGGCTCCTCTATCCATGAGATTCTCTTCAAGAATACTCAAGTGGGTTGCCATGCCCTTCTCAAGGGCATCTACTTGACCCAGGGATCGAACCAGCATCTCTTACATCTCCCGCCTTGGCAGGTGGGTTCTTTACCACTAGAGCCACCTGGGAAACTCATAAATGTAAAACATGCTTATTATAAAAAATAAAATGAATGCATACAATGTAAAAATTGAGTATCAAATTAACCTATAACTAACCACCAAAAGATTATGACACCTAATAATTTGGTTGATTTTCTTCCAGTTCTTTAGCACTTGTTTTTAAATATTAGTATCTGGAAAATCCCATGGATGGAGGGGCCTGGTAGGCTGCAGTCCATGGGGTTGCTAGGAGTCGGATATGACTGAGCGACTTCACTTTCACTTTTCACTTTCATGCATTGGAGAAGGAAATGGCAACCCACTCCAGTGTTCTTGCCTGGAGAATCCCAGGGACGGGGGAGCCTGGTGGGCTGCTGTCTATGGGGTCGCACAGAGTCAGACACGACTGAATCGACTTAGCAGCAACAGCATAAGGGTAGAGGTTTTGATCATCTTCTTTTTTTTTTTCTTAAACTTTTTGCTTCATATTAGAGTATAGCCGATCAGCAATGTGGTAGTTTCAGATGAACAGCAAAGGAACTCAGCCATACATAGACGTGTACCCATTCTCCCCCAGTCCTCTCCCATCCAGCTGCCTTTCTGTATTTAACCCCTTCTCAAGAGTAATTGTCTATGGTTTCATACATTTTTCTGCAATGTCAATGTTGAAGACTATACAACACTCCACTTGATTCACTGAATGAATAGATTGGCATGAATTTGACTAAGGCCCTATCTGTAGTATTTAAGTTGTTTCCTCTTTTGTTCACTAATATAAGCTATTGTTATGCATTTGCTTTATAAAATATTTATTTGTTTGGCTGCACCAGGTCTTATTTGCAGCATGAGGGATCTTTAGTTGTGGCATGTAGAATCTTAGTTCCCTCACCAGGAATTGAACCCAGGCCCCCAGCATTAGAAGCATGGAGTCTTAGCCACTGGACCACCAGGGAAGCCCCTTAATATACACTATTTTAAAATAAGCATTCAAATATGTGAATACTTGCCTCATTTTCAAACTGTTTCTTTAGAGCAAACTTGTAGAGCTGGCGTTGCCAGATATAACACATGGTGCTTCTCTTTCAGGAGCAGGTGGGCATAGAACCTGGTGTTCTAGAAGGTCTCCAGGTGGTGGCCACATGATCCAAATGTCCTCTTTCCTCTTTTGGAGGCATAGTTTTTCTTTTTTTTTTAATTCAAACACTTTGGTGAATTTGTTTGGTTAAAATTCTGAATAAAAGCACAGGAAATCTAAAATAGCTCCAAGTGTTATTAGCAGAGGCTACATAAACAGAGGCTTCACAGGGATTTTGAGTAAAAGGATTATCAAAGTTGGAAACAACTACAGGAAATTCTAGAATAGAGACAATCTTTAAGGGAGAAGGGACAGTGAAAGAAAAGAATAATGTGAGGTAGGTGTGAAAATCACTGGAAACAACCTCCCTTTGCTGTGGGGTTGAGACCAACCAAGCTCTAAGTCAGACAGTGGCTTCGCTTCAGGAGATGATATTTTAATTTTTTATTTATTTTTATAAGACAGTTGCTGTCCTATAGACGAAAGAATCTTTTTCCTGTGGACAAATCTTGTACCGTATACATTCATGATCACCAAATATGTAAACATACTGGAGAAAAGCATCATGTTCCAGGCTTCTGAAGAAACTGAACATTTCAAATTTCTAGAGATATTCAAGAGTCTGCTTATAATTTTTCTATTTTATACAATTATATTGATTCCCTAAGATTAATAGTCTGCTTAAATGCTTCCACTCTTCCAGCATTGAAATATAATTTGCAGAGGCAAGACAGTGAGCAGTCATTGAACAATATATATTCTGTATGCTCTCCATGCTGCACTGTAGCCTTTGGGGGAAAGCAAAGAAATAGAACATATGATTTCTGTAGTCAGAGTTCACAGAATGTGAAAAAGTTAAATAACAATGCAAGAGCTATAATGAATGAAAATATGATTAAATGCCAACAAGATAATATTGACTATAGATAATAAACTTGGCAAACTTAAAAGAGAACAGTGTTTGCTCCAGGCTAGAACAGTTATGAGTATAATTTACATAAACAGGGAAGAGAATTCAAGTCTTGGGAAAAGCATGGTTAGAAACAGAGTGAGGTAAATACAAGGGGAGGTGAAGGACAGCTGAGCTGACCATTCCATCTGGAGGAAGAAACATAAAACAAGTTAGATGAACATTTGTGGGGATGAACCTAGGAGTGTAAACTGGTTAAATTCAAATGGAATTAATTAGCTTAATTCACTTCTCTTACTGAAATACTCATAAAGAAGGCTCACAGCTGAAGAATTGATGCTTTTGAGTTGTGGTGCTGGAGAAGACTCTTGAGATTCCCTTGCACTGCAAGGAGATCAAACCAGTCAATCCTCGAGGAAATCAACCTTGAATATTCACTGGAAGGAGTGATGCTGAAGCTGAAACTCCAATACTTTGGCAATCTGATGCAGAAGAGCTGTTTCATTGGAAAAGACCCTGATGCTGGGAAAGATTGAGGGCAGGAGGAGGAGAAGGGGGCGATACTGACTGGCATAGCATCATTGGATGGCATCATTGACTCAGTGGATGTGAATTTGAGTAAACTCTGGGAGATAGTGAAGGAAAGGGCAGCCTGGTGTGCTGTAGTCCAAGGGGTTGCAAAGAGTCAGACACAATTTAGCGACTGAAAAACAACTGCAAAAGTTAAAAGTGATAACCACTGTGTTGAAAGAAATCCATAAAAGCACCAAAAATAATGGTTTCTTGTGACTACAGCAGTCAATCAACCATGGAGATTTTATTTTGTATTTCTAACTTTTTATTTTGCATTGGGGTATGCCGATTAACAATGTTGTGATAGTTTCAGGTGAACAGTGAGGGGACTCAGCCATACGTATACATGTATCCATTCTCCCCCAAACTCCCCTCCCATCCAGGCTGCATGTTGGCAGTTTTAAAGAGCACGATTATTGACTCAGTTTTCTGCTTTTTTTGCCTTGTCTCAACAAGCTTTAAAAATAAGGTGATAAGTGGAAATGGGTCTTCCTAACCAAGTGTTTGAAGAAAAAACTCAAATATTGCACTTGTTTCTTATATCATTATTATTCCCAGGAAACCACCACCCAAGGGCAGCCTCTTCTTTTATCCCAAATCCTGTGCCCTGGGGGTCAGCTGCTTTCAGTGTAAGGTCCTTTCTCCGTCCTTTTGTCCTCTCAACCTCTCCATCCATACAGAGCTTCTTTGGACAACTCTTAGGGAAGCAGGAAGGATTTGGGTCTTAGAGACATGCTGTTGGCTATCACCAGGAAGGTAAAAATGTTAACTCACTTTTTAAATCAGGACTCAAACATTGAAAAGGTAAAGGTGGACAGACACCCATCAAGGGACCAGAAAATAACTCCATGAAAAAGGAAACTAAAACCAAGGATAATGTTCCTTGTCAGCAGCATCGCCCTGTGCTGGGCCTCCTTGTCCCCTCTGGACTCCTGTCACATGACTTTCTCATCATCTTAGTATCTGTGTTCCTCACACTAACCACTGTGGTCCCCAAAATCTCTCATGGACAGGCAGTTCACAGTGTTAGGGGGGATGGTGTGAACTGGGGGCCAGAGAGTCCTTTGTACAGTGTCTCCTGGAAGACTGGGGGCAGCAGCTGAGTTAGAAGTAGGTTTCAGCTCTGGATTAGCAGCTAAAAGTTACAGCCAGGAAGCATTTCTGTGCTTGGGCCAGATGAGAAGAAGACTGATGTGTTTGTCTTTATCTCTTGCTCTATCTGCAAGGCTATCAAGTTGATATCCTTCCCCTATTATGTGTGTGTGTGTGTGTGTGTGTGTGCAGTCACTAAGTGTGCCTGACTCTCTGTGACCTCATGGACTGTGGCCCGCCAGATTCCTCTGTCCATGGAATTCTCCAGGCAAGAATACTAGAGTGGGTTGCCATTCCCTTCTCTAGGGGATCTTCCTGACCCAGTGATCAAACCCACATCTCCTGTCCTGCAGCTGGATTCTTTACCATTGAGCCACCAGGGAAGCCCTTTCCCTGTTTATAACTTTCTCTTAATATTTTGCAATCCACGATTACCAAAGGCATTTAGGGACTGTATTTCTAAGTATCTTGCATGACGTTGGCTGTCTTCAGAGCACTGCATGGGACAATTCTTGTCTTTTTTACAAAGAGTAACTTTGGACCTTGGTCCAGCCAGTTGGCTTGGCCTTGCTTTGTGTCGGATGCTGTCATGAAGGGGAGACACCCTAGGGTTTGCTTTTTGATCCAGCTGCTCCTGCTTCTATCTCTGCATCAGCCTGGCCCCTGGGTTCCAGCTGCTACTGCTGCAGCTGCTGTCAAACTGCTCTGCAGATAATGACTCTGATCATCTGGGAAACAGGCTTCTGTCTGCCTTTGAGGCATTCTGCTCCTGGCTCCAAGTAGCAACTTCTGGAAAACCAAGAAAGGCTCAACCAATTGCAGCCATGGGGTTTGCTGCTGATAGTCGTTAACTGCTGACAAGGCAAGAATTCAGTGTTGTGTCTCTCTTTCTGTTTTGCAGGGCTCAGTGGGCTCACAATCATATGCTCACAGGAACATATTTCAAAAGTAGCTTTGTGGAAACCCCAATTTACTTCAGAGTAGAAACTTCACTCTTAGAAAAATGGGCTTTTGTCCTTCGATAAAACTGCTATAATATTGTCCCAAAGAAACAATGAAATTGCTCCCAGTTTTGGAAGGGAGGTCCAGGAGAACTATGTGATGCAGGGCCCTTTTTATGCTTCTAATCCATGTTATGACAGAGTCTCAAACCTTTGCTGTAGAGTTCAATCTCATGGGTACATTTGAGAGAAAAAAAGTTTACAGAAAAAAAAAAAGAAATATGCTTATGCACATGAATTGGGTTGGAATTGAGTCATAATTCAGTAATAACAAAACAACAAATATTTCTTGGGCATTAGGTAGTGATGTACAAGGAAGCCTGGTGTGCAGCAGTTCATGGGATTGCAGAGTCGGACATGACTTAGTGACTAAACAACAACAAGTCTCAATGGATCTTCCTTCTTGAAGACCTCACTTGTCTTGACCTTGACTGGCTCTCTCCCCTGCAGCTTTCCTATAGGTGCATCTTAGCTTCTCTTTAATATTCTTAAGCTGCAACTTCAGTTTTCTTTTCTTCCAGTCTACGTGGCATAATAGGATGGTGACTGTTGTAATTAACTCTCACTAACAGTTTCAATCCCCATCTTTTTTTTTCAAAGCTCTCCTTTTTCAAGCTCCTGCTAGGTTAAGTTAGTTTCAGACCCCAGAGGCAGCCCAGCTCTCAATTCCCAATAAGACCAGAAATAACAGATTTCTTCTGAGTCCACTGCAAAAGTACACACTTCTTGGCACAGATTTCCAATTTCACACACCTCCTGTGTTCCCATGGACTCAGCTCTAAAGACTATCTTTCCACCTTGTCTCCTAGTCCACCATCCAGACTTATCTATAGAGGCTGAAGAAGACAAAAAAGAATAAACCCATGTTTTAAATAAAGACTTAATACCAATAAAAAAAATGCAGGGTTAATTTTCAAAAATATTTTCTATTTGTCCTAAAGAAGGTATTATGATCCATAAATCCTAAATCAAAGAAGGGTGGCTGTAAGGCTTTATCATACTGGTGACTGAAGGATAAAAATAATAATCAAATTCTTTTAGAGATGATATCTGACTCCAAAGATAACAGTTAGCCATTCTTTGCTTCCCCCGATGATAGACTAAATAGTCATATTTTAAGATGCAGCATAAAAACTTTTCAACTTTTGACATGAACACTTTCAGACACTGGAGTATTATGAAATCTCCTACATACTTGAAAGTTCTGAGTTTCTTAGAGGAGATTTAAGTGTAATTTTATCCAGACATAGGTGGTTCTCTGCTCAAATTTCCATTTAATGCCTGCTAACTGGTTTTCAGACATTGGATTCCACTTGCTTGACTCCTAGATTTTGCACTGTGGGGGTTTTAAGAATGGATTTTTTAATTGCTTGAAATAGTTCAATATTTTCTTCCCATTTACACAGGTCACCTAGCCAGAGGTCATTTTTCCCGCCATGCTGAAGGTTAATCTGACTTTATGAAAATTAATCTTTCACTTTTCAAGGGCTCTGAGCTGGACCAGAGATATGAACTGCAAAGAAATCTGAGAAGGAAACATACTAGCAAAAACTGGGGTGCCTCTGATGGAAGAACAGATGATATGTTGTTTCCTTTCAGTTCTGTGATGTTGTTTCTAATATGTGTGATTGTTTGTGGACTGGTGGGTTTGTGGCAGTTCTGAAATGAATGGACATCTACTAATAAATAGAGTATGGCTGAATAAATGGTTCTTGTTTATTTTTGGTCTCTTCAGAAGAGATTCTTATTTCATCACTATCATCTTGGTCCATACTGTTAAAATTCTCAGACTGGAAATTATTACTAACTTATTACTCTAATCAGTACTTTGCAAGCTTTGGTGCTCTGCATTTTACTTGAAAAAGGTTTTCTGTATTAATTTGAGAGTGCTATAAACATTAAACTGCATTTATAGGACTGCCTTCATCTTTTCTCTTATTTTCTCTCTCTTTGTCTTATTAAACTTTCCTTTAAGTTCCTTCCAGCCCTTTAAATCCTCAGCCTTATTCCTCGAAGAAGTATTTTTCTAATACTTTTAGTGCAGAATTCCTGTTTTTAAAATTTGTATCTGAATTCCTCTGATCTCAGATTTTACCACCCTTAATATGAGTGCTCCTTAATTTTCTTGGTAGGAGGACTAAATAGCAATTTTCTAAACTTTCCCATTTCTTAGATCAAGTCTATTTCAGGAAATTTCTTACTATGAGTTTTCATAGGATCCTCGTCCTTTGAATCACATTTCCTCACCTGTGTCATGATTTTTTTTCCTATTTACTTTCCCTTATTATGGGGATGTATGAGTGTTTGTGAGCTTCCTAGGTGGTGCTAGTGGTAAAGAACCCACCTGCCAGTGCAGAAGACATAAGAGATGAAGGTTCAATCCCTGGGTCGAGAAGATCCCCTGGAGGAGGGCATGACAACCCACTCCAGTATTCTTGCCTTGAGAATAACCATGGACAGAGGAGCCATGCGGGCTATAGCCCTTAGGATAGCAGAGAGTCAGACATGACTGAGTGACTTTGCACACACGCACATGAATGTATTGCTTTATTATCAAAGGAGAGCTAAGAGTGTGTCACAGATTGGTTGGTTGATCCCTGTAGATCCAAATGAGGTGTAGGATACCCTGGCCCCTTTCCTTTCCCAAGTGACTGACACAGACGGGAAGCACCCTGGCAAGACACTTGTCCTCTTCTGAACCCCATTGTATGGCCTATTGTCATCTTTACTTCCTCCCTTGGTCTCTTTCATAGGAGGCAGACTCATGAAGAATAAATAATCACATTAATAGTCATGGAATCTTCTGTCACAATTTGATACCTGTAGGTGATTCTGGGAAAGCCCCTGGAAGCTTCTATGCACCTGACTGCCTCTATTACTCCTCTTATGGGTTATGCTGTGTCTTTCCAGGATACATACTGAAGACAGCAGTCCTGAAGCCTGGAAATGGGTCCTGGTCAATGTAACCAAGTCAGGATGGGAACTTACTGAATTAGGGTGGTCCTAATCCAACACCTAGTGTCCTTCTAAGGAGAAAATCTTTCAGACACAGAGACACAGGAAGAAGGCCATGTGAAGACGACGGCAGACTTTGGAGGGAGGCATTTACAAGCTAAGGGATGCACAGAATCTCCAGGAGCCTCCAGACACCTAAAGAAGCCAGGAAGGAGTCTTCCCCAGAGCCTTTAGTGGAAGCTTGACTCACCAACACTTTGATGTTGGATTTCTGGCCCCTGAAACCATGAGAGAATAAATTTCCTTTATTTTAAGCTATTCAGTATATTCTTATTCTCTTGGACCACTTCCCATGTAAAGTCAGTCATGAGAAGTCTTGTTCAAAGGTTCACACAGCAGGGGACAAGCTGGTCAAAGCCACATGAGATGCTCAACAGCAGGTACACCTGTCACATTAGAGCCTTCAGATGCAACCACAACCCAAACCAACAGCTTGACCACAAGCTCACAAGAAACACTGAACCAGAAGTAACCCACTAAGGCACACCCGCATACTGACCCATAGAAATTGTGCAATAACTCTTGTTTAGGGGGAGGAGCTAAGATGGCGGAGGAGTAGGACCGGGAGAACACTTTCTCCCCCGCAAATTCATCAAAAGAACATTTAAATGCTGAGTAAATTCCACAAAACAACTTCTGAATGCTGGCAGAGGACATCAGGCACCCAGAAAAGCAACCCAAGTCTTCGAAAGGAGGTAGGAAAAAGTACAAAAGACAAAAAAAGGGACAAAAGAGGGAGGGACGGAGTTCCGTCCCAGGAAGGGAGTCTTAAAAAGAGAGAAGTTTCCAAACACCAGGAAACCTTCTCACTGCCAAATCTGTGCCGAGCCTTGGAAGTACAGAGGGCAACATAACAGGGAGGAAAAATAAAAAAAACAATTAAAACCCGCACATTGTGAGCCCTACGGTAACTCCCCAGTGGAGAAGCAGCGCAGACGCCTGCATCCGCCATTAGCAAGCGGGGGCTGGGCAGGGAGGTGCTGCGCGGTCTGCATCGCAAGAATCTGGCCTGAATACCCCGAGCGCAATCTGAGTGAAATAATTTAGGCTAGCAAACCAGACTGTGGGATATCTACCACGCGAAAAGCCAGCCCTAACCTATGACACCACCAGGCCCGCGCATGGAACAAAGGACTAAACAGAGATAGCCCGCGGCAGACCATCCCCCTCCGGTGATAGGCAGCCAGAGCCAGAAGGGGACAATTGTAGCCCCAGAGAGACATAATCTATAAAACTGTAAGCAGGCTTCTTTGCTAACTAAAACTTCTTGGGGTCTGGATGGTCAACATCTGCCTGAGAAGGTGTGCCGGTGCACACCTAGATAAACGAGTGGCGGGGAGGCGATAAGTCGCAGCAATCGCGTGCGCCAAACACCTCATCACCTGAGCTGCTTGGATCAGGGAAGGGCACAAAATGCAGGCCCAACCGAGAGTCTGCACCTCTGAGGACTACCTGAGTGCCTGAACCTGAGCGGCTTGGACCTGGGAAGTACAGGCAGCCCAGGGCTGGCCACGGATGGTTCCCGGCGGAGCAACCTAGAGCCTGAGCAGCGTGGGCAGAGAGGCTACACGCGCCGTGAACAGGGGGTAGACCCAGTGTGGCTGAGGCACTGCAAGCACACACCAGTGTTATTTGTTTGCAGCATCCCTCCCTACCTCCCCTCAGCGCGACTGAACAAGTGAGCCTAAAAAAAAAAAAAAAAAAGTGTCCCCCACCATCCCCTTTGTGTCAGGGCGGAAACCAGACACTGAAGAGACCAGCAAACAGAAGAAGCTATAACAGAGGGAACCGCCTTGGAAGCTACAGGCAATAGATTAAAACCCTGTGGTTACTACCAACTACATAGGAAGGGGCCTATAGATCTTGAGAAATATAAGTCGGACCAAGGAACTAGCCAAAAATGAACTGAACCCACAATACTCACAACAAAACCAGAGAAAGTCCTAGATATATTTTTACTATTTGTACGATCATTCTTTCTTTCTTTTTTTTTAATTTTTAGAAAAAAATTTTAAATCCTCTATTATTCCTTTAATTTCCACTTTTATAACTGATTACTTTGCAAAAAAAAAAGAAGACCCTATTTTTTTAAAAGCAAACTTCATATATATATATATATATTTATAATTTTTTGACCTTTTTTTTTTCTTCTTTTCTTTAACATTGTATTTTTGAAATTCCAAACTCTACTCTAGATTTTTAATTTAAGCTTTTTGGTATTTGTTATCAATTTTGTACCTATAGTTTTTTGGTTTTTGTTTTTTCCTATAATTTCTGTGACCCTTTTTCTTTTTTCTTTTTCTTTTTCTCTGTTTCTTTCTCATCTTCTTTTAAATAACATTGTACATCTGAAATTCCAAACTCTACTCTAGATTTTTAATTTATGCTTTTTGGTATTTGTTATCAATTCTGTACCTGTATTTTTTTTTTTTATAATTTATGCGACTTTGTTTGTTCGTGTTTGTTTTTTTTCTCTCTCTCTTTCTTTTTCTTCTTCTTTTTTTAACATTGTATTTTTGAAATTCCAAACTCTACTCTAGATTTTAAACTTTTGCTTTTTGGTATTAGTTATCAATTTTGTACCTATATTTTCTTTATAATTTTCATGACCTTGTTTGTTTTTGTTTGTTCATTTTTTCTCTCTTTCTTTTCCTTCTTCTTTTCTTTAACATCATATTTTTGAAATTCCAAACTCTACTCTAGATTTTTAATTTTTGCTTTTATGTATTTGTTACCAATTTTGTACCTTTAAGAACCCAATCTTCAGTACCCATTTTTCACTAGGGATCGAGATTACTGGCTTAACTGCTCTCTCTCCCTTTGAACTCTCCTTTTTCTCCACCAGGTCGCCTGTGTCTCCTCCCTAACCCCTCTCTACTCTACCCAACTCTGTGAATTTCTGTGTGTTCCACACGGTGGAGAACACTTAGGGAACTGATTACTGGCTGGATCTGTCTCCCTCCTTTTCATTCCCCCCATTTATCCTCCTGGCCACCTCTGCCACCTTCCTCCTTCTTCTCTTCTCTGTATAACTCTGTGAACAACTCTGAGCGGGCCAGTTGTGGAGTGCACATAAGGAAGAGATTACTGAATAGCCCACTCTCTCCTCTATTGATTCCACCTCATCTCATTCGGGTCACCTCTAACTCCCTCCTCACTCTTCTCTTCTCCATATAACGCTGTAAACCTCTCTGTGTGAAACAAGTTTCAGGGCAAGACACACCAAGCAAATTCTCCAGCAGCAAAGGAACACAACCCTGAGCTCCAGGATACAGGCAGCCCAAAGTCACCCCAAAACCATAGACATCCCATAAGTCATTACTGGACATTTCATTGCACTCCAGAGAGAAGAAGTACAGCTCCACCCACCAGAACACCGACACAAGCTTCCCTAACCAAGAAACCTTGACAAGCCTCCTGTACAAACCCACACAGAGCGAGGAAACGCCACAATAAAGAGAACTCCACAAACTGCCAGAATACAAAAAGGACACCCCAAACTCAGCAATTTAAACAAGATGAAGAGACAGAGGAATACCCAGCAGATAAAAGAACAGGATAAATGCCCACCAAACCAAACAAAAGAGGAAGAGATAGGGAATCTACCTGATAAAGAATTCCAAATAATGATAGTGAAATTGATCCAAAATCTTGAAATCAAAATGGAATCACAGATAAATAGCTTGGAGACAAAGATTGAGAAGATGCAAGAAAGATTTAACAAGGACCTAGAAGAAATAAAAGAGAGTCAATATATAATGAATAATGCAATAAATGAAATCAAAAACACTCTGGCGGCAACAAATAGTAGAATAACAGAGGCAGAAGATAGGATTAGTGAATTAGAAGATAGAATGGTAGAAATAAATGAATCAGAGAGGATAAAAGAAAAACGAATTAAAAGAAATGAGGACAATCTCAGAGACCTCCAGGACAATATTAAACGCTACAACATTCGAATCATAGGGGTCCCAGAAGAAGAAGACAAAAAGAAAGACCATGAGAAAATACTTGAAGAGATAATAGTTGAAAACTTCCCTAAAATGGGGAAGGAAATAATCACCCAAGTCCAAGAAACCCAGAGAGTCCCAAACAGGATAAACCCAAGGAGAAACACCCCAAGACACATATTAATCAAATTAACAAAGATCAAACACAAAGAACAAATATTAAAAGCAGCAAGGGAAAAACAACAAATAACACACAAGGGAATTCCCATAAGGATAACAGCTGATCTTTCAATAGAAACTCTTCAAGCCAGGAGGGAATGGCAAGACATACTTAAAGTGATGAAAGAAAATAACCTACAGCCCAGATTATTGTACCCAGCAAGGATCTCATTCAAATATGAAGGAGAAATCAAAAGCTTCTCAGACAAGCAAAAGCTGAGAGAATTCAGCACCACCAAACCAGCTCTCCAACAAATACTAAAGGATATTCTCTAGACAGGAAACACAAAAACAGTGTATAAATTTGAACCCAAAACAATAAAGTAAATGGCAACGGGATCATACTTATCAGTAATTACCTTAAATGTAAATGGGTTGAATTCCCCAACCAAAAGACAAAGACTGGCTGAATGGATAAAAAAAACAAGACCCCTACATATGTTGTCTACAAGAGACCCACCTCAAAACAGGGGACACATACAGACTGAAAGTGAAGGGCTGGAAAAAGATTTTCCATGCAAATAGGGACCAAAAGAAAGCAGGAGTAGCAATACTTATATCAGATAAAATAGACTTTAAAACAAAGGCTGTGAAAAGAGACAAAGATGGTCACTACATAATGATCCAAGGATCAATCCAAGAAGAGATATAAACAATTATAAATATATATGCATCCAACACGGGAGCGCCGCAATATGTAAGACAAATGCTAACAAGTATGAAAGGAGAAATTAACAATAACACAATAATAGTGGGAGACTTTAATACCCCACTCACACCTATGGATAGATCAACTAAACAGAAAATTAACAAGGACACACAAACTTTAAACAATACAATAGACCAATTAGACCTAATTGATATCTATAGGTCATTTCATCCCAAATCAATGAATTTCACCTTTTTCTCAAGCTCACATGGAACCTTCTCCAGGATAGATCACATCCTGGGCCATAAATCTAGCCTTGGAAAATTCAAAAAAATAGAAATCATTCCAAGCATATTTTCTGACCATAATGCAGTAAGATTAGATCTCAATTACAGGAGAAAAACTATTAAAAATTCCAACATATGGAGGCTGAACAACACGCTGCTGAATAACCAACAAATCACAGAAGAAATCAAAAAAGAAATCAAAATTTGCATAGAAACTAATGAAAATGAAAACACAACAACCCAAAACCTGTGGGACACTTTAAAAGCAGTCCTAAGGGGAAAGTTCATAGCATTATAGGCATACCTCAAGAAACAAGAAAAAAGTCAAATAAATAACCTAACTCTACACCTAAAGCAACTAGAAAAGGAAGAAATGAAGAACCCCAGGGTTAGTAGAAGGAAAGAAATCTTAAAAATTAGGGCAGAAATAAATGCAAAAGAAACAAAAGAGACCATAGCAAAAATCAACAATGCCAAAAGCTGGTTCTTTGAAAGGATAAATAAAATTGACAAACCATTAGCCAGACTCATCAAGAAACAAAGGGAGAAAAATCAAATCAATAAAATTAGAGATGAAAATGGAGAGATCAAAACAGACAACACAGAAATACAAAGGATCATAAGAGACTACTGTCAACAATTATATGCCAATAAAATGGACAACGTGGAAGAAATGGACAAATTCTTAGAAAAGTTCAACTTTCCAAAACTGGACCAGGAAGAAATAGAAAATCTTAACAGACCCATCACAAGCACAGAAATTGAAACTGTAATCAAAAATCTTCCAGCAAACAAAAGCCCAGGTCCAGACGGCTTCACAGCTGAATTCTACCAAAAATTTAGAGAAGAACTAACACCTATCCTGCTCAAACTCTTCCAGAAAATTGCAGAGGAAGGCAAACTTCCAAACACATTCTATGAGGCCACCATCACCCTAATACCAAAACCTGACAAAGATCCCACAAAAAAAGAAAACTACAGGCCAATATCACTGATGAACATAGATGCAAAAATCCTTAACAAAATTCTAGCAATCAGAATCCAACAACACATTAAAAAGATCATACACCATGACCAAGTGGGCTTTATCCCAGGGATGCAAGGATTCTTCAATATCCGCAAATCAATCAATGTAATACACCACATTAACAAATTGAAAAATAAAAACCATATGATTATCTCAATAGATGCAGAGAAAGCCTTTGACAAAATTCAACATCCATTTATGATAAGAACTCTCCAGAAAGCAGGCATAGAAGGAACATACCTCAACATAATAAAAGCTATATATGACAAACCCACAGCAAACATTATCCTCAATGGTGAAAAATTGAAAGCATTTCCTCTAAAGTCAGGAACAAGACAAGGATGCCCACTGTCACCATTACTATTCAACATAGTTTTGGAAGTTTTGGCCACAGCAATCAGAGCAGAAAAAGAAATAAAAGGAATCCAAATTGGAAAAGAAGAAGTAAAACTCTCACTATTTGCAGATGACATGATCCTCTACATAGAAAACCCTAAAGACTCCACCAGAAAATTACTAGAACTAATCAATGACTATAGTAAAGTTGCAGGATATAAAATCAACACACAGAAATCCCTTACATTCCTATACACTAATAATGAGAAAACTGAAAGAGAAATTAAGGAAACAATTCCATTCACCATTGCAACGGAAAGAATAAAATACTTAGGAATATATCTACCTAAAGAAACTAAAGACCTATATATAGAAAACTATAAAACACTGGTGAAAGAAATCAAAGAGGACACTAATAGATGGAGAAATATACCATGTTCATGGATTGGAAGAATCAATATAGTGAAAATGAGTATACTACCCAAAGCAATTTATAGATTCAATGCAATCCCTATCAAGCTACCAACAGTATTCTTCACAGAGCTAGAACAAATAATTTCACAATTTGTATGGAAATACAAAAAACCTCGAATAGCCAAAGCTATCTTGAGAAAGAAGAATGGAACTGGAGGAATCAACCTGCCTGACTTCAGGCTCTATTACAAAGCCACAGTTATCAAGACAGTATGGTACTGGCACAAAGACAGAAATATAGATCAATGGAACAAAATAGAAAGCCCAGAGATAAATCCACGCACATATGGACACCTTATCTTTGACAAAGGAGGCAAGAATATACAATGGATTAAAGACAATCTCTTTAACAAGTGGTGCTGGGAAAACTGGTCAACCACTTGTAAAAGAATGAAACTAGAACACTTTCTAACACCATACATAAAAATAAACTCAAAATGGATTAAAGATCTCAATGAAACTATAAAACTCCTAGAGGAGAACATAGGCAAAACACTCTCCGACATACATCACAGCAGGATCCTCTATGACCCACCTCCAAGAATATTGGAAATAAAAGCAAAAATAAACAAATGGGACCTAATTAAAGTTAAAAGTTTCTGCACAACAAAGGAAACTATTAGCAAGGTGAAAAGGCAGCCTTCAGAATGGGAGAAAATAATAGCAAATGAAGCAACTGACAAACTAATCTCAAAAATATGCAAGCAACTCCTACAGCTCAACTCCAGAAAAATAAATGACCCAATCAAAAAATGGGCCAAAGAACTAAATAGGCATTTCTCCAAAGAAGACATACAGATGGCTAACAAACACATGAAAAGATGCTCAACATCACTCATTATCAGAGAAATGCAAATCAAAACCACTATGAGGTACCATTTCACACCAGTCAGAATGGCTGCGATCCAAAAGTCTACAAGCAATCAATGCTGGAGAGGGTGTGGAGAAAAGGGAACTCCAAACTAGTACAGCCACTATGGAGAACAGTGTGGAGATTCCTTAAAAAACTGGAAATAGAACTGCCTTATGATCCAGCAATCCCACTGCTGGGCATACACACTGAGGAAACCAGAAGGGAAAGAGACACGTGTACCCCAATGTTCATCGCAGCACTGTTTATAATAGCCAGGACATGGAAGCAACCTAGATGCCCATCAGCAGAGGAATGGATAAGAAAGCTGTGGTACATATACACAATGGAGTATCACTCAGCCATTAAAAAGAATACATTTGAATCAGTTCTAATGAGGTGGATGAAACTGGAATCTATTATACAGAGTGAAGTAAGCCAGAAAGAAAAACATCAATACAGTATGCTAACGCATATATATGGAATTTAGAAAGATGGTAACAATAACCCTGTGTATGAGACTGCAAAAGAGACACTGATGTATAGATCAGTCTTATGGACTCTGTGGGAGAGGGAGAGGGTGGGGAGATTTGGGAGAATGGCATTGAAACATGTATAATATCATGTATGAAACCAGTCACCAGTCCAGGTTCGATGCACGATGCTGGATGCTTGGGGCCGGTGCACTGGGACGACCCAGAGGGAGGGTATGGGGAGGGAGGAGGGAGGAGGGTTCAGGATGGGGAACACATGTATACCTGTGGCAGATTCATTTCTATATTTGGCAAAACTAATACAATATTGTAAAGTTTAAAAATAAAATAAAATTTAAAAAAAAATAAAAAGAAAAAATTGGATAATACTAATGAAATAAACACATAATTGAAAGAAAAAAAATAATAACTCTTGTTTAAAACCACTGTGGTGGTTTAGTTGTTAAGTTGTGTCTGACTCTTTTGACCCCCCAGACTTTAGCACATTAGGCCCATCTGTCCATGGAATTCTCCAGGCAAGACTACTGGATTTGGTTTGCCATTTCTGTCTCCAGGCAATCTTCCCAACTCACAGACCAAACCTGGGTCTCTTGCATTGTAGGCAGATCCTTTACTGACTGAGCCTCCAGGGAAGCCATAAAGCCACTGATGGTGGGTTAATTTGTCACAGGCGATACATAATTGATATATGCAGGTTAGCACTCACCTGACTGCCCCATCTGTCTATTTCTAGGACAGATCTGGAATAAAAACAGCCAGCACATGAATCTTTCATTCATTCAGACATTCGTCTATCCATTTACCTGACTTTTTCCTCTATCTACAGGGCTTCCTGGGTAGTAAAGGACCTGCCTGCCAATTCAGGAGACATAAGAGATGCAGGTTTAATCCCTGGGTTGGGAAGATCCACTGAAGAAGGAAATAGCAATGCACTCCAGTATTCTTCCCTGAAAAATTCCATGGACAGAGGAACCTGGTGGGCTACAGTCTATAGGGTTGCAAAGTGTTGGACATGACTAAAGTGACTTAGCACACAGAGAAAAAAACGAGTCTCAATTGTTTTGATGCTTAGAGTTAAATTCTTCCACTTTTACAAAACTCAGCAGACACTCTGCTGGGGAGAAAGGATGGACAAATAAAGAAAAGAAGGAATAGAACATACTAAGTGATACAGACTGTGCTAAGTACTGCTTTAGGCATTTTCATATATTTTACTCCAGTAACACCACTCTGAGATTTATAAGATATTGTGATTCTTTCTTTATATATAAGAAATCTGGGGTTCATAAAGTTGTAGTTGCTTGTACAAGTTTTCATACCTAATAAATGATGGTCCTACTAGCCAAGTTACGTCTGTTTTACTTATTTCTCTATCACTCATTTGCAGAAGTGCTACTAAATTAAAATCTTACATTGTGGTCAATAGTGGGAATACTAACTAGCATTTTTTGAGCATGTGGTGTATAACAGACATGGAATTAGAAATTGCACACATGGTATTTAACTACTAGATTATTTAGGAAAAAAAAAAAAACCCAAAAAACCTATAGCATGGCCAGGCAGAGATAAGGGGAAGTCACGGAGTGTATAGAGATGATTCTAGCAAAAAGTAGCATGCCAAGTTGGCAAATGTTTTAGAAAGGACAATACAGTCAAATCCCATTCACTGTGTGTAATATAAATGTGCTATAAACTTAGCTATTCATTAAATTAGAATAACCTGCAGAATGACCTACGTTACAGGGCACCAGTGGAGTCAAGGGGAATTTATTAAGAAAAACCAAATGGAGCAACAGTCATTATCTTAAATAATTTTTAAAAACTTTTTCTGAGGTGGCAGAGAGGAAGACAGCTTGATGACAATTATATATGTTTTCCCAGATTTTGCTTCCATTAAAATGAGTTTCCACAGTGCCCATGTGCCTAAGTGCATGATGTTGATGGCTTCCCCATAATTTTTGGATTTTCTGCAATAAGCCATTGCATTTATCATCATAGACATAGGACTTAAAAGAAAATTAAAATGGGATACTGTGGTTCTGTGTTTTTGACTTCACGTTCTAGTGAAATGTGCCTATACAAGGTGAATGACATGGCAGATCATTCTGTTGCTGAAAGTGGAGTCCAGCTGCTCACTGCCCAAAAACCAATAAAGAGATCAAGTTGGTGGAAAGGAAAGTTTGCTTTATTTTGAATGCCAACAACTGGCGGTCAGGGGGAGGGCAGACATCTGTCCAAAGGTTGACTTCTCCCGACTGACAATAGGGGCCAAGAGCTTTTATAGACAGAGGGAACAGAGGGAGGGGGCTCCATGCAGAAACAGCACAGTCAGTTCTGACAGTCGTCTTGAAATTTTGATCATCGGTGGTCTGACTAGCATCATCTCGATTGTTTTAAGCAGAGTTAATCATCAGCTCCAGGGTCAGTTTTTTCCCATTTCCTGAGGCCAATGCTCTGAACTGTGGCAGCCTACGTCCTATCTACACTCTGGTTATCAGGTAGTTAACTTCTCCACCTGGTGGAGGTTTCAGTATCTATAAGACAGCTCACAGGACATGACTCAGAATATTATCTATAGCTCTTGAATAGGAGCTAAAGGTCCTTGACTTTGCTTACTGACTAAACTATCATTGTTTTGTCCTGTTTGACTGATTTTCTTTGCTACTGAATTTTCTCACTTTTCTGATTAAACTTATTCTTTGGCTAAAGTTTTTCCACAAACAAAAGGCAGGTGGAGGACATGGTGGGGGTGGGGGGGTCAAGGACCATATAGGGTCCTGTTCTGTTTCGGCCCTGGTCTTGTTGTTGTTGTTCAGTCACTCAGTCGTGTCTCTTTGCAACCCCAAGGACTGTAGCCCACCAGGCTCCTCCCTCCATGGGATTCTCCAGGCAAGAATACTGAAGTGGTTTGCCATTCCCTTCTCCAGGGGATCTTCCTGACCCAGGAATTGAACCTATGTCTCCTGAATTGCAGGCAGATTCTTTACCATCTGAGCCACCAGGGAAGCTCCCAGCCCTGGTCCAATCCCTTTCAAATACTGTGAAGCTTGGTTGCAATTTATTTTGCACCTTTTAATTCCTATGAGACTCTGAGCCCCTCAGACCAACTGGTTTCAGTTGCTGGCTTTGTGGCCTCAGTCAGGTGCTTAATCTGATCACACTTCAGTGGTTTCACCTCTAAGACGAATGTCATCCAAGTACCAGCTCGGTGAGGTTGCCATGGGGAGTGAATGGATGAATGTGGAAGCACAGCAAATGTGAGCAGCTTTTGTTTGTATTATCCTCCCCTTGCTCTAAAATCACTCAACTTGGTCTCCCTTATAATAAAAGGTACCCTGACTAGTTCCCCAGTAGAGACTGCCAACCCTGTAGTCATCATGGATCCATGCAATTCAACGTCTTGAATCAGAGCCTACACTCACTGTGTTAGTGTCTAGTTATTTTTTATTTCTATGCTGAGAGTAGCAAAGGGTGGTATATGCATATGTACATGTTAATGTGTGCCTCCTGTCAGTTTATTTCAGGCAAAGTTCCATGTGGGGCCTCAGAGGCTAGAGGTCACATGAAGGCATATGGATAGGTCCCTGAGTGATGGGAGAGGCTTTGGAGACTGGACACATAAGCCTTCACGATTCCACACTGCTTAATAGGACATTAATATCTAATGCTTATATAACTACTTTCTTTAAAAAAATCTTTGCTTCTTCTCCTAGGACATCACTTGGTAGTGGTTTAGTTGCTGAGTCACGTCCGACTTGTGACCACATGGATTGTAGGCCACCAGGCTTCTCTGTCCATAGGATTCTCCAGGCAAGAATACTGGGGTTATTTACTGTTTCCTTCTCCAGGGGATCTTCTGGACTCAGGGATCAAACCCGCGTCTCCTGCATTAGCTGGCAGGTTCTCTACCACTGAGCCACCTGGGAAGCCTGTACATCACTTAGACAACAGGATTTCAGCCACATCCTGGCTTCAAAACAAGAAAGAAAAGCCAAGGGTGTGATGTGTCCCTCAGTACATATCAGGAGAGTAAAGAGGCACATTTATTTGAAAATTCCTCCAAGAGTCTGGCAAAACAAGTAGGATTTTCTGAGTTAAGCCCGTCCCCCACTTTGTAAGTCTCACCTACAAGTGAAGATATCCTTCTGCACCCCCAGGGCTCCAGCTGGCATACACACATGTGAGATGCTCACCAAGGCTCCCTGCACGTAGGAGGCTAGGTGACCACCTGTGCTCAGTGCAAAGAAAACAAAAAATTTCTTTTGAGATCCGAGGCTTTGTCAAATTATAAGCTATTTTGTCTGGCCAAAGTGTGGGCCATTGACTAAAAATAAGATGCTCTCTGTCCCCCACAGCAGTTTGCCTGCTTCTTAATTTGGATTGTAGGCATGCCTACAGGACTGGATATCCATATGTCAAGAACTTTGGAATGTTTTCAACATCCCTTCTATTCTCTGAAAAATAGACTTGCCAAACCCTTTTAAAACTCAAGTTTGGTTTTTTTGTAGTGCTAAACCTATTTGGGGGCTTTCCTGGTGGCTCAGAATTAAGGAATCCTCCTGCCAATGCAGGAAACTCAGGAGACATGGGTTCGATCCCTGGGCCGAGAAGATCCCCTAGAGGAGGAAATGGCAACCCACTCTAGTAGTCTTGCCTGGAGAATCCTATGGACAGAGGAGCCTGGTGGGCTGCCGTCCATGGGGTCACAAAGAGTCAGACATCACTTAACGACTGATCAACGACAACTACAAAGTTATTCAGGTTAAAAATGGAAAGGTGGATGAATAAAAGTCTTGCAGAAAATATTTACTTCTCCCCCTCCCACAGAAAAATGAGTCTCCCTGGACAGGCAAACATACTTTGTCTTCCCCAGCCTCACCAAGCAGAGAGGAGAATCACAGATCTGGCCTGGAATCAGAATGGTCTTACTACTTCACATCCCCATCCAGACCGCTAGGAGTCTAAGCTCAGTGATTCTCAGACTTACAGACTTGTCTGTGAAGGTGTTTCTGTGTTTTGAGTAAGTTCTCAAAGTCCTAGTTTAAAATGAAGTTTAAAATGCAGTTATTTTGTGAAAAGATCATGAATCACAACACTTAACAGTTGTGGAATTTGAATAATTGTATCTTGATGGATCAAATAAAAAATGTAGATGGTTTTTGTGCAACAAATGTGTTCCTGAGAAATTGTATGTGCTTTTTATATCAAGTCAAGCCACACTTTCTAGGTACTTTAGTGATGAATATGATCAAATTGTTTTAGAATGCAGGAAATCATCTGTTTACTTATGTTTCCTGTATTTCTGAATTTGAGTTTTCCTTAAAGTAAGGTGTACTATTAATATATTGCCTATTATTATTTTGTAACTGAAATGAAATTTTTGTAATGTAAGAGCTGGAAATGGCTTTCCTTCAGAGAGAAATGGCTTCCTAAGGTCATAAAAAATGCTGAGAACTCACCACAAAATCCATCTGAGCTTCTAGTCTCTTAGGATTTATCTGCCCCTGAACCTTAGCAGCTCTACTCTGTCTACATAACTGTTAATGTTGTACAGATATGCAAATATCAACCCATGCTGTTTGTTAATTCAAGTAGTCAAAATAACCATAATGGGAAAACTGTAATATTTAAATTTTGTTCACTGCTTTTAACAGAGCTCATTTTACGATTTAGATCATTACTGAAAGTAACGGAGTAAAAAAGTGACAGCAGACATGGGATTCGATTAATTTCATCTTGTGCCTTAAATTAAGAATTAATCCATTTCTCTCCTGATAAATATGCAGAGAAGATTATGAAATGACACTTGATTTTCTCATGTCTTTAAATCCACCGATTTTCTAATTATTTTGAGTGAGACGCTGAAGGGCTTAGATTTTTCAATCAATCTTCATCCCCACTGTTAACTTTCTTGCCAAAAATATGAATAAAACATGAGGTTTTTGTTTATTAAGTGTTCACTGTCTATGCTGCCAGCTACTTCATATTGGTTCAGATACTTACATCACTGTGATGGTTTTAGATGCTCACATCTTAACTTACGCAGTCATGAATCAGCAGTCACTTCTCACCTTTCAGAACAACTTTTAAAATCAGCTTTACCTGGTGAAATGCCACAGTAGATGGTCTTGTATTCAAAATTATCTGTCTTAGCTCTCCTGTTCAGTTTTTAAAATAGCTTTTACATTAAGGAATCCATTAAGCATTAAGGGATGGTGAACTGTGAATTCAGTTATTTCATAGATTTTTGGTGGTTGTGTGCAACACACTTCACTGGCCCAAAGCCTTTCATGATAAGATTTCTCCTTCCTCTCTACCCTCAGTGAGAGATATTTAAGCCCCTACAATGTGCAGTCGGTGGGCTCACAGAGGTTAATAAGAAAAGATCTCAATGTTCAAGGTTGGCCACAGTTTAATGAAGAATATAAACACTGCAGCATAATGTGATAAATTCTTAAGCTAATGCATGTCCAAAATATAGACGGCACTGGAAAAACAATTCACCAAAATTTTCTTCAAGGTAATATTTGATCTCTGTCCATAGTTCTTTTCTTGCTCCTTGGAAAGAAATCTATGACAAACCTAGATAGTGTATTAAAAAATAGTGACATCACTTTGCCAACAAAAATCCATATAGTCCAAGCTATGGTTTTTCCAGTAGTCATGTACAGATGTGAGAGTGGATCATAAAGAAGGCTGAGCACCTAAGCACTGATGCTTTCGAACTGTGGTATTAAAGAAGACATTTGAGAATCCCTTGGACTCTCATATTTTGGCAAGAAACCAAACCAGTCAATCTTTAAGGAAATCAACCCTGAATATTTATGGGAAGGACTGATGCTGAAGCTGATGCTCTGGTATTTTGGCCACACAATGCGAAGAGCTGACTCATTGGAAAAGACCCTGATGCTGAGAAAGATTGAGGACAGGAGGAAAAGGAGGCAACAGAGGATGAAATGGTTGGATAGCATCACTGATTCAATGGACATGAATTTGAGCAAACTCTAGGAGATAGTGGAGGACAGGGGAGCCAGGCATGCTGTAGTCTATGGGGTCACAAAGACTTGGACACATCTTGGCAACTGAATAACAACAACGCCTTTCATTAAAAATTTTTTTTGGAAAATCAGATTTATCAAGTAGAAAGTGAAGCCAACTGAGAGTCAGGGTTTGGGCATATACACTATTGAATTTTATGTTTCTTTGTGCTGGCAGCAGGTTTGTACATGTTTTGAAGATGGGTTTTGTTACAGAAACAGATAGGGTACACTTGTTGCTTCAGGTCATGGTACCCACAGCCCTTGGCTTCCGATGTCTAAAGGGATCCAGATTGGACCCGGCACTGAGTGGGCTGTTCATTGGACCCAAGGGCTGTCACATGTCTAATGTCTGATGTAGGAGGACGGCACAGTCAAGGGCATAGGATGAGACAACTCTCCTCAGGTGGGAGGCAGCCCTCTCCTGGAGGAGTGAGATTTGGGAAGAGGAGCCGGGAGTGGTGGAGCTGTGAGCGGAGGTGCTGGCATCTGGTTTCTGGGGGCCATTTCTCTCTTTGTGTCTTGTCCCAGCAAAGCCTTTTGCCAGAAAAAGCACTGAAGTAGAGAAAGCAGCATTTCAGTAGTGCTATTGAAAAATGTTCTCTCCCTCAGCCAAAACGGAGATAGAAATGCCAAGACTTTAAACACTCAGAGAAGAGCTGACCCGGAGCCAGATCTGTGCTGGGTCCGCTCGGCATGGGGGCTGCTGAGGGTGGGGGCAGGCAGGACCTTCACAAGATGATGTGAAATGACACCGAGCAGAGGCACTCCTCGGCCACCAGCACCTTCTCATTCCCCTGGAGACCACAGAGAAGATAAGCCACTTGGGTTTTAAACAACAGAATGAGAGAATCCAGCTGGCATGTCCCCCGAGGCCTGGGGTATCCTGTTTCCTGGGCCGCAGCTGTCCCCCAACAAAGGCCCAGTGACTCAGGGAGGAGATGACACAGAAGCCTCTTGTGAGAGTTTTCCCGCCTGGGTCCCTCCTAATGTGTTCAGCCTTCCCTGTTTTTAGGACCAATTTGTACTTAGCCTGGCGATGGGGATGAAAGGAGAGCTTCAGAAAATGGACCACACTGATGAGCATCCCGACTGGAAGTGGGGTTAACCTAGAGAATCCCAGGTCACTTAGGGATGCTGTAAGTGCTGAGAGAAAAATCATGAAAATCCACTGTGATTTTAAAGAAAAATATTTACCCAGTAATTACTTTACTGGGCTTCCCCAGTGGTTCAGAGGTAAAGAATATGCTTACAATGCAGAAGACTCAGGAGATATGGGTTTGATCCCTGGGTGAGAAGGTCCCCTGGAGGAGGGCATGACAACCCACTCCAGTATTCTTGCCTGGAGATTCCTGTGGACAAAGGACCCTGATGGGATATGGTCCACAAAGTCGCAGAGTCAGACATGACTGAAGCGACTGAGCATGCACAATCACTTTACTACTTGCAGGGAGAAAAGAAGTCTGGTGGAATCAGCAAGTAACAATAAGATCTCATAGGAAGCGGTAGATGCTGGGATATTCCCAGACTCACTCGGGTTTGGGGTGGTATTGAGAGTTCAGAAGTCACTCTAGTGAGGGCATGGGGGCAGGGAGAGAAATATAGGATCTGTTCCACTAGAGGATGAAACACAGTGGAATTTTCTTTGAAAGGATGTTGAGGGGACATTCTTTCCAGAGTTATTTCTCCACTGATCTCCAGTAGCATATTGGGCACCTACCGACCTGGAGAGTTCATCTTTCAGTGTCCTATCTTTTTGCCTTTTCATACTATTCATGGGGTTCTAGAGGCAAGAATACTGAAGTGGTTTGCCATTCCCTTCTCCGGTGGACCACATTCTGTCAGACCTCTCCACCTTGACCTGTCTGTCTTAGGTGGCCCCACATGGCATGGCTTAGTTTCATTGAGTTAGACAAGGCTGTGGTCTGTGTGATCAGATTGGCTAGTTGTCTGCAACTGTGGTTTCAACCTGTCTGATGGGCAACCTTCTGATGCCCTCTCTCAGCGCCTACCGTGTTACTTGCATTTCTCTTACCTTGGACATGGGGTATCTCTTCAGGGATGCTCAAGCAATGTGCAGCCACTGCTCCTTACATTGGACGTTGGGTATTTCCTTGCGGCCACCGCTCCTGACCTTGGATGTGGGGTAGCTCCTCTCAGCCACCACTCCTGACCTTGGAGGTGGGGTAGCTCCTCTCAGCTGCTCCTGCACCATGCAGCCATCATTTTCAGTGGAGAAATAACTCCAGAAAGAATGAAGGGATGGAGCCAAAGCAAAAATAACATGCAGTTGTGGATGTGACTGGTGATAGAAGCAAAGTCTGATGCTATAAAGAGCAATATTGCATAGGGACCTGGCATGTTAAGTCCATCAATCAAGGCAAATTGGAAGCAGTCAAACAGGAGATGGCAAGAGTGAATGATGACATTCTAGGACTCAGCGAACTAAGATGGACTGGAATGGGTGAATTTAACTCAGATGATCATTATATCTATTACTGTGGGCAGGAATCCCTTAGAAGAAATGGAGTGGCCATCATGGTCAACAACAGTTCGAAATGCAGTACTTGGATGCAATCTCAAAAACGACAGAATGATCTCAGTTCATATCCAAGGAAAATCATTCAATATCATGGTAATCCAAGTCTATGCCCCGACCAGTAATGCTGAAGAAGCTGAAGTTGAGCAGTTCTATGAAGACCTACAAGACCTTTTAGAACTAAAACCCAGAAAAGATGTCCTTTTCATTATAGGAGACTGGAATGCAAAAGTAGGAAGTCAAGAAACACCTGGAGTAACAGGCTAATTTGGCCTTGGAGTACAGAATGAAGCAGGGCAAAGGCTAATAGAATTTTGCCAAGAGAATGCACTGGTCATAGCAAACACCCTCCTCCATCAACACAAGAGAAGACTCTACACATGGATATCACCAGATGGTCAACATCAAAATCAGATTGATTATATTCTTTGCAGCCAAAGATCAAGAAGCTCTATACAGTCAACAAAAACAAGACTGGGAGCTGACTGTGGCTCAGATCATTTACTCCTTACTGCCAAATTCATACTTAAATTGAAGAAAGCAGGGAAAACCACTAGACCATTCAGGTATGACCTAAACCAAATCCTTTATGATTATACAGTGGAAGTGAGAAATAGATTTAAGGTACTAGATCTGATAGAGTGCCTGATAAACTATGGACAGAGGTTTGTGACATTGTACAGGAGACAGAGATCAAGATCATTCCCAAGAAAAAGAAATGCAAAAAATCAAAATGTCTGTCTGAGGAGGCCTTACAAATAGCTTTGAAAAGAAGAGAAGTGAAAAGTAAAGGAGAAAAGTAAAGATTCACCCATTTGAATGCAGAGTTCCAAAGAATAGCAAGGAGAGATAAGAAAGCCTTCCTCAGCGATCAATGTAAAGAAATAGAGGAAAACAATAGAATGGGAAAGACTAGAGATGTCTTCAAGAAAATTAGAGATACCAAGGGAACATTTCATGCAAAGATGGGCTCGATAAAGGACAGAAGTGGTATGGACCTAAAAGAGGCAGAAGATATTAAGAAGAGGTGGCAAGAATACACAGAAGAACTATACAAAAAAGATCTTCACGATCCAGGTAATCACGATGGTGTGATCACTGACCTAGAGCCAGACATTCTGGAATGTGAAGTCAAGTGGGCCTTAGAAAGCATCACTACGAACAAAGCTAGTGGATGTGATGGAATTCCAGTTGAGCTATTTCAAATCCTAAAAGATGACGCTATGAAAGTGCTGCACTCAATATGCCAGCAAATTTGTACAACTCAGCAGTGGCCACAGGACTGGAAAAGGTCAGTTTTCATTCCAATCCCAAAGAAAGGCAATGACAAAGAATGCTCAAACTACCACACAATTGCACTCATCTCACACGCTAATAAAGTAATGCTCAAAATTCTCCAAGCCAAGCTTCAGCAGTACATGAACTGTGGACTTCCAGATGTTCAAGCTGTTTTAGAAAAGGCAGAGGAACCAGAGGTCAAATTGCCAGCATCCACTGGATCATCAAAAAAGCAAGAGAGTTCCAGAAAAACATCTATTTCTGTTTTATTGACTATGACAAAGCCTTTGACTGTGTAGATCACAATAAACTGTGGAAAATTCTGAAAGAGATGGGAATACCAGACCACCTGACCTGCCTCCTGAGATACCTGTATGCAGGTCAGGAAGCAACAGTTAGAACTGGACATGGTTCTAAATAGGAAAAGGAGTACGTCAAGGCTGCATATTGTCACCCTGCTTATTTAACTTATATGCAAAGTACATCATAAAAAACGCTGGGCTGGAAAAAGCACAAGCTGGAATCAAGATTGTTGGGAGAAATATCAATAACCTCAGATATGCAGATGACATCACCTTTATGGCAGAAAGTGAAGAAGAACTAAAGAGATTTGATGAAAGTGAAAGAGGAGAGTGAAAAAGTTGGCTTAAAGCTCAACATTCAGAAAACTAAGATCATGGCATCTGGTCCCATCACTTCATGGCAAACAGATGGGGAAACAGTGTCAGACTTTATTTTTGGGCTCCAAAATCACTGCAGATGGTGATTGTAGTCATGACATTAAAAGATGCTTACTCCTTGGAAGGAAAGTTATGACCAACCTAGACAGCATATTGAAAAGCAGAGACATTACTTTGCCAACAAAGGTCCGCCTAGTCAAGGCTATTGTTTTTCCTGTAGTCATGTATGGGTGTGAAAGTTGGACTATAAAGAAGGCTGAGCACCAAAGAATTGATGCTTTTGAAGTGTGGTATTGGAGAAGACTCTTGAGAGTCCCTTGGACTGCAAGGCAATCCAACCAGTCCATTCTAAAGGAGATCAGTCCTGAGTGTTCATTGGAAGGACTGATGTTGAAGCTGAACTCCAATACTTTGGCCATGTGATGCAAAGAGCTGACTGATTTGAAAAGACCCTGATGCTGGGAAAGATTGAGGGCAGGAGGAGAAGGTGATGACAGAGGATGAGATGGTTGGATGACATCACTGACTCCATGGACATGAGTTTGGGTAAACTCCAGGAGTTGATGATGGACAGGGAGGCCTGGCATGCTGCATTCATGGAGTCACAAAGAGTCAGATGTGAACTCTTTGAGCAACTGAACTCAACTGAACTGAACTGAGGGGACAGTTCCATAAGTGCAGGTAAGTCCAGTTCTTCAGGGGAAGGACAGCAGGAGGGAGGGGTGACTCCCCCATGGTGAGTGGCAGATGACTTGGAGGAAAACATCACATGCTCCACACCTTAAAGACCAGGCACTGTTCTCAGGCACTCCTGAGAACACAGTGGACCCTCCTGTGGAACTTTGGAGGGGACACCCCCCAGTGCCAACTCCTAGAGTCCTGCCCCCATCACTGGTGGGCTTTCTCTCTTTGTCAAGGTCACCTTGACAGACAAGACTTCAGGTTTTGCTTGAACATTTATCATTCTTTTCCATGCTCACTGTTCAAAAAGCAAGACAAATGGAAAAGAAAACCCACCCTCATGGGACTGGGGGCAGGAATGCACAGCCTGATCAGGCTGAAAGCAAGGGGGTGGGAAGGGGGGGCCCTGGACCAGCAACATTGGCATTAAAATTCCTAGAAATGCAGGTTTTTGGACTCCACCCCGGGTCCTTGGACACACAGAGAGAGGAGAACTTTGGGCTGTCTTCTCATAAGCTCTCCAGCCCAAGTCCCAGAATCACTAACCTAGCACACCTTTTATGGGCACACACATCCCTGTCCAGCTTCTCTCCTTAGGCTATACTTTCCCTACTAACTGTCTGGCAAAACTCTTCTTGACCCTTCAAAATTCAGTTCAGCTCTCAACTCTGAGTTTTCTCCTAATTCCTCACCATCGGTGCTCTCATGGGAAACCTCTATCACAGTTTTTTGTTTTGTTTTGTTTTGTTTTAATTTTATTTTATTTTTAAACTTTACAATATTGTATTGGTTTTGCCAAATACCGAAATGAGTCCGCCACAGGTATACATGTGTTCCCCATCCTGAACCCTCCTCCCTCCTCCCTCCTCATACCATCCCTCTGGGTCGTCCCAGTGCACCAGCCCCAAACATCCAGTATCGTGCATCGAACCTGGACTGGCGACTCGTTTCATATATGATATTATAAGTATTTCAACGCCATTCTCCCAAATCATCCTGCCCTCTCCCTCTCCCACAGAGTCCAAAAGACTGTTCCATACATCAGTGTCTCTTTTGCTGTCTCATATACAGGGTTATTGTTACCATCTTTCTAAATTCCATATCTATCACAGTTTTTAAGAGCAGTTCTGAGAGTCTTTATTTTCCTGCCTGGATGGTCCTCTGTATCCACAAAATCCTACAAAGATTGTTTATTTTAAACCATGGATTGTTGTTGTTCAGTCGCTAAGCCATGTCCAACACTCTGTGACCCCATGGATTGCAACATGGCTGGCTTCCCTGTCCTTCACTGTCTCCTGGAGTTTGCTCAAATTCACGTCCATTGAGTTGGATTTGCAAACATGGATAGATTTTAAATAAAACCAAACCTAAAAAATATGAGCAATTGTATATTTTCTTTCCATCATTACTGAAATTTATACTTTCAAGCAAAGGGATAAATAGAGGTTAAAAAAAAATAGAGTGGATAAGAGAAAGATAAAGAAGTAAGAACAGAAATTTTAGAATGTCACTTAGGTCATCTTGTTGGAGATTATTTACAAAGAGCTGCTCCTGCAGCCAGACTTAATAGAGGAGCAAGCTGTCCTGGGCAGTAATAAGCTCACCCTTGCTAAGGTTTTTCATGAGCAGAGAACAGATGACAAATATGAACTGGCACTGGAGATAAAAACCAATTGATTGGAGGAAATTGCTCAGAGAGCTGTGTAAAGAACCATTATAATTGGGTTGAGGACCAGTTGGACCAGCCCAATGTGGATTAGTGGTGTCTGCTTTGAGTGTGAGGTAGAAACAAGGATACCCTGAAATCCACTTATCAACACAGTGATGCTAAGGGCATCATTTGTGTGGCTCCTGATGGGATTGTAAGAAGAGATCTCTCAGGTATATAAGTTCCATGTGTCTATGATGAAAACAAGAGTGTTAGCTGGACACACGAGGTGTTCTTGTTCGATTTTGGGCATGTGGTTGGTGATAAGCAGCTGCGGAAGAAGACTGAGGAGGACGAGTGACTTTAGCCAAGGATGCGGCCGGGCAAGCCAGCTCTGTTCACAATTGCCAGGCATAAATCAATATTTAATACGCACCATACCTCATGAGGCTACTAACTAACAAGCAAGCGTAAAACTCTTGGTGAATATAAATAATTAACAGGAAAGTAATTAGAGGTCTTTTAAAAAACAATCTATCTTGATTAATGTGAAAGAGCTTAGAAGACTACTCCTCTCTAAGAGCGAACCATCCTTGTTGCCATCATTGTCACTGTGAGTACTGTGTTTATTCCGATTATTTATCAACCACAGGGGTCCGGAAAGCTTAGGTGGGTTACTTTGAGCTAATGAAACTTCAAGCAGATATTTTAATGAGCAATTCCCTTTCCACTTTTCTTCCTGTTTTGCAAGGTTGGTAAAGGTGCAAAGGTATCCAGATTTGGGGGGCAGGGAACCATCATTCTGTGTCAGAGGTGATTGTAAAGTTGAAACATGGTCTGGAGACCTCAAGAACCAAATGGACTCATTTGGAAGGTTATTTTATGAGCTGAATTTAAAACCACTCACATGGTGTTTCCCGGGCTTTAAGTTACAAAAATAAACCAACTCTATTCAATATTTATGGACACTGGGATCCTGGGTGTCAGGCAGGCCCCTGACCCATCCTGAACACTGCAAGTTCCTCCCTGAAAATAGTCACTGCATCAGGTTACTTCTGAGCCTCATTATCTCCTTAATGCAGTACTGGTAAAACACCCTGTAGTGAGTGGCAGAAAACCTTTGAATGTAGGCACTTTTGTTTAGGACGTTCAGGAAAGGACCCTTTGCTCCCTAGTCCTCTGTCATAATAAAAGAAATAGCTTCTTTTCAACAGAGATGGGTACAAGAAAGTGCCAGAAGAACGTTTTCTTGGGAAAGCTAGATCCTTCTTTGCTTAGCAAGAAATCTGAAGACAGCCATTCATACTACGGTTTCTGTAAGTCTTGGAACTAGGGTCTCAGTGGATGAAATGAGGGGACAATAGCACTTCACAGAAGGCTTATGAGGATTTAATAAGGAAAGAAATCAGTAACTCAGGGCTGCACCTGCCGTGGCACAGGTAGGTAAATATATCAGTCACCCCTTACTCTCTTCCCTTTCCACATCCAAGCACTGGCTTTCCCTACAGGAGGCCAGCCCTCATCTAATATTCTGGGGAGAGGGTAATGGGATCAAGCCCACTCTGACTTCAGATTTCAAGCCTAATAACCAGATTTCCACCTCACTCCTCAGATTCTGTCTGCACTTTACAGCTGAGGTCTGATAACCAGACTTGATTCTGGGGGCAGAGCTCGTCTCAGCATCAGGAACATCCATCTGTTTGGAGCCTTAGCTGTCCATCCCCCCACCATCCTGTCCACTTTACCCTCACACCTCTGTCCTAGGGTCCCGCGTCTGGAACTGCCCAGGGCCTGGGGGTCATTGGTATTGACACCTCTCCTTCTCCCAGAACACCTGCCTGACTCTCTAAATATGCCTGTTCCTGTGAATGTCCCAACAGAACTCTGCCTTCAGTGAGGATGACTCCTTCTCATGTTAGTCAAGTTGACATCCATCCAGCTGGACCTGTGGCCTGTGTGCTCATTTGTGACACTCAGCTTCCAAGGATGAGTTGGACCTATTACTAGAAACTCACACCAGTTGTCTTTTTTTTTTTAATTTATGTATTCAGTTTTTAAAAATTGTTTATTTTTAATTGAATGATAATTGTTTTTCAGTATTGTATTGGTTTCTGCCAAACATCAACGTGAATCAGCCACAGGTACACACATGTCCTCTTCCTCTCGAACTCCCCTCCCACCCCATCCCAACCTTCTAGATTGTCACAGAGTACTAGTTTGAGCCCCCTGCATCATACAGCAAATTCCCACTGGCTATCCATTTATGAGTCTGAGTGTGTGTTGGAGGAGGGTAGGGGGCATGTGGAGAGCGGAGAAGCTGCTGAACTACCTGCACAGTCAGAGTGGTCACAGTCACAGGTTTGCCACTCTCAGCTGCTGCCTGGCCAGTCTCAGTGTGGCCACTGGCTCTGCTCCCTATCCAGACCTTCCCCTGCAGATCCCCCCTCCCCTTTTGAAACTTCTTCCTGAGGTTCCTCATCCTCTTCCACACCCTCCCCTGACAAGGCCCCCCTTCCTTTCCAGACACTACCCCCAGGTCCCCCACCCCCATCCAGACCCTCCCCACCCAGGTTCCTTTGCTAAAACTGCAGTCAGTAGGTGAACTCACAAAACAGGGCAAAAGAAGGGAGAAGCCAGTTAAATGTCAAACATTGACAAAGTCAATGTATTTGTTGTTTACTGACTTGAGATCAAATGCCCTCCTGACTTGTTTTGCATTTTCTGCAACAAAACTGAATAAATCTCTGAAACGCAGAGATTTATGATGGAACAGCCTACAGTACCATGACTGGTACCCAACCTCCTCTGAAACCCTACTGAGTCCACCTGAGATGGAACGTTTTCTGGCCCCTCCATGGTGATGGTGCATACACACTTGTCCTTCTGAAGCTGGTCATTTTGACCCTTGTGAAAACTCAGATCACTCAGAAAATAATATACCAACAATTGCAACCACTTTTTAACTGCATTTCTACTTTTTAAACCCTATGTAAAATACCCATCATAGTGCCAAACCTGTAATAACAAGAAAACAGAAATGAACATTTTCATTCTCTTTCATAATAACCCTAGTTACCGGCCTACATCTGAAAGCGTTTTACTGTATAGCATTTTAGGGTTTGTGAGACAATTCTTAAATTATTTGTTAGAGTTAGGCAACTGTGGGAACAAATTTCAAACAGTTTTGAAACTGTTAACTTCTAACACATATTGGCTTCACATTATGTGTTAGACCTGATGTTCTGACCTGACGACTTTATCAGTGGAGATTGAATTTACGGGTGATTACAGCCCACACACTCATGTCCTTCTCTCAGGGTGAAAACATAGCAGAGAACATGCCAGGCACTGCCTACACCTCAGCCACACACTGCCTCAAACCTGTACACTCCAAATCTGCCTAGTAACCGAAGACTGAGCTGTACGGGGAGCCTCATCCATTGTTAGATGGAGGTCTGGGCTTAGACACGCATTCCTTCAGATGGAGGTCCCCTCCCTTGAGCCAGCAAGCCACCTGCCCATGGTAAAAAGTGAGCACTTTCTGCTCCTTTTTCCAGTATGCCCCAGAATTCTGGTGGGAATCAAGAATAAACCCAAAGACTGACGGTTCCATGTCCAGGTCCAAATCCAGGCATCACCAACTGCCCAATCAAAGGGGACCTCCTTGAGGACAGGTGCCTGTCTGACTCCAGATCTCTGCCCCACAGAACATCAGCCTGATGAGCAAAGAGCTCTCAGAGGAGTCCTGCAGTGCCCATCAACAGAGGAATGAATAAAGAAGTTGTGGCACATATATACAATGGAATATTACTCAACCATTAAAAAGAATGAGACGATGTCATTTGCAGCAACATGGGCGGAGGCAGAGATCATGATGCTAAGTGAAGTAGGTCAGACAGAGAAAGACAAATAACATATGATATTGCTTTTATGTGGAATCTGAAAAATGAACTTATGAAACAGACATAGAAAATAAACTATGGTTACCAAAGGGGAAGCAGAGAAGTGAAGTGAAAGTCACTCAGTCATGTCCAACTCTTTGCAACCCCATGGACTATGCAGTCCATGGAATTTTCCTGGCCAGAATACTGGGGTGGGTAGCTTCTCCCTTCTCCAGGGGATCTTCCCAACCCAGGGATTTAACCCAGGTCTCCCACATTGCAGGTGGATTCTTTACCAGATGAGCCACAAAGGAAGTCCAAGTCTACTGGAGTGGGTAGCCTATCCCTTCTCCAGGGAACCTTCTTGACCCAGGAATCAAATCAGGGTCTCCTGCATTGCAGGCAGATTCTTTATAAGCTGAGTTACCAGAAAGGAGAAGGGGGCAGGGATAAATTAGGAGCTGGGGATTGAGATACACAACTGTACATAAAATAGATAACCAACAAGGACCTGCTGTGTAGCACAGGGAATTCTACTCAGTACTCTGAAATGACCTTTATGGGAAAAGAATCTAAAAAAGAGTGGATATATGTACGTGTATAACTGATCGACTTTACTATACACTTGAAACTGACACAACATTGTAAATCAACTAGATTCCAATAATTTTTTTTTAAAGGCAGAGATAACAAAGCAAAGGCAAGGAGACCGATCATAGAATCCAGGTGTGAAAGGACAGCTGGCCTGAGGAAGGAGGATATACCCCACACTGAAGTCGTGTCAGAATATCAGTCGGCTCTGACTGTGTGTATATAAAAATGCAGTGTGTAATTCTGCAAGCCCTTGTGCTGAAAGCAGCCAAAGTGATGAAAGCATTCTAATGCTCAAGCAAGCCTCAAGAACCCTCACTTACATTCTGCTGTTGGCATTAATACAAACCCTCATGCATGGCTTTTCTGTTTGAGAAGTAGAAAAAACCACTAGATATTCTGAAAAGATTTACTGACTTGGTGTTTATAATCCCTCTTTACATATAATCAGTTGTGAGATGAATTCTCTGTCTCATACCACCAGGATGCAAGCTCTAATCTGTGCTTTCTTGTTCCAAAATAAAAAGTTAATTAAAAATGTTATGCATGGGAGGCACAGCCGTTATCCTTCCTGAAAGATCGCACATATTACCTCCTCAGCTACAAAGCCAGAAAATAACTCTTCAGGAGTCCTAGTTCTAAGCTTTATTTTCTGGGAAGATAGAAACTTTCTTGACTATGATGTAAAAAAAACACAAAAACTTGTTAATCAGGGATGCAAACTTTGCTTTATCTTTCAGCAGCTTAAAAAAAAGTATTTTTCCCCCTTTGTTTCATTAACTAAAGACTCTCCTTGATTCTCCAAAACCCATCATTTTATTTTTTAAAGCCGATGTTATATCTTCCCCATATGCATGTTCTGATGTTAAGTTGTATGTTGGGGGCTGGATGGACAGTATAAGTTAAGGCAGGCTCACAGGAGACGTAGGCTGTCACCTCATCCCTGTGACGACTGTGTCCTTGACACAGCACAGCAAGAGCCCAAAAACAGTTGGACACTTGGACTCAGGATACTCCTAAGAACATATCATCAGGAAAGAATCAGAAATGTGATTAAAGGTATGCAAGAGAACTTACGTATCCTCGATATTTATATAGTGAAGTCACTCAGTCGTGTCCAACTCTTTGTGACCCCATGGACAGTAGCCTACCAGGCTCCTCTGTCCATAGGATTTTCCAGGCAAGATTACTGGAGTAGGTTGCCATTTCCTTCTCCAGGATATCTTCCCAACCCAGGGATTGAACTCAGGTCTCCCACATTGCAGGCAGACGCTTTACCATCTGAGCCCCCAGGGAAGAGACTGATATTTATATAGTAGGGAAAAAAACAGCTAGAATATGCAGTAAGAAGTGCATAATACATTACAATCATTCACACAAATAAACATTTTACAGCCATTGAAAATATTCTTTAAAACATATCGAAAAGCATGCAAAATGCTCCTGGTAAAATAGAAAGTGAAGCAAAAGTCATCAAAATTCTGTGGCCCAAATGATCCCAATTGTGGAAAAACACATTTGTACATGAAGGAAAAAATGCACTAAAAGAAATATAGTAAACTAGCAAAAACTTCTAGATAATGGAATTACAGTGATTTTGTTATTTTATCATCATTCCCTGAGTTTATATGGAGAGTATTATTATTTTTAGAATGGGAAAAGTCATTTTTTATTTATTTGTTTATTTGGTGCTTGCACATTTTATAAACTTCAGTTGGCTCAATGGTAAGGAATCTGTCTGCCAACACGGGAGATGTAGGTTTGATCTCTGGGTCAGCAAGATCCTGTGGAGAAGGAAATGACAACCCACTCCAGTATTCTTGCCTGGGCAATCCCATGGACAGAGAAGCCTGATGGGCTACAGTCCATGGGGTTGCAGAGAGTCAGACACAACTCAGTGACTAAGCACACATCCCCCAACACACACACATTGCTGACTGCAGTGAGACCTGTTTGTCGGTATCGACTAAGGCCATTCACTTCCCTATTACATGACTTAAAAATCCCACGCTTAGGTTAATACCCCCAGAGTTGTGTACATGTTCTCATCAAAGGTCAGGTACAAGGATGCTCATAATGTAACTAATAATAACCAGAAATTGGAACTTAGTAAACACCCACCAGTGGCTGGGATGAAGTGACGTCAGTGTCCTCACATGCTGGAATGTTATACTGCCGCGTGTGCTGAAACAGCACAAACAGATGAACGTCACAAACACTGTGGTCAGTGAGACCGGTGAATCCAAGCTGTTAGGATGCAGAATCGAGGTCCGCTCGGTGGGAGGCAGTAACTGGACTGGGCAGGAGGACTCCTGAAATTGCTGGTCACCTTCTGTGTCTCCATCCAAGAGTGGTCTATGGAGCAGCATTATATACGTGAAAATGTCTTTATTATCTGTGCAGTTTTGTCTCCACACAATGGCCTTCAATAAAAGGTTAAGAATGCAATGGCTCTGACATGATTAGGATTTGATTTCTGCAAAACTCACTTAGAACGAGATGTGGCTGTAATTTAGGTATCAGATTAGGAAGGAAGAACAGAAGGAAGGTGGGGGGTGTGGAAGCCGTGATGGCCCTCCCCCCTCTACAGTCCCGGCATGTCTGTTCCAGTTTGGAAGGTCAGTGAAGGACATGTGATGGAAGTATAGTGTCACAGAGAAAGCCTGGAGCGAGCGGCAGGTTTGTCACCTTAGACTGACAGCCTGCCTTTAGTTTGGGCAGAAAACTGAGAAGTTATAATGTAAAAAATAGAGAAAATGAACTGCATGCAAGAATTCAGAATCACTGTTATAGGAAAAATGAATTGATCTAAATATCACAGGACCTGCTACCCAACTGCTACACACCTTGCACACTGGAGATTCAGGGAATTGTGTTTAAAGGGTGAGCACGAGTGTGTGTGTGTGTGTGTGTGTGTGTGTGCACGCAAACTTGAATGTGCACATGTATGCATGTCATGTGTGCTCGTGTGTGTACCTGTTTATATGTGTGTGTGCACACACTTGCATGTGCATTCACATGTGTGCATGTCATAATCTCTCTGTGAACACACTGAATCAAAGTAACTCCATTTCTTCCTCTTCTGGCTGAGATGACAGGCTGGGCTGGGCAAGCGCTTGAGCGGTGATGTTTTGGAGACACTGTGACCAGATCCCCTCCTCCCAGGCCTCCCGTTTACAAGCGCAGGGCAGATTGCTCAGGTTTGCTGAGGCCAGGTTGGTCAGAACAACCATCCATGTCAGCCCTTGATTGAGCCCAGTTTCACAGCAAGAATGCAGGTGGTGGGATGTTTAAAATGAAACAGGGACAGTTGAAGTTCCTAGCATCCTGGGCCATCATGTGGACACAGAATGTCCTGGGCCGGTTAGCAGCTGCCCTGGGGAGTCGTCCCAGCAAGAAACCAGGCCTGTGTGGATGGCACTTCTCCCCAGCCTTCACAGCCCTGCTGCCTGGGGGGCTTGCTGGTGTGGCTCACTCCCTGGCACTGCCCTCCAGACACTCAGCTCACACCGCTCAGACCAGAGGCTGCTCTGTCCTCTCCCCTCCCCCCTCTAGGTACTGCACTGGTAGTTTTCCACCTAAATAACTCCCTGTCACAAAGCATTTGGCACCAGGGAGCGAGTGCATCTTATTTTTTCCAGCAAATGTCTTTCTCTTCTTTTTTTTTTTCCTCCTGTCAACTGAGAAAGAGATAATAAAAATCCACTCAACATGGATATGAAAGCATTCACCTCTCACTTCCCAAGGGTCCCATCTGGGGCAAGGCAGCTGGAACCTAGTCTTAGGGAGAGAAGCCTGTAGGCCCTGCCCCTGTCCGAGGCTGGGGGCTGGCTATTCCTGTGGTGGGAGAGGTGGGCTCTCCTTGCAGGTGAGCACAGGATGGTGGGCACACCTGTTCACCTTATAGACCATGCAGATCACACGCTGCCCTGCAAGACCGTCTCCACTGTCCAGCTCACTGCATGGACACAGAAGACACCTGCCATGGGCCCCCACTTCATGCGTACCACAACATCTTAATCTTAGGTTGGATGGATTCTTGGCAGACAGTAGCTGATTTCAGAGGCCACAGGGCTTAACAAGGTCTCACACAGTTTCCAGGTGGTCTAGTTCTTTTTTCATTTCTTTATTTCATTTTTTTCTTTTTGGCTGCATCGCATGGCATGTAAGATCTTAGTTCCCTGACAAGGGATCAAACCCGTGCCCCATGCAGTGGAAGCTCAAAGTCCTAACCACTGGACACCAGGGGAGTCCCTGGTCTAATTTTTTTTAAATTGGCACTTCCAAGGGCAGCCTACCTGGTCCTTTGGGAGAAGGCATAGCAGGAATGCAGGCTTTCTCCAGACTCTGGACAGTCAATGTTGTCTTTTTTCCCAGTAATATGCCTCTAGAAGATGGATTTCAAACTATTGATAATACCTTGTGGTTTGAGAGAAGTTCCAGGTACTTCTCAACAGGCTCCTGGTGCAGGAAATAGAGCCTCTGTGCCCATTTCACAGATGCTGAAACTGAGGTGGCAGGCAAGTATGTGCTTTTTTGAAGGTCATATGGAAGAGCTGGTGCCCTCAGTGCAGACAAGGGACTGTACTTGGGTGTTTTGTTTCCAACATACCCGTGTTCCATGTGCCAGGAGACACCCTGCTGGAAATAAAGCTTGCCTGCTTCATCTGGACCATCTTGCTCTTGCTGTCTATCTGTCTGTTGTCTGTTCTGAATGCCAACACATTCAGAGGCATGGAAGGTTCACGGAAGGGCAGTTATGCTGGCTTCTTCCTCCCTCTGCTTGAGAATCCTTTGCCCACAGTCACAGGCTCGTCCCCTGTCAGCTCAGTGATTCAGGCCAATAGAAAACAGCTTCCCAGTGGAGATGGCTGGGGCCCATCGTCAATCCTGCCCTGAACCAGGACTGACCCTGGGCCTTCTACTGCAGGTTGGGGCCTGGGTCTGGATATCATGCAAGAGTGAGGCCCACCAACTTGTCTTGGTGAAGACCTCCCAGAGCCAACTCCTCCCTCTGTGACACCCTTCAAACCCTTTCTTAAAGCCCATAAATAAACAACCCTTTGGGTTGGACAGATACATAGCATGTCCTTCAAAAACTTGCTCTAAGGACACTTCTGCAAGATGTAACAGCTTTGAATGGTAAACTATTTGATAGAAGACAACCTGAGTAGATGTTATGCAGGAAAAAGGAGTGTAGAGATGGAAAAATAAAACCATTGTGTTTATTAAAGTTTCCTTCACTGCTCCACTATGAAGAAAGGCATTTGATCAATGATTTTTTTTTTAATCAACAAGTTCTAGGTCAGTTGAGCACTCATATCTTTGAGAGAATGACCTGATCTTCATTTTAAAAAGCCAGTTGTATAAATCATACTTCTCCCTATGCTTTTTTCTTTACAGTAATAGATGTAAAATTCCCATTGAGATCATCACTCCAAATTGGGTCACACCCCAATTAGAGCTTCCCTGGTGGCTCAGACAATAAGGAATCTGCTTGCAATGCAGGAGGCCTGAGCTCGATCCCTGGGTTGGAAATATTCCCCTGGAGGAGGACATGGCAACCCACTCCAATATTCTTGCCTGGAGAATCCCATGGAAAGAGGAGCCTGGCAGGCTACGGTTCATGGGGTTGCAAAGAGTCAGACAGGACTGAGTGACTAACATTTCACTTTCCACTTAGGTAAGCAGACTTTAAGAAGGAAAGAGTTATTGTTGAAGAGAATATGGGGCAAAAATGGGAGTTAGTTAGGAGAAAAAAGAATAAATGACTGAAAATGAAATCTTGCGTTTCTCTCAACTTTTGGGAAGACGGGACTTCCTTTGTGTTGCCAGTCTGTTTTTCTTGCTGAAAATGCCAACTTCACATTCAAAAACAGCACAGACTGCATATGAAGTGACCCAAACATCACTTCACCCTAAATAACCCCACACAAACATGTCAAGTGCATTACAATAGGTAATCTACCAGTGTATCATTGCTTCTCTTAAAACTCATCTGCTTTATGACTCAAAGTCTAAAACTTCAGAGAAAGACTTTCTGAAAAAGGGAGAGAAAAGAAAGCATGAGGGTGAGGGAAAAGCGAGGGAGAATAAACCAGATACAAAAATAATCCCATGAGGGAGTGATCAGTTGTGTCCACTCTTTGTGACCCTATAGACTATAGCCCGCTAGGCTCCTCTGTCCGTGGGATTTCCCAGGCAGGACTAATGGAGTGGGTTGCCATTCTGTTCTCCAGAGGATCTTTTCGACCAAGAGATCAAACCTGGGTCTCCTACAGTTCAGGTAGATTCTTTACCACTGAGCCACCAGGGAAGCTGTCCCATGAAATCACACAGGGGCTTTTTACTGCTTCATCCTGATTTTATATTAAATCACTAAGTGCTTAAAAAGTGTTTTCTCTTTAAAAGTATGTATTAAGATTATGGTGATTCAACTGATGGGAGCATGTACTCTATTTTATTCATTTTGTATTCTGATGAAAAATTATAAAGAGGACCCCGTCTTTCTCATCTCTGGAAAATGAGAGTTCAAGTGACAGAGTTTATTTTCCAGATCATATAATAAAAACTGAGCTCATGATTGCGACCTTGTGATACTGCGGAAGCACTATGCTGGCTTCTAAATTAGCTCAAGAGTATAATGGTATTTATTGCCTTTTTAGTTCTAAAATGCAGTATTCTATGTTCTAAATTTTTTACCCTAAATTCTAAATCTTTGAATGTTATCAGTCTGTGTGTAAGGAGAATTTTACTGTAATTTCAGTTAATTAGAAAAGGTGAGAAATGAGAGTGCTCTATCTGGATATGGAAGCAATGATTTCAGAACAAGTCAGCCATGCACTCAGCCCTGGGGTGGGAGGGCCCCTGATTTGGAGCCTTCTGATTTCCAAGAAGCAAAGGCTCCCATCTTGGCAAGTTGCAAGCCCCCGGCCCAGCATCCATATGTGCAGGCGGGGAGAAAAATGCAGGAGCCCACCTGTGTGGCCTGTCCACCAGGTTTACGTGACACATGCAAATATTCTTAACAGCACAGATAGGAGTAAAAGTAAAAGTGATTAAAGAGCATATACTATTTTAGTCCATTGCTTTTGTTTTTAATAAATTCATTTAAGTGTAAGTTTAGGTAATTCAATTTTTATTAATGGCTGTGTTTCATGCCAGGCTCATAAAATTCACAAACATTTAAAGAGTTCTCTCGTGACCCACTGCTGGGCTGGAGGCAGACCCTACTGATCACCGAGTCTGTATGAGGGAAAAAAGTACATTTTAACTTTCTGCCTGAGAAGCAGTAATTGCAAGGACCTGTCTTGGATAGTTAGTTGGACTGATTTTTTTTTCAAACATCCACCTTTGACAACTGCTTTAGGTTGTGTGGGGGATGGCAGGGAGAGTCAGAAATGGCTTCTGACCCCAGGAATTTCCTGACCCAGAGGAGAGACTTGGTGGTACCAGGACAGACATGGGTGACGCCACAGAACAGGGACCCATCCTAACAGGCGGGACCCAGACGGGCGTTGCAGCTTGTCATTAAGGATGAGCTGAAGAGAGATTTCCAACAGAGAAAAAGGGGAACAGCACTGGGACACAGGAGATGCAAACTCAAAACCAGCACTAGTTGGAATGTACTTTTCTCAGTTTGGATGTTTTTCAAGAGAGGAGACCTGGTGGCTCAGATGGTAAAGAATTTGCCCGCAATGCAGGAGACCGGGGTTTGATCTCCAGATTGGAAAGATCCCCTGGAGAAGGGAATGAATGGCTCCCCACTCCAGTACTCTTGCTTGGAGAATCCCACAGACAGAGGAGCCTTGCAGGCTACAGTCCATGGGGTCACAAAGAGTTGTACACGACTGAGCAACTAAGACACAGGCTGTGGCTAAGGTCTTTCCTGGAATACAACTTCTAGCTTCATCACCAATGGGCTTAGTTGGACATTGACTTAGCCTTTCTTTCTTGTGGAGGCCTGTGACTGACGAGGCCCCGTGTGTGTCTGGGACCTAGCAGGTGCCTCTTACACTGATGGATTCTGTGTACTCAGTGACATGGGGATGGTCTCAGAGACCATGGGGAAAGGATGAGGAGGAGGGGAGAGGGAGAAGCCCATGATGCCTGTGAGGAGCTGATTCTGAGTTCTCTCTCAGCAAGAAATGTTCGAGTGATACTCATTTTTATTTGGCATGTTTTTGGTGGGAAAGCACAAGAAAGCCACTTTCTGGCCTCAGGTTGGCCGGAAACCTGAAGACGTGAAATCTTAACCTTCAGCTGCCTCCACGTCCAGTCTCTCTTACCCACCGAGCTCCAGATCTGCTGACTTCCCCAGAACTTTCTTTATAGTTTTCTTTCTAAATCAAATTCAGGGCAACAGTCTTCTGGAAATAGTTGTTCAATAATCACATGTGTTTTCTTAGACAACCCGGAAGATCTCCTGGGGATTCCTCTGAGCTCTTTTACGATGAGACTATGAAGGATTTGCAGGTGTTCAGCCCACAGCAGAGTGGAGGATCATTACCATGTGACAGTGCAGCCGGTCCCACTGTCTTAAATCACTCTCAGCCAACACTGCAGCTTTGCCAACTTGTCACTTGGGTGCGGTTGCGGGAATTTAGCTTATACATCCACGCAACACAAGGAATTGAGTTTAGCAAGGACCAGCCGCATCAGGCAAAGATTGAATAGAATTTAGTTCTAGTTCCTTGAAAGCAACCGTGATGGTCTATTTCAGGACACACACTCAATTCACACTGTGGAGGGGTAACTGGCTCACCTGGCCAGGAGCCTGGAGCAAGTATTTTCTAGTCTATCAATGTCTTTGTTACTTATTTTTCCGGTGACTGTTTTCACTCCTGTTGATGTTTATTGGGCAGCACCTTCTAAGACGTGGTCTGGTCCTCCTTGGCCCTCTGTGGGCTTCTATTAGGCCCACCCCTGACCTGGAGAATGGCTCTGGCTCCAGTTCTTGGTGTGGATGCCGACACCCGACTCCATTCATTTCTCTGCTCCAAGGTCACAGCCTCAGAGAGACTTTCCCATTCAAATTATGACAATTCCTCACAATCCGTAACTTGATAACCCTTTACCCTGCTTTACTTGTCCTCAAAACACTTTTCATGACCTGAAAACACAGTATGTGCATGTTTCTTTGATCTTTGGTGTTTTCTCCACTGGATGTAAACTCCAGGAAGACACAAACATTGTCAGTTTTGTTCACCACTGTGTCTCCAAAGACCAGAAGAGGACCTAGGACAAGGTAAACACTCAATATTTAAAGAGCTAAAGAATGCTCAAGGGGACCCCAGTATTTAGCAAAAAATTCTTTTTCTATGCACACAATCAACCTCTAGTTTATTTTGCTCATTAAGACTGAGTCAGTTGAAGTTGAGGTGGCTTTTATTTTCAGGAAAACCACTAATTGGCCAAATTGTCAGAATAAAAACAGGAATCTGTGGTGGCTGAAGATTCAGCTTTTACTTGGACTTGAGCCTGAGAGCTGATTAAAGAATTCCCAAGGGGATAAACAGCAACAGGAGCTCAGGAATTTTGAAAAACTATATTACAAACCACTGCTTCTATGAAAGACTTAATTGGCTGAATATTTCCAGCTCAGCTTTGAGCAGTAGCTAGTTAGTGTCTGCTAGCATGGAAGGGATGCAGTGAGAGTATTGGGAGTTATTGCAGCTTGTGTAACACACACAGTTGTGGGGCAGTCCATGATCACTAAGTTAGCAGACACTCCACCCACAGCAGGCATGCTCATGGGTTCTTGACCCACACTGGCATCAAATCTCCCAGTAAGGCACCAGCAAACCTCTCGCTGTTTTGAGGTTTGGGGCTGACTCTGCGTCTAAGACACATCCAAGGAGCCGTGGCTGCGTGGGTGCAGGAGGGCCTAGAGGAGCTATCCCACATTGAAGGTCAGGAAGGGGGCAGTGAGGAGATACCCCTCGTCCAAGGTAAGGAGCAATGGCTGCGCTTTGCTGGAGTAGCCGTGAAGAGATATCCCACGCCCAAGGTAAGAGAAACCCAAGTAAGACGGTAGGTATTGCAGGAGGGCATCAGAGGGCAAACACACTGAAACCATACTCACAGAAAACTAGTCAATCTAATCACGCTAGGACCACAGCTTTGTCTAACTCAATGAAACTAAGCCATGCCCGTGGGGCAACCCAAGACGGGCGGGTCATGGTGGAGAGATTTGACAGAATGTGGTCCACTGGAGAAGGGAATGGCAAACCACTTTAATATTCTTGCCTTGAGAACTCCATGAGCAGTATGAAAAGGCAAAATGATAGGATACTGAAAGAGAAACTCCCCAGGTTAGTAGGTGCCCAATATGCTACTGGAGATCAGTGGAGAAATAACTCCAGAAAGAATGAAGGGATGGAGCCAAAGCAAAAAGAATACCCAGCTGTGGATGTGACTGGTGATAGAAGCAAGGTCCGATGCTGTAAAGAGCAATATTGTATAGGAATCTGGAATGTCAGGTCCATGAATCAAGGCAAATTGGAAGTGGTCAAACAAGAGATGGCAAGAGTGAATGTCAACATTCTAGGAATCAGCAAACTGAAATGGACTGGAATGGGTGAACTTAACTCAGATGACAATTATATCTTCTACTGTGGGCAGGAATCCCTCAGAAAAAATGGAGTGGCCATCATGGTCAACAAAAGAGTCCGAAATGCAGTACTTGGATGCAATCTCAAAAACGACAGAATGATCTCTCTTCATTTCCAAGGCAAACCACTCAATATCACAGTAATCCAAGTCTATGCCCCAACCAGTAACGCTGAAGAAGCTGAAGTTGAACTGTTTTATGAAGACCTACAAGACCTTTTAGAACTAACACCCAAAAAAGATGTCCTTTTCATTATAGGGAACTGGAATGCAAAAGTAGGAAGTCAAGAAACACCTGGAGTAACAGGCTAATTTGGCCTTGGAATACGGAATGAAGCAGGGCAAAGACTAATAGAGTTTTGCCAAGAAAATGCACTGGTCATAACAAACACCCTCTTCCAACAACACAAGAGAAGACTCTACACATGGACATCACCAGATGGTCAACACCAAAATCAGATTGATTATAATCTTTGCAGCCAAAGATGGAGAAGCTCTATACAGTCAGCAAAAACAAGACCAGGAGCTGACTGTGGCTCAGATCACGAACTCCTTATTGCCAAATTCAGACTTAAATTGAAGAAAGTAGGGAAAACCACTAGACCATTCAGCTATGACCTAAATCAAATCCCTTATGATTATACAGTGGAAGTGAGATAGAGTGCCTGATGAACTATGGAATGAGGTTCATGACATTGTACAGGAGACAGGGATCAAGACCATTCCCATAGAAAAGAAATGCAAAAAAGCAAAATGGCTGTCTGGGGAGGCCTTACAAATAGCTGAGAAAAGAAGAGAAGTGAAAAGCAAAGGAGAAAAGGAAAGATATAAACATCTGAATGCAGAGTTCCAAAGAATAGCAAGAAGGGATAAGAAAGCCTTCTTCAGCGATCAATGCAAAGAAATAGAGGAAAACAACAGAATGGGAAAGATTAGAGATCTCTTCAAGAAAATCAGAGATACCAAAGGAATATTTCATGCAAAGATGAGCGCGATAAAGGACAGAAATGGTATGGACTTAACAGAAGCAGAAGATATTAAGAAGAGATGGCAAGAATACACAGAAGAACTGTACAAAAAAGATCTTCACGATCCAGGTAATCACGATGGTGTGATCACTGACCTAGAGCCAGACATCCTGGAATGTGAAGTCAAGTGGGCCTTAGAAAGCATCACTAGGAACAAAGCTAGTGGAGGTGATGGAATTCCAATTGAGCTATTCCAAATCCTGGAAGATGATGCTGTGAAAGTGCTGCACTCAATATGCCAGCAAATTTGGAAAACTCAGCAGTGGCCACAGGACTGGAACAGGTCAGTTTTCATTCCAATCCCAAAGAAAGGCAATGCCAAAGAATGTTCAAACTACTGCACAATTGCACTCATCTCACACACTAGTAAAGTAATGCTCAAAATTCTCCAAGCCAGGCTTCAGCAATATGTGAACCATGAACTTCCACATGTTCAAGCTGGTTTTAGAAAAGGCAGAGATCAAATTGCCAACATCTGCTGGATCATGGAAAAAGCAAGAGAGTTCCAGAAAAAACATCTATTTCTGCTTTATTGTCTATGCCAAAGCCTTTGACTGTGTGGATCACAATAAACTGTGGAAAATTCTGAAAGCGATGGGAATACCAGACCACCTGATCTGCCTCTTGAGAAATTTGTATGCAGGTCAGGAAGCAACAGTTAGAACTGGACATGGAACAATAGACTGGTTCCAAATAGGAAAAGGAGTACGTCAAGGCTGTATATTATCACCCTGTTTATTTAACTTCTATGCAGAGTACATCATGAGAAATGCTGAACTGGAAGAAACACAAACTGGAATCAAGATTGCCAGGAGAAATATCAATAACCTCAGATGTGCAGATGACACCACCCTTATGGCAGAAAGTGAAGAGGAACTAAAGAGCCTCTTGATGAAAGTGAAAGAGGAGAGTGAAAAAGTTGGCTTAAAGCTCAACATTCAGAAAACGAAGATCATGGCATCCAGTCCCATCACTTCATGGGAAATAGATGGGGAAACAGTGGAAACAGTGCCAGACTTTATTTTTCTGGGCTCCAAAATCACTGCAGATGGTGACTGTAGCCATGAAATTAAAAGACGCTTACTCCTTGGAAGGAAAGTTATGACCAACCTAGATAGCATATTCAAAAGCAGAGACATCACTTTGCCAACAAAGGTTCATCTAGTCAAGGCTATGGTTTTTCCTGTGGTCATGTATGGATGTGAGAGTTGGACTGTGAAGAAGGTTGAGCACCGAAGAATTGATGCTTTTGATCTGTGGTGTTGGAGAAGACTCTTGAGAGTCCCTTGGACTGCAAGGAGATCCAACCAGTCCATTCTGAAGGAGATCAGCCCTGGGATTTCTTTGGAAGGAATGATGCTAAAGCTGAAACTCCAGTCCTTTGGCCACCTCATGCAAAGAGTTGACTCACTGGAAAAGACTCTGCTGCTGGGAAGGATTGGGGTCAGGAGGAGAAAGGGACGACAGAGGATGAGATGGCTGGATGGCATCACTGACTCGATGGACATGAGTCTGAGTGAACTCCAGGAGTTGGTGATGGACAGGGAGGCCTGGCGTGCTGTGATTCATGGGGTCGCAAAGAGTCAGACACGACTGAGCGACTGATCTGATCTGATCTGGGTCTAAAACCCTGTTGTGGTTGGAGGGTTGCTGATAGAGTGGTCATGGACCATCCTACAGTTCACCCTTCACTCATTCACACAGATGGAAGACCCAGAAGAAGCAGCTCTGGATGGAGAGACTGAGACCCATTCCTCTTTCTTCTCTTTCAACATCACCATCACCTCCTTGCATAACTCTGCCCACATAACCCACTTCAAATGGCCATGTCCTCTGAAGCAGTGGTCTCCAACTTCTTGGCACCAAGGACGTTTTGTGGAAGAGAACTTTTCCAAGGACAGCACAGGGATGGTTTTGGAATGATCTACTGTGCACTTTATTTCTATTATTATTATTACATCAGCTCCACCTGAGATTGTCAGGCATTAGATCCCAGAGGTTGGGAACCACCGCTAATCCTGAAATTGCTCTTGAGTCTACCAGGAAGTCCTCACTCCATGAACTGCATTCACTGAGAATGACAAGCCCTTTCATGCCCTCCTCAGCTGTGCCATGGGCGTTGGGTATCCACCTCTCCCCACAAATCTTTGAGTTTGCAGATATCTCAGAAGACTCCATTCAACTTTCAAGGCCTGGCTTTAAAGGCTTCTGAGATTTTCTCTACATCTAGGGGTTTTCGTAATGCTCTGCTACCATCCATCTTCCCTGTGCTCTGTGCTTTATCTCTTTGGACATGAGGTTTTTACCTGCTAAAAGTGGACATTGGACAAAATCACATATTGTCAACATTGATGGCAAGTCAGTTGAATGAATAGAGTTTCTTGGTAGTAGAGATTCTGAATCTCCACCCAGATCCTCATGAACCCAGATTCTCCAGGAGTGAGAGGGAAGCTGAGACTGAAGAGCCTCAGATCTCACAAGTGATTAGAAAATACTGAAAATGCAAAAGTGGGGGGCATCCCAAACTCAAACCCGAACCTGCTGGTTTTTTAATTGACTTGATCTGAATCATTAGCAGAACTAGATCCAGCACTGTTACAATTGCTTTTGTTGTTGTTCAGTTGCTAAATTGTGTCTGACTCTTTGCGACCCTATGGACTGCAGCATGTCAGGCTCCCCTGTCCATGACCAACTCCCAGAGCTTGCTCAAACTCATGTCCATCCATCGAGTCAGTGAAGCCATCCAACCATCTCATCCTCTGTCATCCCCTTCTCCTGCCTTCAATTTTTGCCAGCATCAGAGAATGTTTTTCCAATGAGTCGACTCTTCATATTAGGTGGCCAAAGTATTGGGGCTTCAGCTTCAGATTTAGTCCTTCCAATGAATATTTAGGATTGATTTCCTTTAGGATTGACTGGTTTGATCTCCTTGCAGTCCAAGACTCTCAAGTGTCTTTTACAAAACCACAGCTCAAAAGCATCAATTCTTTGGTGCTCAGCTTTCTTTATGGTCCAACTCTCACATCCATACATGACTACTGGAAAAACCATAGTTTTGACTAGATGGACCTTTGTCAGCAAAGTAATGTCTCTGCTTTTTAATATGCTGTCTAGGTTTATCATAGCTTTTCTTACAAGGAGCAAGCATCTTTTAATTTCGTGGTGGCAGTCACCATCTGCAGTGATTTTGGAGCCCAAGAAAAAAAAGTTTCTCACTGTTTCCATTGTTTCTCCATCTATTTGCCATGAAATAAAAGAACTGGATGCCATGATCTTCATTTTTTGAAAGTCAGGTTTTAGGCCAGCTATTTCACTCTCCTCTTTCACCTTCATCAAGAGGCTCTTTAGTTCTTCTTCACTTTCTGCCATAAGGGTGGTGTCATCTGCATATCTGAGGTTATTGATATTTCTCTCAGCAATCTTGATTCCAGCTTGTGCTTCATCCTGCCTGGCATTTCACATGATGTACTCTGCATAGAAGTTAAATAAGCAGGGTGACAATATACAGCCTTGACATAATCCTTTCCTAATTTTGAACCCGTCCTTTGTTCCATGTCCAGTTCTAACTGTTGCTTCCTGACCTACATACAGGTTTCTCAAGAGGCAGGGCAGGTGGTCTGGTATTCCCATCTCTTTCAGAATTTTCCAGTTTATTGTGATCCACACAATCAAAGGCTTTAGTCAATGAAGCAGAAATAGATATTTTTCTGGAACTCTCTTGCTTGTTTGATGATCTAGTGGATGTTGGCAATTTGATCTCTGGTTTCTCTGCCTTTTCAAAATACCAAACTGGTAAAATGCAAACATCAGTTGTTTCACAATATAGAGTAGTATAGATACTTGCACCTTCTCAATTGATAACATATCTTCTGAAAGACTGAGATATTGTAAAGGTGAAAAGGGTAAATAGTTTGGGACTCCCCTGGTGGTCCAGTAGTTAAGATTTCATGCTTCCACTACAGGGGGAATGGGTTTGATACCTGGTCAGGGAAATAAGATCCCACATACTGCCTGGCATGGCCCAAAATAAATAAATACATGAAGCATTAATGGCTTCTCTTCTCTACTTCAAATTCCAAAATCAAAAGGAAAGAGTGGAGACTAGTAAAGTTTATCTGCTGCTCCTATGGAAGACTCTTTTCCAAACTGCTTTTGCTGAAGAGTTGAGAGCACAAAGGGTGTGGTAATGAAGTCATTTCTTGATTTAATTTACCTTGATTAGCAGAGCAATTTGCTCTACCTTCCTCAAAAAAAGCTAATCAATTTTAGCAACTCGTACAGTGAAAACACCACACAAATTGCTCTCATGGCCCCAAACTGGTAATCAATTTTGAAAATTTAAATCAATACTTTTTTTTATGCTGTCATTTCTCACTTGACCTTTTCAATAACTTTCATGCTCTGAATTCTGAAGAATGAGTTTTCATGCCAAATAATTCATTGAAATGATGTCACATTTCCCCTTTAGGGCTGTCTTTTTTCCCTCCCAATGCATACTGCTCTGGCTTGTACAATGTTGATGTGTGTATGCGCAGGAGAGAGTGAGTGATTTTAATAATCAAGATTATTGCTAAGTAGCTGCACTGAAATTCCTCACTTCAGAAGGGAAACTGCTACATGTATGAAAAAACATGGTTTAAAGATATGAATGAGATACACTAGTGTGTATTATTAATTGAATGACAAGAACATTAAAGCCACAGTGTTTTTCTTTTTTAAAAAATTCTAATTGAAATATAGATGATTTATAATATTGTGTTAGTTTCAGGTATACAGCAAAGTGATTCAGTTATACACATTCATAATCTTTTTTAGATTATTTTCTATTATAGGTGATTACAAGATATTGAATATACTTCCCTGTGCTATACAGTAGGTGCTAGTTCCCACTCAGTCGTGGCTTGATTCTTTGCGACCCCCATGGTTTATAGTCCTCCAGGCTCCTCTGGCCAAGGGATTCTCCAGGCAAGAATACTGAAGTGGGTAGCCATTTCCTTCTCCAGATATATAGTAGTACATATCTGTTAATCCCAAGCTCCTGTTTATCCCTACCCTCTCCTTTCCCCTTCGGTAACTATAAGTTTATTTTCTATGTCTGTAAGTCTATTTCAGTTTTGTAAATAAGTTCATGTGTATTGTGTATTTAGATTCCACGTACAAGTGACATCCACATTTTAGGATGAGAAGAGTTTGTGGACATCATCTCTCCCAGTACTCCTCTTAGCTAGAGAAGGAAACCCACAGCAGCCCCCAGACACCCAACTCCAAACAAAGGCTAATGGCCCACACCTTGCACAAAAGCATCCTCCACATGTGAAGTGACTGCCTCCAATGGCCCACAGTAGCCATACACCCTCTTCTTCGGTGACTTCAAGATGCACTGATTCCATCCAACCCACCAAAATATTTGCAATATTTTAGGCAGGTTCAGCTTGAATTCACAGAAGAATTGTACAAAAAAGATCTTCACAACCCAGATAATCACGGTGGTGTGATCATTCACCTAGAGCCAGACATCCTAGAATGTGAAGTCAAGTGGGCCTTAGAAAGCACCACTGTGAACAAAGGCAGTGGAAGTGATGGAATTCCAGTTGAGCTATTTCAAATCCTAAAAGAGGATGCTGTAAAAGTGCTGCACTCAATATGCCAGCAAATTTGGAAAACTCAACAGTGACCACAGGACTGGAAAATGTCAGTTTTCATTCCAATCCCTAAGAGGGGCAATCCCAAAGAATGCTCAAACTACTGCACAATTTCATTCATCTCACATGCTAGCAAAGTAATGCTCAAAATTCTCCAATCCAGGCTTCAACAATACATGAACCGTGAAATTCCAGATGTTCAAGTTGGTTTTAGAAAAGGCAGAAGAACCAGAGATCAAGTAGCCAACATCCACTGGATCATCAAAAAAACTAGAGAGTTCCAGAAAAACATCTACTTCTGCTTTATTGACTATGCCAAAGCCTTTGACTGTGTGGATCACAGTAAACTGTGGAAAAGCCAACATCCACTGGATCATCAAAAAAGCTAGAGAGTTCCAGAAAAACATCTACTTCTGCTTTATTGACTATGCCAAAGCCTTTGACTGTGTGGATCACAATAAACTGTGGAAAATTCTGAAAGAGATGGGAATACCAGACCACCTGACTTGCCTCTTGAGAAACCTGTATGCAGGTCAGGAACTAACAGTTAGAACTAGACATGGAACAACAGACTGGTTCCAAATAGGAAAACGAGTATGTCAAGGCTGTATATTGTCACCCTGCTTATTTAACTTCTATGCAGAGTACATCATGAGAAACGCTGGACTGGATGAAGCACAAGCTGGAATCAAGGTTGCTGGGGGAAATATCAATAACCTCAGATATGCAGATGACACCACCCTTATGGCAGAAATTAAAGAACTAAAGAGTCTCTTGATGAAAGTGAAAGAGGAGAGTGAAAAAGTTGGCTTAAAGCTCAACATTCAGAAAACTAAGATCATGGCATCTGGTCTCATCACTTCATGGCAAATAGATGGGGAAACAGTGGAAACAGTGACAGACTTTATTTTGGGGGGGCTCCAAAATCACTGCAAATGGTAATTGCAGCCATGAAATTAAAAGACGCTTACTCCTTTGAAGGAAAGTTATGACCAACCTATACAGCATATTAAAAAGCAGAGACATTACTTTGTCAACAAATGTCCATCTAGTGCAGGCTATGGTTTTTGTAGTAGTCATGTATAGATGTGAGAGTTGGACTATAAAGAAAGCTGAGCACCGAAGAATTGATGCTCTTGAACTGTGGTGTTGAATAAGACTTTTGAGAGTCCCTTGGACCGCAAGGAGATCCAACCAGTCCATCCTAGAGGAGATTAGTCCTGAGTGTTCTTTGGAAGGACTGATGTTGAAGCTGAAACGCCAATGCTTTAGCCACCTAATGTGAAAAGCTGACTCATTTGAAAAGACCCTGATGCTGGAAAAGATTGAAGGGAGAAGGAGCAGGTGATGACGAGGATGAGATGGTTGGATGGCATCACCGACTCAGTGGACATGAATTTGGGTAAACTCCAGCAGTTGCTCGTGGACAGGGAGGCCTGGCGTGCTGCAGTCCATGGGGTCGCAAAGAGTTGGACTGAATGACTGAACTGAACTAAACTGAGCTTGCTTCCTGAACAGAGATGTCTTTGTTTTAGATATGAGTAGATCAGACTTTTTCCCCCTTGCTTAACAGTTGAATTAAATCAGCAACCATCTGAGTCCTTCAGCAATAAGACAAGTATTAGAGAAAGAATGAGACAGCTCTTCGGAAGCCAGGTATGAAGACCTCGGTTCTGCAAATGACAGTCAATACTTTAGCAGAGTCTGGAGATCAAGCCTAGTCTGAGATCCTCTCCTTAATTGTTAAGACCTGTGTATCACATTGCGGATTGCTGTGTCTCAGTACAACAGCTGTGGATTACTGGCTCCGGGTATGAAAGCACTGCCAGAGGCCCCGGACAAGCCAGGAATGGAACACAGGGAATAAGCAGACTGTTAGGTCTGGGATCCTGAGGCATGGAACTCTGTAAGTCTAGAGCTAGGCAGCATACACATACTGAGGATGGGGGTGGGACAGAGGGGGCCAGGTCAGGCTGGCCAACAAGTCAGCATAAGAAACAACAGCTTCAGAGAGATGGTGATGCTGTGAAGTCCTGACAGTGGAAACTGGACTTCAATGAATTCTTGTTTTCTTCTCATGAGCATTTTCAGGTGAATGACTATGTTTTTTCTCCTCACTAAGACTTTTCAGATTTTGTTTTTCCTTCATGTGATTTTATTTCATTTTCATTCTTCAAGTACACATTCACTTTAAAGAACTGTGGGTCAGGAACTCTGGTGAATAACTTCTTAGCTCTCAAGACCACATCTGGCACACCTGCTGACTCACACACGGCTAGTGCAAAATCACAGATGGATGCTTTCTTCAGTAGCACCGAAGACCACTCATGTCTCAGCATGCTGGATTTCATCCAGACACGTTGGCATGTGGGCACTGTAAAGGAGGTATTATTATGTGGCTGCGAGGGGCCAGGGAAACTAAGATGGACAATCACTGGCCACCATTTGTGTTTAATCTTATGTTTAATCTGATAACATAGATCTCTGCTTCCTGCACGCCAGCCCACACTTGCTGCCTGTGCTGCAAGACGATGAAAAAGCTAATGGGACAGAATAAGGTCTTCAAAACACCTTCTGGATTATCAGGACGCAACCATTCATGCTAATATTTTCTTTTAAAGTGAACTAATCTGGGGGAAATGCAGGAGTGATAAAAATGATACAAATGAACTTACAAAGCTGACAGAGATTCACAGACTTGGGGAATGAACGTATGGTTACGCAGTATTGAATTTCCCCTCCCTAGTGGGAGTGTTTTTTTTAGAAAAACCAGTCTGGTTTTTCTAAATAGACTCATAATGTCAAGACATTTTCTCCCCAACTCCTTCTTTAGAGCTGATAAACAATTTTCAAATCTCCCATATCCCTAAAATGCCTCCTGGATGCTGTTTCCATTTCACAATAGGATCTACTAATTACAAATAGCTTTAGTGTTTTTCCTCAGGCAGATAATTGTCACAGCATGTTAGAAAGGTTTTAGACCAGTGAGATTAACAAGGAAAAAAAGAACTATTGTAAGCACCAAGATGAGTTTTGCATATATATAGGCTTCCCTCGTGGCTCAGTTGGTAAAGAATCCACCTGCAATGCAGGAGACGTGGGTTAGGAAGATCTCCTGAAGAAGGGTAAGGCTATCTACTCCAGTATTCTGACCTAGAGAATTCCATGGACTGTATGATCCATGGGGTTGCAAAGAGTTGGACACGACTGAGCGACTTTCACACACACACACACACACACACACACACACACACACATGAATAAAAAAGATCTTAAATAGGAAAAGTTGACACAAAACTCAGAATTTTATTTAAATTTGTTATTAAGATGTGGAGTTATAAGTACCCTTCCTGATTGCATTAATTTAAAAATGTGGGGCCTTCCCCTGGGGAGTCCAGTGGTTAAGACCTCACCTTCTAATGCAGGGAGTGCAGGTTTGATCCCTAGTCAGGGAGCTCAGATCCCACATGCCTGGAGGCCAAAACATTAAACAGAAGCAATATTGTAACAAATTCAATAAAGACTTTAAAAATGGTCCACATGAAAAAAAATATTTTTAAAAAAATTTAAAATAGTAAAATTTCTTTTACTTATTTTCCCGTTGTCTCTGCTCCAGACTTGAACTGTGTCTGACTGACACAACAGGACATTGAGACAGATGCAACCACAAAAATTCCAGGATTGTCATTTCATGCCTCGCTCTAAACAGTGGAGGCACAAACAACACTCCACCATGTGCAGGAACTGTGGGTATCAGTTTTGAACAGCTGGAGAGTTTTGAAAATACAAAACTCCTCAAAGCAAGCGTGCAACGTGCCAGGTTACAGAAAAATGCCCAACTGCTACTTAGCCTGTCAAGTTGTCACCTGTCTGGTTTTGGAACCCAAAAATTCTTTTAAAGAGAATTAGCACACACACACAGAGTCCCAGGTGATTCCAGGCAGTGTCTGCAAATACTGGGCCCTCTGAGTTTGTGAACTGATGGCAGGGAGAGTAAGGGCTGTCCAGTGTCAGGATGGAATCCATACAGACCAATGAGAGACACAGCACAGCAGAACTGTGGGCAACAGAACAGAAAGGATCCCCAGGAAGAACAGTGTCGATAAACTACAAGAGTCATTGGGAAGGAAGACGGGATGTAAGAAAGTAACGTTACATGGAGGAAAGGAAGGTGGAAAAGATGGAAATGGTTCATATCCTGCTTTTGAACCTGAGGAAGGCAGTGGGGACAGCCACAGATGCTAAAATAAGAGGGTGAGAATACGTCACAGAGAACTGAATCGTTTTTTCAGAAAAGTATGCCTGCTGTTGTTCGTTTGCTCAGTCGTGTCTGACTCTTTGTGACCCCATGGACTGCAGCACCATCTCCCAGAGTTTGCTCAGACTCATGTCCATCAAGTCGGTGATGCCATTTAACCATCTTATCCTCTGTCACCCCCTTCTCCTCTTGCCTTCAACCTTTCCCAGCATCAGAGAATGCTTTTCCAATGAGTCAGCTCTTCGCATGGAGTGGCCAAAGTATTGGAGCTTCAGCTTCAGCATCAGTCCTTCCAATGAATATTCAGGGTTGATTTCCTTTAGGATTGACTGTTTTGATCTCCTTGCTGTCCAAGGGACTTGTTAGACACCAGAAACGAGCGGCCACCTCCCAGTGACCACCTTCCACCTTCCAGGAGGGGTTCAGTCTCCTACTAAGGCTCTGACCTCCTCTACTCTGTCATCAGAGGGGGGAACAAAAAAAACTTAAACATTATAATCAATAAAAATTCAACTTTTTATGATCAAAGGAGAAAAACAGCCAGCTTGGTGATATCAACCATTAAAATGATACCTAAGAGAACAGAATGACCACAGACTAATCATCACAGTTTAGTGCTCTCCGCTCCAGAGCTAAGGGGGTGTCAGCAAGCCCATCACAAACTTTTCTATTCACTGATTCAGAGCCTGACCTAACAAATCTACTCGGAGATGCTCTGCCACCCCAGGAGAATTATGTTTGGCATGTTTTAAAACAGACTGTAGACTCATTTCAAAGTTACTGAAATGTAGGAGGGTAGCAGTTGCAGGTTTGGAGATTGACCTGTGTGGGGTTGGTCATCTCTGTACTGGCTGCTTCTTAAAGTCACAAAGGCCTTTTTACTTTCAAACAAGTGCTTACAGGCAGCCTAAAAAAAATGGAGTTCACTGTGCTTCATGGAAATGCAATCCCGGCGAAGGCAAGGCTGGCTTCTCCCTCTCTGACCTCTAGGTTCATGCCCATATATACTTTGCTTTTCAAAATTTTTATAAACCTGAAGCACAAAGCTTGCTCATTACAGGATGGGAAAAAGAAAACCAATGTCTTATCCTTAATCACTAAAGATGCCTTGGAGAGTTCACTGCAAATGTGATTTATCCAGAGTAGGGGTGGATCTTCTCTAAAGTGATCGATCGAATAGTCAACATACCACATGTTCTGTGCTTTTATTATCAGCCAGTACCATGCAATATTTTTCCAACCATTCACTTTGGTAAATTATCACATGATGCTGGCTGATAATGAAAGCACAGAACATGTGGTACATGTTGACTGTTTGATCGGTGACTTTAGAGAAGTTCCACACCTTGGTGCCTGCCCAGGAAAACACACATCCCTTCTCTTTATGTTCCGCGCCCTGCTGCACACCTGACTTCTGATGCCAGGCATGTAGGGTGGGGATTCCACACATCCAGAAGCTCCCCCACACCAGCTGGACGCCCTGCATTTAACTAGCTTCCACACTAGTGATCTGGATGGACAGTGTCAGGTGGCACAGGTCGGGGATTGCAAGTTGGGGGTGGATGAGGGGTGATGGGCACATAGCAGCAGATGGGTGCACACAGGAGGAGGAGGACAGGACTGTGTGGCTGCCCAGTGTCAGGCCCTGTTTGAGAAGCTGTCATTTACATTACTTTATATAAGCTTCCCCAGAGAAGGCAGTGGCACCCCACTCCAGTACTCTTGCCTGGAAAATCCCATGGATGGAGGAGCCTGGTAGGCTGCAGTCCATGGGGTCGCTGAGGGTCAGACGCAACTGAGCGACTTCACTTTCCCTTTTCACTTTCATGCATTGGAGAAGGAAATGGCAACCCACTCCAGTGTTCTTGCCTGGAGAATCCCAGGGACGGGGGAGCCTGGTGGGCTGCCGTCTATGGGGCCACACAGAGTCGGACACGACTGAAGTGACTTAGCAGCATATAAGCTTCCCAGTATTCCTTTAGAGCACATTCCTTATTTTATGGGAAAGTGTAAACTCAGAGAAACTCAGAGACAGATGCAGGTTTGAATACACACAGCAGAGCGCTTGTTCTAACTTTGGTTCTGACAGCCATGAGTCTCAAATAGAGAAATATTCTCCCTTTCAGGGGAAAATATTCTTGCAAATACCATTGTCAACTTACGGTGTTATGACTCAAATATAAAAAGAAACTAGATGTAAAAAGTTGAATGTATTAATCTCTTGCAGCCATAAATATGAAACTAATTTACAAGTTCCATATAAACAAAATGAGACAACCAATACAATTAAAATCTCCCTTTAAAATATCTAAGGTGGTGTTTCTCTGTTCAAGCAAAACCAAGTGTTGATTGCAATAGAAGATGAGCTGTGTGATTTCTATTTCACAGACTGTCAACAAGATTCTTTTGCTTTTTGATCATAAAGTGGATTATCACTGAGGTCATTGAAATTGTGTTTCTTATTTTATTATACTTTTGTTCTTAAAGTGTAATTGGTTTACAGTGTGTTTTCTCATTTTATAGTAAGCTCGCCTTTGGTCTCTGATATCTGAATTTCAGTCAATTTTGCAGAATGATCTAATTCAATACCAAAGTTTAAAAAAAATAGAAACAAAAAAGACATTGTTTACAGAAATATGATTTGGTCATATTAACAACACTGCTGCTGGTGTCCTGTTGTCAGTGGGAAGAGTGGACTCACGTATTTCATAGGGTTTTGGTCCTTAACGCAGCACTCAAGGAAAAAAGTCCTGTGTTCACCCAGTGTCCACCCACTCCCTCTGCCCAGCTTTGGTATTACAGCATTGCTGTAAGTCTGCAAGTTCTCCCATCTCTTCAGTTTTGGAGGAGAGCTAGAAGAGAACGATGCTAATTCTTTAAATGTCTGGGAGAATTCACCTGTGAAGCCCATGTGGTCCTGGCTTCTCTTTATTGGGATGGACTAACTCAGTCTCCTTATTCAGTGTAGCTCTGTTCAGATATTCTGTTTCTCCATGACACATTCTTGGATGGCTGTGTGTTTGTAGGATTTATCCATTTCTTTTAAGTTTTATTTTATTGTTAATAGTATTCTCTTATAACATTTTTTATGTCCATGTCATCAGATGTAGAACCCCTCTTCCTTTTCTGACTTTAGTTAAGTGTTTTTTTTTTTATCTTTTATCTTAGTTAATCTAACTAAGGGTTTGTCAATTTTGTTGATCTTTTCAAAATAATGGCTCAGTTTCATTGATATTTTCTGTTGTTTTTCTGCTCTCTATTTTGCCTGCTTCTGCTCTAATCTTAATTATTTGTTTCCTTCTTTTAGATTTAGGTTTTGTTTGTTCCATTTCTTGCTCCTTGAGATGTAAAATTGGGTTATCAATTTGAAATCTTTTTTCATTTTTAATGTAAGCATTTACCACACCAAAATTCCCTCTTCGTACCCCTTCACTTCATCCTGTGAACATCATTATGTTGTGGTTTTGCTTTCATTTGTTGCAAGAGATTTTCTAATTTTCTTTGTGCTTCTTACTTTGACTTTTTGGTTTTTTAAGAGTTTACAGCTTAATTTCCATGTATTGTGGATTTCCAGTTTTTCTTCCACTATTGATTTCTAGTTTCATTTTATTGTAATCAGAAAAGATACTTTAAATAATTCCCATCTTTTTTAGTTCGATAAGACTTATTTTGTTGTCTAACGTGTTGTATCCTGGAGGATGGTCCTTGTGTGCTTGAGAAGAATGTTTCTTCTGTTGTTCCTGGCTAGAGGGCTCTGAAGATGTCTGTTAGGTCCAGTGGGTACATAATATTGTTTAAGTGCTCTGTTTCCTTATTGATCTACCGTCTGGTTGTTCATCCATTGCTGAGAGTTGGAATTAAAGTCTCCTACTCTTATTATGTTGCTATCTATTTCTCCCTTCAATTCTGTCAATGTTTGCTTCACATAATTAGGACCTCTGATGTTTGCCACATAAATATTCTATCAAATGGGGTTATACTTCCAGCGTAATGGACCAGGCTGGCCTTAACCCAACCATCCATAAAGAGAAAAACTAGACTAATTAGATCAAGAAAAGAAAAGGAAAAAAAATAAAGGGAATCTGTATGGCAGAAAGAATCTACGGGACTAAGACTAGGAAGCAAGGCCTTGTGCTGCTTTTCTCTCTGAAGTCTTTGCTGATTCTAAAAAGGAACTTTAACAGCCTGAGCAGCTAAGCTGAGTTTCTGGCTACAGGGTAAGAGGTGGAAATTAAGATGTGCTAAAGAGGCAGGATCCTGTCAATTTTCCAGGCTTGCAGGAAAATGAAAGACTATGTTCTAGGAGTGAAAGAGAACAAGAATAAGTCAGGTCTTCTGGGGGCCAGAGCCCACCTCATTCAGCCCAGACCCTAACCAGATTGAGATGATTTGGGTTTTCTAGACTTAGAGTCTAAATGCCCACTGGGAGCAAGATCAAAAGCTCCTGAAGGAAACAAGATCATTTGGAAGCTCGGATTGTCTCTAGAATTTTCATACACAGGTCTGGCTCAGATTTTCCTTAGAATTATCATATACAAGTCTGATATTCAATCAAAAATGATAAGGCTTAGAAATAACAAGAAAATGGATGACAGAAATCAAGGAAAACCACACAATAGAAAAAGCTTTTTTAAAATTTGGATAATGATTACCAGAGAAGAGCATAAAATAAGTATATAAATAAGCTAATATGTCAAAAATTAATTAAACCCCAGAACTAAAAAATTACATTAATTAAAGCTCTTGAAATAAGAATTAATTGAGTGAGGTTAATAAGATTAGATATACTTCAACAATAAACATTCTGTGATGTCTTTTGTTGGGATTGGAAAGGAAAGAGATAATGGATCAAAGTAATGCTTAAAAAGTTCAAGGCTGAGAATTTTCCAAAGGTGATATCAAGATTTCTGGTAACAAGCTCAAAAAGTTCAAAAACTAGCCCCAAACAAGATAAATACACACACAACAACAACACAATACTAAAAATAAAAATAAGCTATACTTGGCATGGGCTTTCCTAGTGGCTCAGTGGTAAAAAAAAAACTGCCTGCAATACAGAAGACAGGGATTCAATCCTTGGGTCAGGAAGATCCCCTGGAGAAGGAAATGCCAAACCCCTCCAGTATTCTCACCTGGGAAATCCCATGGACAAAAGAGCCTGGCTGGCTACAGTCCACAGGGTTGCAAAGAGTCAGACACAACTTAGTGACTGAGCATATCCTGGTACACTTGGGCATATCCTGGTAAAATTGCTAAAAATCAAATATGGTTAAATCTTAAATCATCTAAAAGAAGGTAAAGAGAGAATACTGAACTGATAGAACAAATAGAAATCACATACTTAAAAAGCTAAATATAAAGTTGTCGTATGATCCGGCAATCCCACTCTTAGGTCCACGTCTGGAAAAATGTAAAAGCACCCAATTAAAAACCTTATCCTTGAAGATACAAACAATCAGATTGATCTCTAACTTTTCAACAGAAAAGCAGGAAACCATAAAACAATAAAATATCTCTAAACTATTGAAAAAAAATCTGATAATCTAAATCTCACATCCAGAAAAAAATATATCTTCAAACTGAAAATGGAATAAGAACATTTTCAGAAAAATAAAGTATAAGATAATTTATCACCAGCAGACCTGTACTAATGGATATATTATTGATGAAATTCAGACAGAAGGAGAATGTTCCCAGATGGCAGCTCAGAGATGCAACAAAAAGAAATAGAAAATGAAAAATATATAAAATCTGTATGTGTACTGGTAAATATAACAATAATAAGGTTGTAGAACTTACAAAAGAATTAAAAGCACAGACATAGTATTAATACATTGATAAAGGAAAATAAATATGGTTATGCTTCTTAAGGTCCTTGTTTTGTTCAAAATATAGTTATAGTAAAATATAAGTGGCAATCCTTAGGGTAACAGCCCAAAGAATAATAAAATCATATATGACTAATAAGCAATAGATGTATAAAGGAGAAAAACAGAATGATCAAATACGGTTAAATCTTAAATCATCTAAAAGAAGGTAAAGAGAGAATACTGAACTGATAGAACAAATAGAAATCACATACTTAAAAAGCTAAATATAGAGTTGTCATATGATCCGGCAATCCCACTCTTAGGTACATGTCTGGAGAAAGTTCTAATTTTCGGTTTCTCTTCTTCAGAGTGAGGGTCTTCAGATGCCCATTCATTGGCTGCGTGTACTGATTTACAGGACTTGAGGCTGAGCGTCTCAACTTGGCCTTACAGAGGAGGAGTAGAACTTTCTGGACAAGAGGAAGTTTCCCAGTGCTGAGGACACAAAGACCTTCCATGGGCAAGGGTCAGTGAGAAAAACTTGGTGAGAGTTGAAAACCCCCAATGAGAATGGTGAATCCACATGACAGCTTGTAGCTTCCTTGACACTAGGGTGCCTCGGGTGGTAATGGTTCGAAGGGGCACAGAAGGACTGCTGAAGTTTGGGTTATATTTTGCATCTTCATCCAAGTAGTAATGTTTCATTTATGAAAGTTCACGAAGCTGTACTTATCATGTGAACACTTAACTTGTGCATAAGTTATTCCTCAATAAAATATGAAAGTAGTAAAAGATGGACCAGATTCAAAAATTAAACACACACACACAACCATAGGCTACTTAAAAAACATTAGGATATGGAATGATTGAAAGTAAAATGAAGGAAAAACAAAGAAATTTGGTTCAACTATAATTCACTTAAAACAATGTAAACACTAAAGCAACAAGTATTAACCAGAGAAAAAGGAGGAAATTTAATAATGATAAAATATTCACATCACAGGAAGACAAAAATGTTCTAAATTGGTAAGCATTTAGTAGCTTCAAGAAACATTCAGGAACTATTCACAGAATTAAACGAAATAGACAAATCCACAGTTAAAGTGGGAAGTTTTAACACATATCTCTTAATATATAATAGAGGCAGAGAAAAAAATCAATAAGCACATAAAAGATCTGTGCACCATTAACCAGCCTGACCTTATAATTGTAATTGACAAAAACAGAGGGCCGTGTGCCAGGAATACACAACACACATTTTTTCACTGTGCATGAAACATTTACTGGAGATTGACCGTATACTGAGCCATATAGCAAGCATCATCAAATTTTAAAGGATTGTCTCATACAGAATAAAATCTCTGACCAGGGTGAAAATAACTACATGTATAATACAAATGAACAACAAAAACTTGACAAAATCTTCATGCTTTGCAAAATGAAGTATAGCAGTTTTAAATAACCCATCCTTGGGTCAGGAAGATCCCCTGCAGGAGGAAATAGCAACCCACTCCAGTGTTCTTGCCTGGGAAATCCGATGGACAGAGGGGCATGGTGGGCTACAGTCCATGGGGTCACAAAAGAATCATGACTTGGTGACTAAACAATAACAACAAAGTGACATAACAATATAAGTTGGAAAATGTTGGGAAGTATTTAGAGGATAATGAAAATAATACATCAAAAATTGGCAGATGTAGCTAATGCTGTGTTTTGGGAGAAATGTTTGACCTTAAATGAACACACTGAAAAGGAGAAAAGCCATCAATGACCCAACTTATAGCTCAAGAATCCAGCAAGAAAAAGGAAAAAGAAATAAACGAAAATACCACACATTAAAATCAAAGATAGTAGAAGGGAGGAAATAGCAAAGATAAGACGACTGATTAGAGACCATTATAAGAAGTCTAATAATAATGAAAAAATTTGAAATACCATGAGAATTACCAAAATGTGATACAGACACATGAACAGGGCAAATGCCTTTGGAAAAATGGTGCCAATAGACTTGATTGACCCAGGGTTGCCACAAACCTTCAATCTGTAAAAAACTGCAATGTCTGTGAAGCACAATAAAATGAGTCAGGCCTGTACCTAGTGGTGAACTACTGAAATGTTTCCTCCCAAGCTAAGGAGTAAATTAAGATTGCCTGACGTATAGCAACTCTTCAGCTATGCACTGGCAGCCATGGCCATTGTAATAAAACAACAAAAAGCAAGAACAGTTATAAAGAAAAAGATATAACCATCAGTTTTTACAGACCAAATGTTTGTACATATACAGTAATTCCAAAACAATTCATTTATTAACTATTAGAATTAACACATGTATTAAACAAGAGTGTTGGATGTGAGGTCAATTACAAATAGTAACTATATTTTAACAAAGCAGAATCAAATATAAAATAAAAGAATTGTCCTACAAAGAAAACTATAAAACATTATTTTTTGAAAACTAAATAAGTGGAGAGAAAATCCATGTTCATAGACTGGAAAACTAAATATTATGAAATTATTGTATTCCCAAATTAATCTATAGACTCATGTCATTTTAATCATAATACCATTAAGGACTTTTTTGGTACAAATTAGCCCTCAGTTACACATTGAAATGAAAAAGTCGAGAATTGTTCCAATTTGATTATGCCATATTTTTTTCTTTCAGCAACTTAACTCATTTACCTCATCATTCTACAATAAGCTTGCTATGAGATTTTGATTTATTTTTCAAGAGTAGACTCAAAGGCTAATTTTAAGTAAGTAATTTTAAGAGTCATTGGAATATGGAAAGCAAACATGAACATAGAATATGTTAAGGGACGTGATGGGATGCTTCTAGGGGAGTGAGGTGGGAACTGAAGACCTCGGCTGTTGCCATTAGCAACGTGAAACCAGGTGCTGCTCTCACTTCCAGAAAGGATGTGAAGCAGCAGCATGTTTCCAAGTACAGATTCTGAACCAGGCTCCCCCAGATCCAGGTCCACATATTATCCAAATACCTGTGCATTAGTATATGTTTAAACAAATACATGTGAAACTATCTAGCAACACAGAGATTTTTTAAAATAAGTATCACTAAATCTGTTAAAATGATCTCGTCTCATTTATATTGTTTGCCTTTCCCTACTGTTCATGCAGTTCTCACGGCAGATGATGAGATGATTGGATAGCATCACCAACTCTGTGGATGTGAATTTGAACAAACTCTGGGAGATAGTGGAGAACAGAGGAGCCCGGCATGCTATGGTCCATGGGGTCCTAAATATGGCAAAACCAATACAATATTGTAAAGTTAAAAAAAAAAAAAAGAGTCAGACAAGACTAAGCAACTAACACTTTCCATTTCAATAGGTGTTCAACATTAAAGGATTCAGTGTTCTCTCAAATCCCACGACTTAGTGACTGAACAACAACACAACAACATTCGTATTTACATTTAATTGTGATTACTGATACATCTAGTTTAAATTATGCTCAAACTTCTGTGTTCCCTATTTCAGTCAACTGAATGTTATCATTGAAAGAAAATCTTAAAGCATATTATCTATTCTGAAAACCCAGCAGAAGAAGTAATACTCTTGTAATTAACGTAGGCAAAACGGTCATTATTAACATACCTACTCACTCACTATAGGTATAGAGGCACTCACTATACCTATGCAAAACTCACTATGCAGTCAAAAATTATATTTGCTTCAAGCATCTGCCAGTTTTGTCATTTCACACTTGAACAGTATTAGAAAGGAATCTCACTGGTTACCTGCCATATCAATATTAATGAATGATAAGCAAGAAAATCCCTTCTTGTGGAAGTTTTAAAAATTTACCCATCATTCTTAACTCTCAACATCAACTAATTAACCTTTCTTGTCAAGCCAAGAAATTAAAGTCAGAGGATTTTTGAGGGGGGAGGGAAGGAGGTACTTTTTTTGTGATTGACTGCTTAAGTATTGCAATCAGGTAATTTCAAAGTGTTAGCTCATAGTTCTATACACAGGTTTGCTAGATAAAATACACATAATCCAGTTAAAATTTGCTTTTCAGATAAACAATATTTACTATTTTTTTAATTAGTAAAAGTATGCCCCTGATACTACATGAAATAAACTTGTACTCAAAAAGTATTCTCAAAATTGTTATCTGAAATTCAAATTTAACTGGGTGCTCTGCATTTTTATTTGCTGTTATTGACAACCCATAAGTAAACCTGGAATTGCAGCCATAAAACTCATAGTCTAATGCTGCTTGAACAAAGAAAAGAAAAAATTCACTTCATTTTATTGTTTAATCACTACACAAACTATTCACTGCCTCTCAGCACACATTTTACTCACAGGTTGAATTATCTAAGAAGCAGGTTTTTTTAATCGACTTATTTCAAATATTCTCATGCAAGATCTCACAGAAGTGCATCCTGTGGACCACGCCAGGTCTTGAACCGTCTGCCACTGCCAACGGGCTCTACTGAGATGAGGCCAGAATGTACAGCGCCCGCCTCATTAGAGGCGCTTTTAGTGGTGAGGCTTCCCTGATGGAGGAAACAGCATGTTGATTGCGGTTCTCCCTCCAAAAGCTACTTGTTGATGGCACTTCTGAACGGAACCCCCGTCAACCAGAACCAAAGATGTCAAGGCTTCCCTGCTGCCTTTCCCTGCTGCCCTTCCCTTCCCTTTTCTACCCCCAGGTAGAAATGGTCGCTCAGAAGAACCAAAGGTAAGTTTTCTTTGTTAATCATTCTTCTCTGGTGTGAGTTATGAATTTTCTATTCTTGGAGCCAGAACATAAGGCTTCCTATACAAGGATATATCTTTAACAACTGGCATTTTAAAACATATTCAACTCTGGTGTAGATCATGAAAATGCTATATTAAGAATCATAAGTAACATAAGATAGAACCAGAGCATGTCCATCTGCCAATTCACTGTGTGGGTTCCTATTCTACTTTAAAATAGCCATATGCTTCATTAAATGAAGCCTTGTGACTATCTCTCATAATGTAAAAATGCTGGTGAAGTAACAAAAATTATTATAAAAACTTGAATTTATTGAACACTTATCATTATGAGATTTTTCTAAGTGCTTTACTCAGTTAATGAATTGAATCTTCTGTTAGAAATGCAAGCTTCCAGGGGGAGTTGGAAAAAAAAAAAAAGAAATGCAAGCTTCCTGTGCTCACATATAGTCAAAAATTCATGCATACCAATTCTTCTTAAGAAAATTTAAGAATCTCATTAAATTTAGGAGAGTTCAGTTCAAATAAAATTGACAGAAAACAAATGTGACTCTAATTAATCTCTGAGTAGTTATTCTTTGCTGTGTTCCCAACTCTCATTCAGTTCTGACATGGACAGAAAAGACTAGTCTAAATATAACAAATGTGTGAGAGTAAAAGGGTTACCAGTCATGTTCATTTTGCCTCATTATCTGTGCTGACTTGTGAAGAACAGGGCTTCCTTGGTGGCTCAGTGGTAAAGAACCCTCCTGCCAATACAGGAGATGTGGATTTGATCCCTGGGTCAGGAAGATCCTTTGGAAGAGGAAACAGCAACCCACTTCAGTATTCTTGCTTGGGAAATCCCATGGACAGAGGAGCCTGGCCGGCTGCAGTCCATGGGGTCACAAGGAGTGAGCACCATGCACTTGTGAAGAACAGTGTCACCGGAAGTGTGGGCAAGTGATCCTACTTTCAGAGAAGGCAATGGCACCCCACTCCAGTATTCTTGCCTGGAAAATCCCATGGGCGGAGGAGCCTGGTAGGCTGCAGTCCATGAGGTCGCTAAGAGTCGGACACGACTGAGCGACTTCACTTTCACTTTTCACTTTCATGCATTGGAAAAGGAAATGGCAACCCACTTCAGTGTTCTTGCCTGGAGAATCCCAGGGACAGAGGAGCCTGGTAGGAGGCCGTCTATGGGGTTGCACAGAGTCGGACACAACTGAAGTGACTTAGCAGCAGCAGCAGCAGATCCTACTTTATTTTAGAACTTCCCATGACAGGGAAAACCATGTGCAGCTAAAGAGTTTACAGAACAGGGATTCACACGACATCATAAAAAACAATGATCCAGCTGAGTCGCACAAATTTGCAAACAACAGGTGACTGAGATCTCAGATTACAGTGTCCGGGTGATGAGTGAGTGTGTGTGCACATTGGTGGGCAAGGGTTAGGGTCAGGACCTCATGGTTGGTCTGAGGGAGAGGATTAGAAAGGGGATCAAATCCTTGAAGAAAGACTTGGATGAAAATGGGAGGTGGGGCTTTAATGTTGCTTAGGAAGAATATACAGAGAAAGAGAGAAAGGATGAGAGGAAAAGGCAGTGTGGCACTGAGGACCAAGGAAGTGAGAGCCCATCTGAAATGACCCTCTAAACCAAAGGCTCAAAACGCACTTTAAAAAAATTGTATTTGGAACACAGATAACAAAGGCAGGGCTGTCCCCCGCTGTGAGAAGCAGGCTGATTGATGCCAGGAGAAACTTGAATCTTACTGTTTTGTTGCTAGCTTGGATGTCGAGGAAATGGCTTTCTCTGTGGTCAAAGACAGGGAAACCATCACTTATAGATGAGAATATAAGGATGAGTTACATGGAAAATGTATGTGTGTGTGTGTGTGTGAGTGTGTGTAATTGCACCTGGTGACAGTGAATGAATTGATGCCTGTCCCCAAATGAGTTATGCACCAGTCACTTCGGAAATTGTGAATAAAATCACCAGGTCTCTATCATGATCTCTAGTGAAGGGTGAAGGATGCAAAGATACAGAAAAACAGCGGCTGACAGACAGATGTGGCTCTGCCTTTGAAAGTGGAGAGATGGGTGGACACACACTCTAACCAGCCTAGTTTTATCCAGGACATGTTATGAGTATGTAGGAAAGGAAAAAATATCTAGAAGACCCAGAACTAGGCACGTCATGCTATCTTTATTTCAACAGGATTTCTCAATGGGTAGTTTGTAAAAATGCCATGGGCATTGGGTGCTTCAAGTTCAGTATTTAATGTGTGTTGATCTTTTATGCCAGTTTAGAACAAATCCAGGCCCATGAGCTGAATGACAATATATATTCTAACACTTTCATTGGGACTTCCCTTGTGGCTCAGTGTAAACAATCCACCTGCCAACACAGGAGAACAGGGTTTAATCCCTTGGTCAGAAAGATCTCCTGGAGAAGGAAATGACAACCCACTTTAAAATTCTTGCCTGAGAAATTCCATTGACAAAGGAGCCTGGTGGGCTACAGTCCATGGGGTTGCAAAAAGTCGGACAAGACTGAGTGACCAACACTTTTGCTTCCAGCCAATAATAGATGTTCAACATTGAAGGACCCCAATGTTTTCTCAAATCCCAAACCCTGATGTCAATTTTAGCATAAAGAAAATTACATTTAAAACTCTATCTCGGGGGCAGTCCTAAGATGGCAGAGGAATGGGATGAGGAGACCACTTTCTCCCCCACAAATTCATCAAAAGATCATTTGAATGCTGAGCAACTTCCACAGAACAACTACTGAATGCTGGTGGAGGACACCAGGCACCCAGAAAGGCAGCCCATTCTCTTTGAAAGGAGGTAGGGCAAAATATAAAAGACAAAAAGAAAGACAGAAGAGTTAGGGATGGAGACCCGTCCTGGGGAAGAAGCCGTGAAGGCGGTTCTAAACAGCAGGAAACCCTCTCACTAGGGGGTCTGTGGGGAGTTTTAGAATCTCAGAGGGCAACATAACCAGGAGGAAAAAAAGCCCACAGAATACATACCTAACCACAACTCCCAGTGGAGAAGTAGCCCAGACTCTCGCATCTGCCACCAGCGAGCTGGACAGGGAGGCTCAGGTTGCATGCTTAGGTTAAGGACTGGGCCTGAATGCCCTGAGGACAACCTGAGGAAGCTAATGTGAAATAGCAACCCAAACTGTATAGCCAGAGAAAGAAAAAGAGAGAGAGAACTTTCCCGAGAAAGGCTCTAACCTAAGGCACAGCCTGGCCTGCTCACAGAACAAAGGATTGAGTGAATACCAAAGGAGAGCTAGCCGGCAAAGGACCAGACCCTCCCCCGGCCAGAGGCAGAGAGGCAGGTGTGCGACAGCCAGAGCTGGAAGGCAAGGAGCAATCTCAGCCCCAGAGACAGCATCCTCCACCAAATTGTGAGCAGGCTCCCAGTTGCTAATCAAGTCTTCCTGGGATCCTGGATGGTTGCTATCTGCCAGGAGGATTGCAGCCTGAGATAGCTCCCCAGAGGAGACACACAGCACAACTGAGATGGTGCTCTCACAGCACACCCGGAAAACCGAGCTGCCAGGCCTGGGGAGGTGATTAAGACGCACGGCCCACCTGGGACACTGTGCTCACCGACCACCTGGTTGCCTGAGCTGCTCAGAGCTGGGAAGGGCACAAAACGCACACCCAACCGAATCTGTGCCTTTGTGGAGTACCCAAAAACCTGAACCTGAGCAGCTTAGACCTGAAAAGTGCACAAAGCAGAGGGCCTGCTCTGAAGAGCACCCCTGCAGAGCAACTTGGAGCCTGAGCAATATAGACCAGGAAAGTAAATGCCATCATGAGCTGGGGCAAACCCAGTGTGGTCCATACACAGTGAGCACTCCCCACACACACCAGAGATAATTGTTTGCAGTGTTCCTCCCTACCCACAACACTACTGAACTTCTCCCACACTACTGAACAAGTGAACCTAAATAAGTGACCACCTTCACCCTTTTGTGTCAGGGCAGAAATAAGACACTGAAGAGACTTGCAAACAGAGGAAGTCAAAATAAACAAAGAGGGAACTGCTGTGGAATTGACAGCTGCAGATTAAAGCAGAAGATATTAAGAAGAGGTGGCAAGAATACACAGAAGAACTGTACAAAAAAGATCTTCACGACCAAGATAATCACGATGGTGTGATCACTCACCTAGAGCCAGACATCCTGGAATGTGAAGTTAAGTAGGCCCTGGAAAGCATCACTACGAACAAAGCTAGTGGAAGTGATGCAATTCCAGTTGAGCTATTTCAAATCCTGAAAGATGATGCTGTGAAAGTGCTGCACTCAATATGTCAGCAAATTTGGAAAACTCAGCAGTGGCCATAGGACTGGAAAATGTCAGTTTTCATTCCAATCCCAAAGAAAGACAATGGAAAGAATGCTCAAACTACCGCACAATTGCACTCATCTCACACGCTAGTAAAGTAATGCTCAAAATTCTCCAAGCCAGCCTTCAGCAATATGTGAACCGTGAACTTCCAGATGTTCAAGCTGGTTTTAGAAAAGGCAGAGGAACCAGAGATCAAATTGCCAACATCTGCTGGGTCATCGAAAAAGCAAGAGAGTTCCAGAAAAAAACATCTATTTCTGCTTTATTGACTATGCCAAAGCTTTTGATTGTGTGGATCACAATAAACTGTGGAAAATTCTGAAAGAGATGGGAATACCAGACCACCTGACCTGCCTCTTGGGAAACCTATATGCAGGTCAGGATCCAAATAGGAAAAGGAGTACGTCAAGCCTGTATATTGTCACCCTGCTTATTTAACTTCTATGCAGAGTACATCATGAGAAACGCTGGGCTGGAAGAAGCACAAGCTGGAATCAAGATTGCCAGGAGAAATATCAATAACCTCAGATATGCAGATGACACCACCCTTATGGCAGAAAGTGAAGAGGAACTCAAAAGCCTCTTGATGAAAGTGAAAGAGGAGAGTGAAAAAGTTGGTTAAAGCTCAACATTCAGAAAACAAAGATCATGGCATCTGGTCCCATCACTTCATGGCAAATAGATGGGGAAACAGTTGAAACAGTGTCGGACTTTATTTTTCTGGGCTCCAAAATCACTGCAGATGGTGATTGTAGCCATGAAATTAAAAGACGCTTACTCCTTGGAAGGAAAGTTATGACCAACCTAGATAGCATATTCAAAAGCAGAGACATTACTTTGCCAACAAATGTTCGTCTAGTCAAGGCTATGGTTTTTCCTGTGGTCATGTATGGATGTGAGAGTTGGACTGTGAAGAAAGCTGAGCGCTGAAGAATTGATGCTTTTGAACTGTGGTGTTGGAGAAGACTCTTGAGAGTCCCTTGGACTGCAAGGAGATCCAACCAGTCCTTTCTGAAGGAGATCAGCCCTGGGATTTCTTTGGAAGGAATGATGCTAAAGCTGAAACTCCAGTACTTTAGCCACCTCATGCGAAGAGTTGACCCATTGGAAAAGACTCTGATGCTGGGAGGGATTGAGGGCAGGAGGAGAAGGGGACGGCAGAGGATGAGATGGCTGGATGGCATCACTGACTCGATGGACATGAGTCTGAGTGAACTCCGGGAGTTGGTGATGGACAGGAAGGCCTGGTTTGCTGCGATTCATGGGGTCGCAAAGAGTCGGACATGACTGAATGACTGATCTGATCTGAATTTTCATTTTTATAACCTAGTATTACCTTGCAAAAAAAAGACCCTATTTTAAAAGCAAATTTCATATAAATATATTTTATAATTTTTGTGATTGATATTGTTTTTTATTTTTAATATTGTATTTTTGAGAGTCTACCATTGCTCTAGATTTTTAATCTTTGCTTTTTGGTATTTGTTATCAATTTTGTACCTTTCAGAATCTAAACTTCAGTACCCATTTTTACTTAGGGTGTGATTACTGGCTTGATTTCTCTCTCCCCTTTTGACTCTCCCTTTTCTCCCCCGGGTCACCTCTATCTCCTCCCTCCCCCTTCTCTTCTCTACTTCACTCTGTGAATCTCTCTGGGAGTTCTGGGCTGTGGAGAACACTCAGGGAACTGATTATGGCTAGATTTGTCTCTCCCCTTTTGACTCCCCCTCTTCTCCTCCTGGTCATCTCTATCTCCCTCCTCTCACTTCTTTTCTCCATGTAACTCCATGAACCTCTCTGGGTGTTCCAGACTGTGGAGAGCACATAAGGAATTGATTACTGGCTTGATTGCTCTCTCCCCTTTTAATTCCCCCTGTTCTCCTCCTGGTCACCTCTATCTCCCTCCTCACTCTTCTCCATGTAACTCTGTGAACCTCTCTGGGTGTCCCTCACTGTGGAGAATCTTTTCACCATTAACCTAGATGTTTTATCATAGGTGCTGTATGGATGGAGAAGTCTTGAGACTACTGTAATAATAAGACTAGAAGCCAGAGGCAGGAGGCTTAAATCCAAAACTTGAGAACATCAGAATACTCCTGACTCCAGGGAACATTAATTGACAAGAGCTCATCTAAAAGCCTCCATACCTACACTGAAACCAAGATCCACTCAAGAGCCAACAAGTGTCAGAGCAAGACATACCATGCTAATTCTCCAGCAACTCAGGAACACAACCCTGAGCATTAAAATACAGGCTGTCCAAAGTCATACCAAACCCATAAACACCCAGAACTCACTACCGGGCACTTCATTTCACTCCAGAGAGGAGATCCAGCTCCACACTCCAGAACACAGATGCAAGCTTCCCTAACCAGGAAACCTTGACAAGCCACTCATCCACCCCACCCACAGGGAGCAACCTCCACAATAAAAAGGAACCACAAACTTCCAGCCTATAGAAAAGCCACCCCAAACACAGCAATCTAAACAAAATGAAAAGGCAAAGAAATATTCAGCAGGTAAAGGAGCATGATAAATGCCCACCAAACCAAGCAAAAGAGGAGGAGATAGGGAGTTTACTTGAAAAACAATTCAGAATAATGATAGTAAAGACAATCCAAAATCTTGAAAACAAAATGGAGTTACAGATAAATAGACTACAGGCAAATTCTGAAAATGCAAGAAATGTTTAACAAGGACCTAGAAGAAATAAAAAAGAGTCAATCAATAATGAATAATGCAATAACTGAGATCAAAAGCACTCTGGAGGGAGCCAACAGTAGAATACCTGAGGAAGAAGATAGGATAAGTGAGGTGGAAGATATAATGGTGGAAATAAATGAAGCAGAGAGGAAAAAAGGAAAAAAGAATTAAAAGACATGAGGACAACCTCAGAGACCTCTGCAACAATGTTAAACACCCCAACATTCGAATCATAGGAGTCCCAGAAGAAGAAGACAAAAAGAAAGACCATGAAAAAATACTTGAGGAGATAATAGTTGAAAACTTCCCTAAAATGGGGAAGGAAATAGCCACCCAAGTCCAAGAAACCCAGAGAGTCCCAAACAGGATAAACCCAAGGCAAACATCCCAAGACACATATTAATCAAATTAACAAAGATCAAATACAAAGAACAAATATTAAAAGCAGCAAGGGAAAAGCAACAAATAACACACAAGGGGATTCCCATAAGGATAACAGCAGATATTTCAATAGAAACTCTTCAGGCTAGAAGGGAAAGACAGGACATACTTAAAGTGATGACAGAGAAAAACCTACAACCCAGATTACTATGCATAGCAAGGATCTCATTCAAATATGAAGGAGAAGTCAAAATCTTTACAGACAAATAAAAGCTGAGAGAATTCAGCACCACCAAACCAGCTCTCCAACAAATGCTAAAGGATCTTCTCTAGGCAGGAAACATAGAAAAGGTTTATAAACTCGAACCCAAAACAACAAAGTAAATTGCAACAGGATCATGCTTATCAATAATTACCTTAAATGTAAATGGGTTGAATGCCCCAACCAAACGATCAAGACTGGCTGAATGGATACAAAAACAATGCTGTCTACAAGAAACCCACCTCAAAACAAGGGACACATACAGACTGAAAGTGAAGGGCTTGAAAAGATATTTCATGCAAATGGAGACCAAAAGAAAATAGAAGTAGTAATACTCATATCAGATAAAATAGACTTTGAAATAAAGGCCGTGAAAAGAGACAAGGAAGGACACTACATAATGATCAAAGGATCAATCCAAGAAGAAGATATAACAATTATAAATATATATGCACCCAACATAGGAGCACCACAATATGTAAGGTAAATGCTAACAAGTATGAAAGGGGAAATTAACAGTAACACAATAACAGTGGGAGACTTTAACACCCCACTCAGACCTATGGTTAGATCAGCCAAACAGAAAATTAGCAAGAAAACACAAAGTTTAAATTATACACAAAAGTTTACACAAAGTTTAATGGACCAGTTAGACCTAATAGATATAGGACATTTCCCCCCCAAACAACGAATTTCACCTTTTTCTAAAGTGCACACAGAACATTCTCCAGGATAGATCACATTCTGAGCCATAAATCTAGCCTAAGTAAATTTTAAAAATTTGAAATTGTTTCAAGCATCTTTTCTGATCACAATGCAGTAAGATTAGATGTCAACTACAGGGGAAAAAATCAATTAAAAATACGAACATATAGAGGCTAAACAACACACTTCTGAATAACCAACAAATCACAGAGTAAATCAAAAAGGAAATCAAAATATGCATAGAAAGAAATGAAAATGAAAACACAACAACCCATAACATATGGGATTCAGTGCAAGCAGTGCTAAGGGGAAGGTTCATAGCAATACAAGCTTACCTCAACAAAAAACAGAAAAATCAAATAAGCAACCTAACTTTACACCTAAAGCAACTAGAAAAAGAAGAAATGAAGAATCCCAGGGTTAGTAGAAGGAAAGAAATCATAAAAATTAGGGCAGAAATAAATGAAAAAGAAACAAAGGAGACTATAGCATAAATCAACAAAGCTAAAAGTTGGTTTTTTGAGAAGATAAAATAGTCAAACCATTAGCCAGACTCATCAAGAAAAAAAGGGAGAAGAATCTAATCAACAAAATTAGAAATGAAAATGGACAACACAGAAATACAAAGGATCATAAGAGACTACTATCAGCAACCATCTGCCAATAAAATGGACAACTTGGAAGAAATGGACAAATTCTTAGAAAAGTATAACCTTCCAAAACTGAACTAGGAAGAAACAGAAAATCTTAACAGACCCATCACAAGCATAGAAATCTAAACTGTAATCAAAAATCTTCCAACAAACAAAAGCCCAGAACAAGATGGCTTCACAGGTGAATTCTACCAAAAATTTAGAGAAGAGCTAACACCTATCCTGTTCAAACTCTTCCAGAAAATTGCAGAGGAAGGTAAACTTCCAAACTCATTCTATGAGGCCACCATCACCCTGATACCAAAACCTGACAAAGATGCCACACAAAAAAGAAAACGAAAGTGCAATATCACTGATGAACTTCGAAACAAAAATCCTCAATAAAACTCTATCAAACAGAATCCAACAACATATTAAAAAGATCATACATCATGACCAAGTGGGCTTTATCCCAGGCATACAAGGATTCTTCAGTATTCACAAACCAATCAATGTGATACACCACAGTAACAAATTGAATGATAAAAACCATATGATTATCTCAATAGATGCAGAGAAAGCCTTTGACAAAATTCAACATCCATTTATGATAAAAACCCTCCAGAAAGCAGGCATAGAAGGAAAACACCTCAACATAATAAAAGCCATATATGGTAAACCCACAGCAAACATTATCCTCAATGGTGAAAAATTGAATGCATTTCCCCTAAAGTCAGGAACAAGACATGGATGCCCACTCTCACCACTCTTATTCAACATAGTTTTGGAACTTTTAGCCACAGCAATCAGAGCAGAAAAAGAAAAAGAATCCAGACTGGAAAAGAAGTAAAACTCTCACTGTTTGCAGATGACATGATCCCCTATACAGAAAATCCTGAAGACACCACCAGAAAATTACTAGAGCTAGTCAATGAATATAATAAAGTTGCAGGATATAAAGTTAACACACAGAAATCCTTTGCATTCCTATACACTAACAATGAGAAAACAGAAAGAGAAATTAAGGAAACAATTCCATTCACCATTGCAATAAAAAGAGTAAAATACTTAGGAATAAATCTACCTATAGAAAACTATAAAACACTGATGAAAGAAATCAAAGATGACACAAGTAGATGGAGAAATATACAATGTTCATGGATCAGAAGAGTCAATATAGTGAAAATGAGTATACTACCCAAAGCAATCTATAGATTCAATGCAATCCCTATAAAGCTACCAATAGTATTTTTCAGAGAACTAGAACAAATAATTTCACAATTTGTATGGAAATACAAAAAACCTCAAATAGCCCAAGTTATCTTGAGGAAGAAGAATGGAACTGGAAGAATCAACCTGCCTGACTTCAGACTATACTACAAAGCTACAGTCATCAAGACAGTATGGTGTTGGCACAAAGACAGAAATATAGATCAGTGGAGTAAAAAAGAAAGACCAGAGATAAATCCATGCACATATGGACACCTTATCTTTGACAAAGGAGGCAAGAATATACAATGGAGAAAAGACAATCTCTTTATCAAGTGGTGCTTGGAAAACTGATCAAACACTTGTAAAGGAATGAAACTAGAACACTTTCTAACACCATACACAAAAATAAACTCAAAATGGATTCAAGATCTAAATGTAAGACCAGAAACTATAAAACTCCTAGAAGAAAACATAGGCAAAACACTCTCTGACATAAACCACAGCAGGATCCTCTATGACCCACCTCCCAGAGTAATGGAAATAAAAGCAAAAATAAATAAATGAGACCTAATCAAACTTAAAAACTTTTGCACAACAAAGGAAACTATAAGCCAGGTGAAAAGACAACCTTCAGAATGGGAGAAAATAATAGCAAACAAAGCAACTGACAAAGATTTAGTCTCAAAAATATACAAGAAGCTCATGCAGCTCAATACCAGAAAAATAATCAAGCCAATCAAAAAATGGGCCAAAGAACTAAACAGACATTGCTCCAAACAAGACATACAAATGGTTAACAAATACATGAAAAGATGCTCAACATCACTCATTATCAGAAAAAGGCAAATCAAAACCACAATGAGGTACCATCTCATGCCGATCAGAATGGCTGCAATCAAAAAGTCTACAAACAATAAATGCTGGAGAGGGTGCAGAGAAGAGGGAACCAACCTTCTTACACTGTTGGTGGGAATGCAAACTAGTACAGCCACTATGGAGAACAGTGTGGAGATTCCTTAAAAAACTGGAAATAGAACTGCCTTATGATCCAGCAATCCCACTGCTGGGCATACACACTGAGGAAACCAGAAGGGAAAGAGACACATGTACCCCAGTGTTCATCACAGCACTGTTTATAATAGCCAGGACATGGAAGCAACCTAGATGTCCATCAGCAGATGAATGGATAAGAAAGCTGTGGTACATATACACAATGGAGTATTACTCAGCCATTAAAAAGAATGCATTTGAGTCAGTTCTAATGAGGTGGATGAAACTGGAGCCTATTATACAGAGTGAAGTAAGCCAGAAAGAAAAACACCAATACAGTATACTAACGCATATATATGGAATTTAGAAAGATGGTAACAATAACCCTGTGTACGAGACAGCAAAAGAGACACAGATGTATAGAACAGTCTTATGGACTCTGTGGGAGAGGGAGAGGGTGGGAAGATTTGGGAGAATGGCATTGAAACATATAAAATATCATGTATGAAACGAGTTGCCAGTCCAGGTTCGATGCACGATACTGGATGCTTGGGGCTAGTGCACTGGGACGACCCAGAGGGATGGTATGGGGAGGGAGGAGGGAGGAGGGTTCAGGATGGGGAACACATGTATACCTGTGGCAGATTCATTTTGATATTTGGCAAAACTAATACAATTATGTAAAGTTTAAAAATAAAATTTTAAAAAATAAATAAATAAATAAAATAAAATAAAAAAACCACAATGAGGTACCATCTCATGCCGATCAGAATGGCTGCAATCAAAAAGTCTACAAACAGTAAATGCTGGAGAGGGTGCAGAGAAGAGGGAACCAACCTTCCTACACTGTTGGTGGGAATGCAAACTAGTACAGCCACTATGGAGAACAGTGTGGATATTCCTTCAAAAAACTGGAAATAGAACTGCCATAAGACCCAGCAATCCCACTGCTGGGCATACACACCAAGGAAACCATAATTGAAAGAGACATGTGTACCCTAATGTTCATTGCAGCACTGTTTACAATAGTTAAGACATGGAAGCAACCTAGATGTCCATGGGCAGACGAATGGATAAGAAAGCTGTGGTACATATACACAATGGACTATTACTCAGCTATTAAAAAGAATGCATTTGAATCAGTTCTAATGAGGTGGATGAAACTGCAGCATATTATACAGAGTGAAGTAAGTCAGAAAGAAAAACACCAATACAGTATATTAATGCATATATATGGAATTTAGAAAGATGGTAACGATGACCCTATATGGGAGATAGCAAAAGAGACACAGATGTAAAGAACAGACTTTTGGACTCTGTGGGAGAAGGTGAGGGTGGGATGATTTGAGAGACTAGCATTGGAACATGTATATTACCAAATGTGAAATAGATCACCAGTCCAGGTTCAATGCATGAGACAGGGTGCTCAGGGTCGGTACACTGGGACAACCCTGAAGGATGGGATGGGGAGGGATGCAGGAGAGGTGTTCAGGACGGGGGGCACACGTACACCCATAGCTGATTTATGTCAATGTATGGCAAAACCACTACAATATTGTAAAGTAATTAGCCTCCAATTAAAATAAATAAATTAAAAAAAAAAAAACAACTCTACCCCTCAGTGAAAATTACTGAAGCCTCAAGGGAGTCCAGATCCCTGAGTACTTGGTGAAACAAAATGTTTGTGGGCTTGAGCTGTGAGCTAAGATCCCTGATATTCCTGGGAAATTTACATTTAGTTGGCTTTGCTCACCCATCCAGCCTGTACCACTTGTAACCAGCCTTATAGAAATCCTAATCCAGGATGGGGAACACATGTATACCTGTGGCGGATTCATTTTGATATTTGGCAAAACGAATACAATTATGTAAAGTTTAAAAAAAAAAAAAAAGAAATCCTAATCCTCTTATTTAGTTTTTGCAAACTCCTGGATGTCTACTCTCTTAAAAGAGCCTAGGTTTTATAGGTAGTATTCCCCCCAGAGAACCCATTCACCCAAAGCATGTCTAGTGTGGTTAACACTCGTGAGGGGTCCTGAAAAAGTGTTACTCATAGAAATGATGTGTCATTGCAGGTGCCTCCATCTGAGATGTGGGTTGGCTGCCTCACACCTGGGAGTGCACTAGTCGCCACTACCCCAGCCTCTCCCTGCTTGCTGGACCCCAGTCTACTGCTCTAGTCCTACAGTTCACCCCCCCTAAATCCTCCTCCGTCCATCCCCTGGTACTGATCTGCACCTCACAGTGAGAATCCCAGACAGGTGGCCATGTCTCACACCAGCAAGACATCTCCCCCTAGAGCAGATGAAGCTACAGGAGCTGACATTGCTGGCCTCTTATATTCTTTGGTTCTGCTGCAGTTTTTCTGGTGGGGGATTCTCTGGGTTGACAGGGAGAGATATGTTTAGGAGATGAAGGAATCAAACACCCCAGAGTAGACCAAGAACACCTTAAACCAGAATGGAGAAAGGAATGTGAGATGTATCCAAAAATGAGAATGGGCAAAACTGTCAGGCATCCTGCAGCTGTACTGAGCATGGAGGTCTTCCTGGAGGAGATAGAGGGGGATTCCAGTGTGGACGTGATCCTGTGGGCAAGGCAGGGGCTGTAGGGAAAGAGAGATTGGTGTGGGCACATGAAGCAGCTTAGCTCAGACAGCCTGGACATCCCAAAGAGCAGCCCACAGGCCCAAATCTGACACTGAGAGTCCACCTGCTGCCCAAAGAGAGTGGATGCCCCTCCCAGTTGGAGGGACCTGGCCCGGCCTGGGCAGGGCTCCCCATCTGTTGCCTCTTTGAAAGTTGTCTTTGGAAACAGGCAGCCTCTTTCCTTACATTTCTCCCTTGCTCTCCATCCTTTGAAAATGGGTTTAATATTTGTCCATAACCAACGTTTGTTTGGACTGCTGCCTGGAGTGGATGGAGGGTGAGAAGGAGAAAGACGTGGATATTTAATGAGCTTCTTTGGTGAAGAAAGCCAGGCTTCTGCCTCTCCTGCTTCTTCTGTTCCTCACGCTGTTCCCACAAGCAAAGCGTCATTACCTACATTACCTACAAGGAAACTGATACTCAGAAAAAGCAAGTAATTTCCTTAAGGTTATACAGCTTAGTGACCCAACCAACATTCAGGTCAGTGCTGTTTGTTCTGAAGTCCAAGTTCCTGTGGTACCTCCTACAATGTTGACCAAAAGTTTCAGCTCCAAAAATAAAGAAACGAAATGTGGCTGTGAATGAATGATAAAGGCCTGAATGGTGGGCAGGTAGATAACTGTGTTCCTGGGGTCAGCTGCTGCAATCAGAAGCAGAGGAGGGGGCCAGGAAGGTCAGGAACCACCAGGCCACACCTTGCCAAGCCAACAGTGGGAGCCTCTGTCCCTTGGAAAACCTGGGAGAACAGCCTCATTCAGGGAGGACACTCGGGCCCTCCTGGAGAGCTCCTGCTACATTCTGGGCACATAGAGGGCCACCCTATAGACCCAGTCTGAACTAAGCTCGTGAGCCCAGGAAATAGAGTGCCCAAGCAGGATGTGGCCACGCAGCTCTGAGTGTTCAGGCCGGGTACTATCTGTGGCACCCAGGAGTGAAGTGCTGTACTCCAGGCCAACAGCCCCATCTGCCCAGTCAGGCATGGAGGCACCGTGTCCAGGGCCAACTGGACTTTTAGGGGCCACAAAATATTTTTATTTTAATTTATTTTGAAATCTAAAGATAAAAATGTATATCAAGTCATGGCTATATAATAATGAATTCAGCCTAGAATTTTATTGTTGTTGTTTAGTTACTGAGTCATGTCCAACTCTTTGTGACCCCAAGGATTGTATCCCACCAAGCTCCTCTGTCCATGGGATTCTCCCAGCAAGAGTACTGGAGTAGGTTGCCATTTCCTCATTCAGGGGATCTTCCTGACTCAGGTATCAAACCCACGTCTCCTGCTTTGGCAAGAGGATTGTTTACTAATGTGCATTGGGAAAACCCTGACAGTTGTACATATTTTTATGAAAAAATATACAACTATGAAAATCTGTGTATTTAGATATCATCAAAGGAATCTTACAGATGGTTTCACCACTGCAACTTATCATTCTTAATCAGGTTGCAAGGAGGTTTTCAGTTCTTCTCAGCCTTAAGGACAGGTTACTTCAGGGGCTGAATTCTTCTTGAAAGATAGTACAGGAACTAAGAACTGCCAAAGATGCCATCTTAGCAAGATGGATGAAGATGGATCCTTTTTCAGTCTAGAAAATGATTCTAGTGAAGAGGCACAGAAGTAGTTTTATACCAAATCATTAGGTTTTTATAGTTCCCCAAGGTGACAGCGAGAGAGAATACTCCTCTAGACGCGTGCGTTCTATTTTTAAAACCTGTAACTTTTATTTTTTACTGCAAAATTTATATTCATTTACTAAGGAAAGAGAGAAAAGGAAAGTGAGGGGATACAGATAAGCCAAATGGGGTGGGGGGGATCCATCTAGAGCTGCTGTTGGCATGGCATGCACTCTTGTCGACGTTTTAATACCTTGATGTTTGAATTCATTTAAAAATAGTTTGTGCTACAGAGCTATAGCATTTTTTCCCAGTAAAATGTGCAATCAACATCTTTTCATGTCAATAAATAGATTTCGATAAGTTCATTTCAATAGCTGCCTATTACCCTAGTGTATGACTGTACTGTAATTTTCTCACCAATATCCTATCATTAGAGATTCAGATTTTCTTTTCATTTACTCCCTCTCTCAAAATCACTATGATATAAACACACACAGACACGTTTATGCCTTTGTTCGATCTGGTTTAATTGCTGGATCAACGGACTGCTGGCTAAGGTAGACTCTACTGCGTTGCTGACCTACTGCTGCTAAGGTTCTGGGCACCACCTTCCAGTAGTGCTGATGGGGATGTGTCTTCCCATGGTCTCACTTGCCTGCTCATCTTTGAATCTTACAGGGAAACACTCGGTGCTCATTTATTCATCAGCCTTTTCCAGTTTCTAACAAGGTGGCTATGTTGTACGCCTCCTGCGAATCTGCATTTATTTTGGAATAAATTATTTTGTTCAAGCTGTACCCAACCCTAATGAGGGCATGCATTATTTTCTTAATTCACATACATGCTTTGCATATTAGGGAAATTATGTTACAAGTTAGAACTGGATGCTGGTTTTTCATTTGACTTTCATTTTTCTACATTTGAGTTAACCCTAAATTGTTTGTGTGTGCCATTAAATATTCTGCTGTTCTTCAAAGCTGCATAAATACAGTCACACCGCACATCCATACTCAAGCCATTGAAATTCAGGAGGAAATACATTTCAAGAACCCTTGGAATGAAGTGCCAAGGTGACACCTATTATCAAACAATCCACAGTGATGCCGAAATACAGAAGCTCTGCTGCTTTTTTGTGTGTGAAGATTTGCTGAAAGGCTCAGTCTTTTGCAGGGCAAGCAATGAATATACATAATAATACCCTCTATGGATCCATGATAATCCTTTGGGCACATATTTAATTTCTGCAAAGCAGCTCTATGTGTCTCTAGGATTTAAAAATGCCTAATACATTAATCTGGAAACACAGATGTCTATCTGGCCAAACAAAAGGATGCTTACTAAAGTTTTCAGTGGAGAAATTAGGGTCCAATATCTGTAGCACACCTAATGCCTCAGACCAGAACTGATAAACAGCTGTGCATATGGGTCTGCCACATGAAGGATCTGATTGTAATGCCTGCAAGTCATTCCACACGAGCCATTTTGTTTTCATTGAATGGCCTTGTTATAAGACCATTGGGTTCAGCTGGTTTAATTCTAGGTATTCTTTGGCTTTAAAAGGCAGATCATTTACAGGGGTTGGCTTCAGTCGTTTGTCACAATAGACATGTAGCAAGATTTAGCAGTCAAGCCAAACAGCCCAGGAGGGTCATGCAATTATACATCAGGGAGCCACTTTGGTGCTGAACACATAGCTCACCTGGTCACCACACCTTCCATGCCACAGGCAGAAGCTTTAGAGCTGACCTGAGCAGTTTCGTTTCCCCCAACCCAGGTAACAGGCCGGGAACAGCGGGGTGGAGGAAAAACAACAATCTGAGCTGTTAATTTCAATAAGGTGAATATCACTTGGGGCTTTCCTGGTGGCTCAGATGGTAAAGAATCTGCCCACAATGCGGGAGACCCAGGTTCGATCTCTGGGTTGGGAGGATCCCCTGGAGAAGCGAATAACTACAAATCTACAAAACCGGAATAAATTATACCCAAAGGGATTTTCTCTTTCCCATTTTGCCTATCTAGACATTCTAAGATCATATGCTGGAGCCAATTACTTCTAAGGCAGGCGCTGATTTCATTTTTTCCAGCTTGGAACAAAGTGGCATAAGAAACGATGGCTCCCTACTTTGTTTATATTAATTATGTACAGACAACTGAAAGCTGATAGCATAAGATTGATTGTAATTGAGCCATAAATTTAACACAGAGAGACATCATCTATTTACCTGGACAGCTCTTTGCTGAAATGTATTTCTGAACTCAAGTAGGAGGGAGAGGGTCTGAAGATAAGGATGATAAATGTCTCCTGGCTGAGGCCAAGTTATGCAATCCTCAGTCTAAAGTGGCGACCATTCAGCCAGCAAAGCTCTTCTCCTGTGACAGAAATCATGCACACTTGGAAATGTTATTAATATAAAACTAAAATAATAATAAAGCCAATTGTTAATTCTAAGTCATGCTTTTCTCCTGGAAGCTGACAAAGGCCCGGGAGATTCTGCTTGCAGCTCCGGCTTTGAGCTCAGCCTGCTTCTGGCTCCATCCAGGAAGGACATGTGGAGAAACTGATAAGCTCCTTCTTTCAGAAACCATGAGGTAGACCCCCGGAGCCCACTCTGCCTCTGAGCAAGCCAGGTTGTCAGCCTCACCCACATAGCAGGGAAATCTGGGTAATGTTCTCCTCTGTCCTCTGGTATGTCATATGCAGACTGTGTCACCTGCAGTCTCAGAGCAGACCTCGATTATCGCTGGCGTGTGCGAACACACGGGAGCTGGTGAGCGGAGGGTATCAGCCCTCGTCCCCAGGAAGTCATCTCAGGATGAGGGGGAAAAGTTATAAAGTTGTCATTGCAATAAAGCTTCACCTTGTGAAGCAGGGAAGTCTGGATGCCGCTACATATCTCGTTTAGTAAATTACCCCCTTAAGAACATTACTTTGCCAACAAAGGTCCGTCTAGTCAAGGCTATGGTTTTTCCAGCAGTCATGTATGGATGTGAGAGTTGGACTGTGAAGAAAGCTGAGCACCGAAGAATTGATGCTTTTGAACCGTGGTGTTGGAGAAGACCCTTGAGAGTCCCTTGGACTGCAAGGAGATCCAACCAGTCCATTCTAAAGGAGATCAGTCCTGGGTGTTCTTTGGAAGGAATGATGCTAAAGCTGAAACTCCAGTACTTTGGCCACCTCATGTGAAGAGTTGACTCATTGGAAAAGACTCTGATGTTGGGAGGGATTGGGGACAAGAGGAGAAGGGACGACAGAGGATGAGATGGCTGGATGGCAACATGGACTCGATGGACGTGAGTGTGAGTGAACTCTGAGAGTTGGTGATGGACAGAGAGGTCTGGCGTGCTGCAATTCATGGGGTCGCAAAAAGTCAGACACAACTGAGCAACTGAACTGAACTGAACAACAGAAAGCACAGCCGCTTAGACACAACAGAAAGTTGTTCACTTTGGTTTTTGTTTCTCATTGGTTTTGAAGTATAGCTGATTTACAATGTTATGTTAATTTCTGCTATACAACAAAGTGAGTCTGTTATATATACATACATACATGCACATATATATATATATAATCTTTTCTGTATTCTTTTCCATTATGGATTATCACAGGATATTGAATATAGTTTCCTGTGCTGTACAGTAGAATCTTGTGGTTCACCCATTTTATGCATAATAGCTTGCACCCCTAACCCCAATCTCCCAGTCCATCCCTCCCCCACCTCTCCTCCCCCTGGCAATCACCTGTCTGTTCTCTATGTCTGTGAGTCTCTTCCTGTCTCACACATGAGTTCATTTGTGTCATATTTTAGATTCCACATATAAGTGATATCACAGTGGTATTTGTCTTTTTCTTCCTGACTCACTTCACTCTATGCTAATCTCTAGTTGCATCCAGGTTGCTGTAGATGGCATTACTTCATGCTTTTTTATATCTAAGTAATGTTCCATTGTATACAAGGACTGGCTGAATGGATACAAAAACAAGACCCCTACATATGTTGTCTACAAGAGACCCACCTCAAAACAGGGGACACATACAGACTGAAAGTGAAGGGCTGGAAAAAGATTTTCCATGCAAATTGGGACCAAAAGAAAGCAGGAGTTACAATACTCGTATCAGATAAATTAGACTTTAAAACAAAGGCTGTGAAAAGAGACAAAGAAGGTCACTACATAATGATCAAAGGATCAATCCAAGAAGAAGATATAACAATTATAAATATATATCCACCCAACATGGGAGCACCGCAGTATGTAAGACAAATCCTAACAAGTATGAAAGGAGAAATTAACAATAACATAATAATAGTGGGAGACTTTAATACCCCACTCACACTTATGGATAGATCAACTAAACAGAAAATTAACAAGGAAAAAAAAAAAAACATGTATCTATAAAGCTCACTAAAGCAAAGCACAGTAAAATGAGGTATGGCAATAAAAGGCGTTAAATTTATCAAATAAAAAAAAATAAATAAAGTGCTGAAAAATTTTTTTTAAAAAAATGAAAAACACTTTTTTCCTTCACAGACGCATGGTGGTGTGGCCGTTGCTGACCGAGACCTTTGTAGGGTCCTCTGATCAGTGGGAATTACAGGTGCAGTAACGCTACTGAAACAGGGTCTATTTGCTCAGAATTTATAAGGAGCATCACTTTTTCCTAATTTTTTTTCCATTTCAAGTTTTTCCATTTCAAGGAGAGAGCTCACATGCCTCAAGGGAAGTGGTGAACTTAATCACCAACCTGGAGGATGTGGAGGGGTGAGGTCAACATTTATATTGGGGAACTTTGGGTAAAGCATATGAATTTCACCTGTGAGTGGGCCTCCCCCAGGCAGCAGAAGGCCTGAAGAGAACAAAAGTCCTGCCTCCCCCAGCAAGATGCAATCCTCCAGCTGGCAGCCATTGGGCTCCTGCACCATCATCTCTCCAGGGTCTGCAGCCTGCAGGTGGGAGCTCCCAGATCCCATGGGTGCAGGAGCCAATTCCTTATGAAGAGCAGATCTCATATATTAATACCTTTGCCTGTGTGATCTCTTCAAATATATGTGTGAAACAGTTAGTCAATCTGTATATATATAGAGAGATGTGCATGCATGCTCAGTTGTTCAGTTGTGTTTGACTCTTTGCTACATCATGAACTGCAGTCTGCCAGGCTCCTTTGTCCATGGGATTTCCCAGGCAAGAATACTGGAGTGGGTTGCCATGCCCTTCTCCAGAGGGTCTCCCTGACCCAGGAATCAAATCTGTGTCTCTTGCACTGGCAGGCAGATTCTTTATCGCTGAGCCACCAGGCAAGCCCTAGAGAGAGAGGGATTCTTTATTGATATATACCCCATTGGTTCTGTTTCTCTGGACAACACTCTTAAATCAGGGAAAGACAAATAGTTCATTTGCCTTGAAAGTTCACTTTCCCTCTTTCACCACCTCAGACCCTCACTTGACACAGAGACCTTGGGAAGCCAAACAGCAGCAACACAAATTCTCAGCTGTGGTGTGTGAGAGCCCGGAGCTGTGGTTATTTCCATGTTTCCTGTGGATTCTACTTGCCTCTTTTCTCTCACATCCAGCTTTGGCCTGTCTTTCCTGTAACCCAGAGTTCTCTGGCACTTTGAGTCCTCCAGTTGCAAATGTCATTCCTGAGCAGGAACACAAGCCTTGCTCTTGAGAAGAGACACGACAGAAATGGCTTGAGAGTGCTGTCTTCCCCGTAAGGCTTGTCCCTATAGAGTTAGTGACCTCACAATGCAGCTTTAGGTTTTGACCCTAGAGTAGGACAAGCGCTGAGTATGTGCATGTGTGTGTGTGTGTGCGTGCCTGTGTGAGCCTGTGTGTGTGTGAGTGTGCCTGTGTGTGAGAGTGTGTGCTTTTGTGTGTGTGAGTGCGTGTGTACTTGGAAGTGTTTGGGAGCTGCAAGAGGAGAGGAAGGGGACCATGCATGGAGACGCAGAAGCTGCCTGGCTTCTCTGAAATCAGGATGGTGCCTGGCCGCCTACCTACCTTGACACTAAGCTCCTGTTACCTCACTCTGCTCTGCGCCCTCCAGCCTGCTTTTTCTAGAAAGCCATTTCCTGAGTCAGACGCCCAGGTGTGAGGTTGCTGAATTTCTCTATTCATGTATTGCTAATTCCTTAAAACTTTTTAAAGCTAATAATAACGTATAATTTTAGGCACATTGAACTTTCCACAGCATTTTTATGTCTATGACCTAATTTTCTTCTCTAAGCAGCCTCATGACAAGAATAATATAAAAAATACTGGTCCCTTTTAAAGGAGAAAATGGACCTAGGGAAAATTCTACTGCTTAGGGTCAAATAACAAAGACAGTAATCCAGGCCTTGTGAATTTTATCCCCTCAAAATCAGATATTGCTTCCTTAATGCTAATGTAATGGGCAGAGATTTAGACTGAATAATTAGACTGTTGTCTGATTTGATTAATTTTAATGTTGAATTCCAATCATTATACCCATACCACAATTTGGTACTATTTGAATTATATTCCCAAAGCTCTACATAAGCTGGTATGAATGTATGTGTGCTTGGTATAAAATTTTGCTAGACATGAATATGCTTCTGTCTGTAGATTTAGGTACACAGACAGAATTTTAGTAGCCTTATTTGCTTGGCTTGTCTCTGCAACTTCTGGGGAACTCAGCCTGGTGTGCAAGTGCAAACTTGCTGATTAATATAAAATATAATATGGCATAAAGACCTACTTATTTTTTATTATTCATCCAATTTCTTAGCAGCCATCCACTACAGATTTATGAAGAGGGAACTTCAGTCTATAAAACCAAGTAGGACACTCTTTGGAAAGTAACTTATAAATACAGCACACCCTGATGGGAAATACCGTAGCTTAAACGAATTCACTTCAGAGTCCATTTCTGCTGTAATGAACTTGTTGCAGCAGACCAACACTGCCTCCAAGAACAATGAGAAAAACTGGCCACATCACTAAAAAGAAAGAAGAAAATCTGTTTGAAGGTGTTGATGTTTAGCCGAGGTGACTATAGGGGCCAGGTGACAAAGGTCCTTGTGAGAAGGGACTTCAGAGAGGTGAGCCTAAATCCTGCAGCTGTTCTTGTTTTTCTTGGGGCATTGCCAACTTTCAGGGGGAGGATGGGAGGCTGAGGGCAGGCAACAGGCTGGCACAAGGCCAGTGGCGGGGAAAAAAGAAACCAGTAGAACTTTCAGTCATCTCACAATGCAGGACAGACATGTTTGAGATCTGACAGTGTGAGACTGCCACATTAAGCAAAATGGGCGTCAAGTCCAGGTGATGAAGGGGGTGCAGGGGTGTGACGTTACACTTAGACTGATTCCCCTTGAGATATCTGCTGGAATCACAAAGGGCAAGAGGGTTAAAACCAACATCAAAACAAGCGGGAGCTGCTGAAGGGCAGAATGAATTTTACACAGTCTGGTAAATTGAAGAGAACCCACCAAAGGCACCTGAGTGTTGGGGGGTTGGAACCTCTGCAGATGATGTAGATGAACCATGTGACCTCAGATGTGGTCTCAATCAGTCCAGTTCCTGTTTGCAGCAAGATCATCTGTCCCTCAGCTGTCTGTCTTCCAGTTCTAACTCCTGTTCTAGTTGAGAGGGAAGCATGGCCAGGAGCTCAGGCTTGCATCTGGATTCAGATTTAGTTCTAGCAGTTAGAAGCTGGTTGGCTTTTAACATGTTGTTGTTCAATCTCTCAATTGTATCCAACTCTTTGTGACCCCATGGGACTGCAGCACGCTAGGATCTTCTGTCCGTCACTCTCTCCCAGAGTTTGCTTAGATTCATGTTCATTGAGTCAGTGATGCCATCCAACCATCTCATCCTCTGCCACCCCCTTCTCCTTTGAATAAGTTACTTCAACTCTCTAAGCCTCCTTTTCACTGGGATGAGTCATTTATTCAGCACACGTGGATCAGACAGCTGCATGGTGGGGCAGTGTATTTGTAGTACCTGCTCACAGGATTATCGTTGCTGCTGCTGCTGCTAAGTCGCTTCAGTCGTGTCTGACTCTGTGCGACCCCATAGACGGCAGCCCACCAGGCTTCCCCATCCCTGGGATTCTCCAGGCAAGAACACTGGAGTGGGCTGCCATTTCCTTCTCCAATGCATGAAAGTGAAAAGTGAAAGTGAAGTCGCTCAGTCGTGTCCGACTCTTAGCAACCCCATGGACTGCAGCCTACCAGGCTCCTCCGTCCATGGGATTTTCCAGGCAAAAGTACTGGAGTGGGGTGCCATTGCCTTCTCGTTAGATTAGAATGAAATAAGGCTTGGACACTGTTAAAGCATGGGCTTGGGATAAGTTCAAGCCTAATTAAACAAGGGCTAATTGTCCTGCATGCCAAAGTTAAATTCTGACTTCCTGCTGCCTAAGTAAGCATGCCTCTGATGTCAGAGCAGCAAACTGGAGTGATACATCTAAAAAAATAGAAATATTAAAATCAGCTGTATTGTTTTTATTCATAAATGAACCACATTAACAGCTGTATTATCAATGATAAATTGCCAATATTAAATATGAGGCATTACTGTTCAAATATTTCTTGTTAGCTCTATTCATCTTGAAAAAAGACAATGAATCTCAGCTTAAGCTGATAAATTATTAAAGTTTTAATATGTGAGTGATTTACTTTATGGATTATTTACCAGTGATAAACGGTGCTTTGCCAGAGCCTATTGAAAAAGCCAAGATAGGTCTGCAAAGAAAGCTGGGTACCAGAACCTCCCACAAAGGGACCAGGACACCAGGTGTGTGGATGCTGCTCAAGTGCTTTTATTAGACACTCTGAGGATTCTAAGCAAAAATGTTTAAAACTCTCAAATTAAAGAATTGTTCTAATTTCTACAAAAGGAAACATATGTGACAAATATGGCAGGTTGTGACTGATTAAATGAACTTCTCTTAGATGATTTTGGAAACACAGAGAAAGAAATTGTCAGAAGCCTAGAAATGGCAAAGGCAAGTGGCAGGAACTCCTCAGAACGTTGCCCAGGGCAGCCCACTCGGCACCCCAAGTATCGTGGTCCTCCTTCTGTACACCTTGGAGGAAACCAGACAACAACAGAGACAGCTTTGCTAATCATGAAATTGAACTTTAATTCCCGATCTTATTCATCAACTTCCTGTTCGTTTGGTTGGGGGAGTCACTTCTACAGGGCTTTACCACTCATGGTTACACTGCCAAATTGGACTTGTATATACACAATGAAGACTCCACACCTGGAACACTTGATCTTTCCAGAAGCATCTAAAGAGGTAGTTGTACTGAATCTGGCTACTTTTTGTTCAGAGACTGAAGCTGGATCCAGTCTTAGGGAAATTCAGGAGCATTTGTATTGCTATAGTAAGGCAGAGATTTGTCACACTGCAAGTTCCATTTGATAGTCTGAAATAAAGAAAATTCCCTACCATTCTTTGCAAACTTCTAATATATAAAATACTTTCAAAAGCCAGTAAGTGTACCTCTTCAGTACAGAAAGCACCCAGTCAGTGGTTATGACAATATAGAATAAATGGTCTAGCCGTATTCCTGGGAGAAGCTGCTTGACATTGGTCTTAGCAATGACATTTGGATATTACACCTAAACCACAAGGCACAGGTCCCTGAGCCTGGGTGGCCAATCTAAACCCTGACACATCACATAAGCACTGTGTCGGGGACATCACTGCAGACCAAGAGGACATTGTTTCTCAAAACTGAGATTCAGCAGAGGTAGCAGAACCCATGATGATGTTAATACATAGGAATCCCCATTTCACCAGGAGGTCCGACAGCCTCATGAAACGGAACAGCAAAACCAAACCTTCCCATTGCAGAGCGGCTGACATGTGAGCAGAGTGCGCTGGGCTCTGCCTGCCTTGGCTGTTTGCATCCTTGGAAGTTCACAGGCAGAGCAGCCTTCCCTGAAAGGGACTTTGAACCTTAAAACAGCAGAGTTGTGGCTTTATTTATGAATCTACACCATAGCTGAAGAATATGAATGTTGGTTCATCAATAACTCATAGCCAAGAGGAACTCAAAAAACAATGTGCTTGTTTTTCTGGTGAGATTTGACATCTCATTACATAACAGCTAAGTGTTGGTCGCTCAGTCATGTCCGACTCTTTGCCACCCCATGGACTATAGCCCACCAGGCTCCTCTGTCCATGGGACTCTCCAGGCGAGAATACTGGAGTGGTTTGCCATTCCCAACACACGGAATTAATTGAGCTTTCTCTTGTAATCAGATGGAATCGATTTCCAGGTAGTGCGAAATTGCTCTTGAAGCCAGAGATGCAGGAGGTAGATGTACTTTCCATTTTGCTGAGTCTCTCACATTGTGAGGATAAAAGAGTTGAACTACACCCAGTTGTGAAGGTGTTTGTGACAAGCAGATGCCCAGTGCTTCGAAACAGGGCAGGATGAGTAGGACCAGTGCGTGAATGCCTGAATGAACAGAAAGCGGTGTTTCAGTAAAAATGATGTAATTGTCCGACTCACCTGAATAAACAGGTAAATGTCAAGAAAGCCAGTTCCTCTGAGGAACTGCTGTCCTCGAGTTGTCCTAGGTTTAATAGCCATTTGGTTTTATGTCATCTTCCACAATCACACACTCAGGGATAATGACTACACAGAGAATGCTGGCAGCCATAACCCCAGGGCATTATGAGATTCCAAACCATCACAGAATCAATTTATGGTCACTAATTATTGTTCAATCGCTCAGTCATGTCTGACTCTTTGAGATCCCATTGACTGCAGCACACCAGACTTCCCTGTCCTTCACTATCTTCCAGAGTCTGCTCAAACTCATGTCCATTGAGCCAGTGATACCTTCCAACCATCTCATCCTCTGTCGCCTGCTTCCCCCACTACCTTCAATCTTTCCCAGGGTCTTTTCCAGTGAGTCAGTTCTTCACATCAGCTGGCCAAAGTATTGGAGCTTCAGCTTCACCATCAGTCCTTCCAACGAATAGGTCACTAGATCATGCTTATTCTAAGCGCACTGAAGTTTTTACAGTGATTATCACCATATAAGAGGAAACAAAAGATAAAAATGAAATAAAGTGGATTATGTTTACCAAGGTATTCAGTAAGGAGACCAACCTATATTCTGGGAATTTCACTTTTTACTATGATTTCAATGTATGTTTAAGTGCCGATAAGGTCAACTGGGAGTTCCACCCACTAAATGCTTTTAAAAACAGTCACGTGAGGTTTAGATTACATTGTAAAGACATTCATTCAGTTCTGTCATGTTCCTCGGTCCTTTTCCTAAATGTTCTGCTGTGCCATTAAAATAGCTTTTTAATTAGTAACAAAAACCTGCCAAATTTTCTTTTTTCCCCTTTTAAAAATTGCACTTTTTTTTTTGAAGGAAATGGCAACCCACTCCAGTACTCTTGCCTGGAGAATCCCATGAAGGGAGGAGCCTGGTAGGTTATAGTCCATGGGGTTACAAAGAGTTGGACACGATTGAGCAACTTCACTTTCACTTTCACTTTCAAAGAAAAAAAAAAGAGTTCTTGAAATCCTTGTTTTCTTTGTTTGGTCACTCCAAGTTATTTTGGCTTCCTCATTTTTTAAAAACACATAATGTGTTTGTCTGGTTGGAGGAATGTGTTCTTTGAATATCAGAGAAGGGAAAAAGGAGAAAATTATCATCCCTTTAAATCCTCCCAGATAATGGGTGGCAGACAATGCGGACCCATTGTTGCCTGGAAGCTGTAGCTCATACTGAGCCCTTCAAGCACTAGTGGGAGCTGCTCCCTGTCTCCTTGTAATTCAGGATTTTGAGGGGGAGCACAATGAAGATGTCCCTGGGGGAATCAGTGCTAACAAATTCCCCTGTCAATGCAGGAGATGTGGGTTTAATATTCAGGTCAGGAAGATCCCCTGGAGACGGAAATGGCAATCCACTCCAGTATTCTAGCCTGTAGTATCCCAAGAACAGAGTAGCCTGGCAGGCTATAGTCCATGGGGTTTCGAGTCAGACATGACTGAGCAACTAACACTTTCAGGCTAGTCGTGGCATTTGAAGATGTGGGATGGGGCGATGAGGACAATCTCAAGAACCAAGGTCTGAGGCACCATTTGGAGTTTAGGGCAAGGAGGAGGAGCAGCCAGACAGTTGGGGGAAATGAACATGGGGTCTCCTGGGAGCCACGGGAGAAAATTGTCCCATGTCGGGCATGGTCCATGTGACAGATGGCTGTTAGGATAAGATGAGGGCTGGGAAGTAATCCCTGATGGGACAGAAGGCAAATTACAGGTCACCTTGATAAGGACAGTGTCAGTGGGTGTTGGGGACAAAGACTTGAGTAGTATATGCCCAATGAGAAGACAGAGGAGGAAGTGACCTGCGGGAAATGATCCAGAGGGTGTCTGCTATAAAGGGAGACAGAGAAATGAGTGGAAATGATCAAGAAAGGAGCAAAAACAACAACAACAAAAAAAAACACACAAAGAAACAAAAACCCAAGTAGATTAGTGGAGTGGCTGCACCTCCTCCCACCCTCAATAACTGGCTCAGGTCCAAATGTGACATGCACTGGGGCCGCCAGATGGTTTTAATGAAAATACCTGTCACGTGTGTAAAGGTTCATTATGTGCCAGTTTTACTTAAGAAGCAAATTGTCATAACAGCAAATGGTGAAAGACAAGAGAGTGAGTGATAAAATTAATGTTTGAGTCATGTTAGAATATAACGGTACAAACTTGCTTAATTTGAAAGGTCAAGCATCACCTGTCAAGTATTTTCAAAAGTTTTTGTTTGGTAGGAAGCTAAAACACTGCACAATCAGGTTCAAAACTGGTCAACACACAGCCCTAACCTTGATGTGTTCACCCTGACTGTCCCGGCAGCATTATTCTAAATAGGAAGTGAGTGTTCAATTGCTCAGGATGTAGTCTATTTCTTTTGAAAAGATGCTTCCTGCCTCCAGAATGTTCTCTCATTTAAAATTTCACTAAGGGACTTCCCTGTTGGTTAAGACTCCCTGCCTCCAATGTAGGGGTAGTGAGTTCCATCCCTGGTTGAGGAACTAAGATCCCACATGCCACACAACGTGGCTTAAAAAATAAAAACCAGAAGATAAATGAATTAGTTTAAAAAAAATTCCACAAAGTTTAAGACTTGATAGTAGGTTTGACTAGATAATAATAAAACATTGGCATTTTGTCTTTTACAAAAATGGCCCTGATGGATCATTTGTCTCTTACCTGCCTCTTCCCATGGCCCAACTCTGACCCTCTTTCCCTTTCCCTCTTCTATTTCCTCCCCTTTCCTTCAAGTTTCCTTCAAAGGAAATTTCCTTTCCAAGTTTGAGTTCTGGGAGGTAAGAGATGCAAGGCCAGGTTATATAAAGTGCCATTTCCAAGACCTTCCCAATTTCCCTCACTCCCTCCAAGCTCACACCTTCCCTGTCTTTCCTGTTTTGCTTTTTTGCCCAGTGCTTTCTTCCAACCATTCAGTTTGACTTCTTTGGTGGATTATTCTCTTTTTTTAATTTAAAAAAATATTTTTAAAATTCTTTTTAGGTTTTGCATTTTAGGTCTATGATACACTTTGAGTTAATCTTTGTATATGGTGTGAGGTGTGATCAGTTGTTGTTGCTATTTTTTTTGCATAGAGGTATGCAAGTTTTCTTGCATAGATGCTTACTCATTGGAAGAAAGATGCTTACTCCTGGGAAGAAAACTTATGACCAACCTAAGACAGCATATTAAAAAGCAGAGACATTACTTTGTCAACAAAGGTCCGTCTAGTCAAGGCTATGGTTTTTCCAGTAGTCATGTATGGATGTGAGAGTTTGAATATAAAGAAAGCTGAGCGCTGAAGAATTGATGCTTTTGAACTGTGGTATTGGAGAAGACTCTTGAGAGTCCCTTGGACTGCAAGGAGATCCAACCAGTCCATCCTAAAGGAGATCAGTCCTGAATATTCATTGGAAGGACTGATGTTGAAGCTGAAACTCCAATACTTTGGCCACCTGATGCAAACAGCTGACTCATTTGAAAAGACCCTGATGCTGGGAAAGATTGAAGACAGGAGGAGAAGGGGAAGACAGAGGATGAGATGGTTGGATGGCATCACCGACTCAATGGACATGAGTTTGAGTAAACTCCCGGAGTTGGTGATGGACAGGGAGGCCTGGCGTGCTGCGGTTTATGGGGTTGCAAAGAGTCAGACACGACTGAGCGACTGAACTGAGCGACTGAACTGAACAGAACTGATGCAAGTTTTTTAGTGTCATTTGTGGTTCTGCACTGTGCGCCATGTGGGATCTTAGCTCCCTGACCAGTGATTGAATCTGCACCCCCTGCATTGGAAGGTGGAGTCCAAACCATTGGACCACTGGACCACTGGAGAAGTCCCTGGATTACTCTCTTATTCATCTTTGCTTTCACCTTTCTTTTCTTCTCCTTATGGGGATCTTTCTCAGCTGACCCTTCTTTCCAGCTCCTTCTCTGTGTCTGAATGACCTATTCATCCTATTGAAGCCTGAGGGGAGAATTCAAACACAGGTGTTTGTTCTGAACCTTTCTCCCTGCCATGCTTGTCCTATAGACTCTCTTAAGCTGTTTCTTCACGTGTAAATAGAGATCATATACACTACAAAGGATTTGGGTGAGATTTAAATGAAAGGAAGAGTGTAAATGCTTAACAGAGTGTTGTTTTTTATTATGATTTTCTTGATTTTTAAAATTATTTGAGTCATTATAAGATAATTAAGATTGAGGAATCTTACATTTTTAAGAAAGCCAAACTTTCAAGAGATAGTTTTCAATATTGAGTTTAAAGCCCCGATTCATGTCATATATTTTATATTATATATATAATATATATGAAGTGAAAGTGTTACTTGCTCAGCCATGTTGCTCTTTGCAACCCGGTGGACTGTACCCCAGACAGGCTCCTCTGTCCATGGGATTTCCCAGGCAAGAATACTGGAGTGGGTTGCCATTTCCTTCACCAGGGGATCTTCCCAATCTAGGAATCAAACCCAGGTCTCCCACATTGCAGGCAGATTCTTCACCATCTGAGCCACCAGGGAAGCCCCATATATAAATTACCCAATTTGAATTAGGTATTTGTGATTGCCTAGATCCTGATGGATATCTAGGCGAGTCACAGATAGCTAACTCAAATTGGATAATTTGAGGAGAATTTAACAAGGATTGTTTACAGAAATGGCCATGTACCGCCTGGAGCTGGCAGTATCAGAGAGCCACTGCTCCAAAGGATCAAGTGCGGGAGCAGGTAGGAAGGGTGGCCAGGCAGCCGGTAAGTGGGGAGGGCTGTGCGGTAGGAATCATGGCCACAGCAGAGGGTCACATCACCCAACTGGAGGGAAGGGTCCAAAGGAATAACTTCTCCAAACTCTCAAACCCTGCCCCCTGGCTCTGACCCCTTGACCATGCTCCCTATTGGCCAAACCCATTACAAGGGTCAGCCTCCTGTTTCATTCAGCAGATAAGAAATGACCCAGAGGGGCAGAAATCCTGATTTGGTGGCAGTTCTTTTACAAAAGACTAGGGCTGTTACTCTAAATCCACAAGAGGTTGGAGACATAAGAGAAATGGATTTGATTCCTCAGTTGGGAAGGTCCCCTGTACGAAGGCATGGCAACCCACTCCAGTATTCTCGCCTGGCAAATCCCATGGACAGAGGGACTTCACAGGCTATGATCCATAAGGTTGCAAAGAGTCAGACACAGTTGAAGCAACTTAGTACACACAGGAGCAATTAAACAGATCAAAACCATAGCCCAGGTTCCCTAGTGATTGTCTCCAATCTGAACAAGGTACTTTACCATGAATTATTCTACAAATTCTCTACAAATTCAGAATCACATTCATGACAGGAGATTATAGCTGCAATTGCCATTATATTTATACATTTATTATAACAATGATGCAATGTGTGCCATAATTAGATGATGATATTGTAGCTGACAACCCATACCACTTAATTTACAGAGGAGATCAGAAACAAAACATATACATTTACTCTCAAGACCATACCTAGAAACTCTGCCTTCTTATGTTAATTACCTCCTTCTCATACACCTTGGGTTCTCAATCGCTATTTGCAATTGAGGGAATAGCTATTTGAGAGATAAATCAATGTATTAAATATGTATATTCATGCAAGTGTATGTGTTTGGCAAGATTTAAATTCTCAATGGCTCCATAGAAGAACCACTTGAGTAAGAGATGTTTGTCTCTCTCTCAAAGGGAAACCATGTTTCCTCTTTTCTCATTCTTAGTTACTTAATTGGACACATTTCCTTACTTATCTTGACTGAAAGAGAGCTTAAGACCTAAAGTGTTTTGCTTGCATATAGCTGCTATTTAGTAACTAAAAGTGAAATGCTTTGTTTTCTTCATTACTTTACTTGGTTTCTTGAATTATGTTCCAATGTTAGTGTTTTGATTTTAGATTCCTTGAAACAAACCTGATGTTTTGAGGGTTTTGGGCAAATATGTAATGTACAAAATAAATTTTTTAACATTTGGAAATTCCACACCAGGCATATTTTTATAAGCTCTGTAGGTTATTTTCTGATATACACCCATCCCCAAACCACAGAGCTCATTTTTTCACAGAAGATTGATTTGCTTATCAAATTATATCAAAATTGGTGCATTTAGCATCTACCATGTTTCTACTAAACTGAATTCAACCACGAAGTCAGTTTTATGGTTGCACAATAATAATAACAATAAAAATATACAGGAACTAACATCCAAATGAGAAAGGCTTTAAAGGAAACCCTCAAAAAGCTCAGTGCAGAACTAGGTAATTTCACCCAGATGGTGTAATCAAAATCAAAATGTTTATGTTGCCAAGTTCACCAAAAGGGGAGACAGAGCTCTCAGGAGAAGAGAATCCCACACTTAGGCAACATTAGATGCACCGAGAACAAGTTTCACTTGTCACATGTCCTTCGAGTTGGTGTCCAACGACACTAAACTCATTCTTTGTATTAATAATCAAAAGGAATGCTGATACACCCAGAACAACTTAGGCTTTTTATTTGAAGCTGCAAAGCTTTATGAGTTGGCCAGATGTTCCATGATGAATTATTCCAACTAAAGAGCCAAAAGCACTTCGAGTTAGAGATGGGAAATTAGCTCTCTTTAGCGATGGGAAATGAGAAGGTGTTGAGTTGAGTCTCTACAGGTGCATCCAGCCACCTTTTGATACAGAGCGTGCCTGTGAGCCTCTGCTAACAATCCACTTTTATCTAGAAAGATGAAATGTCAGACATTGAAATATTACAAACGTTCATACTTAATTCTCAGGAGGGAAACCCTTTTTAAAAAAAATAATCATGGGAGTCTAGTTGATTTACAATGTTGTGTTAGTTTCGGGTGTACAGCACAGTGAATCAGCTATATGTACACATATATCCCCTCTTTATTAGATTATTTTCCCATATAGATTATTACTGAGCACTGAGTAGAGTTTCTTGCGCTATATAGTAGGTCCTTATTAGTTATCTATTTTCTATTTTATATCTGCTGCTGCTGCTAAGTCACTGCAGTCATGTCCGACCCTGTGCAACCCCATAGACAGCAGCCCACCAGGCTCCCCCGTCCCTGGGATTCTCCAGGCAAGAACACTGATGTGGGTTGCCATTTCCTTCTCCAATGCATGAAAGTGAAAAGTGAAAGTGAAGTCGCTCAGTCGTGCCCAACTCTTAGTGACCCCATGGACTGCAGCCTACCAGGCTCCTCCGTCCATGGGATTTTCCATGCAAGAGTACTGGAATGGGTTGCCATTGCCTTCTCCATCTTATATCTAGTAGTGTGTGTATGTTGATCCCAATCTTCCAATTTATCTCTCTCCTCTTTTCCCCCCAGCACCCATAAGTTTGTTTTCTACATATGTGACTATTCAGAAGAGAAAGTTTTCAAAAACAGCTGCAAGTGGAACCTCCAAGAAAAATGAGAGCCAACCTCCTACTTTACTACCCAGTAACAGGCGACCTGCCTCACCAGGACCCATCGCTTACTAACTGCCTAAGTAACTGCCTGACTCCTCAACTATGCAATGCTTTGAGAGCGTAAGCATCAACTGCTTTTAGTATTAAGCCATATAATCCCAATTTTGACCACTTTCTCCCAGCACTCCCTAAACGAGAGGGGAGATTGGGGATTAAAGGTTTACACCAGTAGATGGATTAAACCAAGATACGAAATATGCATTAGACTGCATGTCACTGATTTTGCCTTAAAAGAAGTTCTTTTAGGCTTCTTGTATAGGAGTGGGTTTTTCAGACTTTCAGGATGTTTTCAAGGCTTTGAAGCAGAGAACATATTATACAAAGAAGAAAACAGCCATTCCCTGCCTGGCAAAGTATAAGCTAGAGAAAGACTCATGTTTTTATTTTTAAAATGTTGAACTGTTTTCTTCAGGACACTTGTTAATATTAAGGTTGGCTGAGAGGCAGTGAGATAATTTCCACTGGGTAACAGAAGCTTAAGACACAGTCAGTCTGCCCATCAGGGTCTGTTTAGCTCATGAATGCCCAGCTTTTGACTAGTAATGTGAGCCTGACCTGTGGACGACACTCTTTTCCCCAGCTAATGATTGGTGTCCCCATGGACTTGAGAAGGAGAAAGATAGACTTCGAAGGGTTGACCTCAACCTATCTGGGGTTGATTCAGGGCCATTAAATTCCTTCAAGCTTCATGGACCTGGTTTAGGATACTCCTTATAGTTTGTTCAAGTGGAATTTCCTGGCTCTGATCAGAGCTATCATTTGGGTTTAAAATGTTCTATGGATATGACTACAGGGAGCATTGTTTCAAATAAAATTTGTTATAAGAATGACTGCACAGAATATTTGAAATCAAGACTCTTTTGGAAAAGCCCTTAATTCAACTGATGTTGTAGGTCCTGACTGTAACACTCAATTTATGATCCTGGTCCTGGTTTTCGATTCTGTCTTGGCCTCTCCATTCTCTGTTCAGTGTCTCGTTTTAATTTTCTTTCTTTTTTTTTTGTGGGGTACTCAGTTTTAATTCCCAAAAATCAACAAACAAACAACTGTCATCTTAAAGCCAGCAGTTTAATGATATGAGAAGTAATAAGCCAAGAGCTAACAGTTGATGCTCTTATTCTGTACAGTGTGTGCATGTGTGCTAAGTTGCTTCAGTTATGTCTGACTCTTTGCGACCTCATAGACGGTAGCCCACCAGGCTCCTCTCTCCATGGGGTTTCCCAGGCAAAAGTACTGAAGTGGGTTACCATGGCCTCTTCCAGGGCATTTCCTGACCCAGGGATCAGACCCATGTCTCTTGGGTCTCTTGCACTGGAAGGTGGCCTTAGTGCCACTGGGAAAGCCCTATTCTATACAAACAATGTATTAAATGCTATGCAAGTATTAACAGTAACTCATTTAACCTTTGCAACTTTATAATATATGTACTATTATACTTTTTCTTTTGTATTTAGGTCTATGATCCATTTTGAATTAATCTTTGTGTATGATGCAAGGTATGGTCAGCTATTCTTGCATAGAGATCTTCACATTTTCTAGTGCCATTTGCAGAGAAGGCAATGGCACCCCACTCCAGTACTCTTGCCTGGAAAATCCCATGGATGGAGGAGCCTAGTAGGCTGCGGTCCATGGGATCGCTGAGTCAGACACGACTGAGCAACTTCACTTTCACTTTTCACTTTCATGCATTGGAGGAGGAAATGGCACCCCACTCCAGTACTCTTGCCTGGAGAATCCCAGGGACGGGGGAGCCTGGTGGGCTGCCGTCTATGGGGTCGCACAGAGTCGGACACGACTGAAGCGACTTAGCAGCAGCAGCAGTACCATTTGTGGTTTTGTATTTGTGGGATCTTAGTTCCTCGACCAGGGATCAAACCCATGTCTCCTCCTTTGGAAAGCAGACTTTTAACTGCCAGACTGCTGAGGAAGTCCTTTGTACTATTATTATTCCAATTTTATGAACGATAAAATGAAGGCAAAAACCAAGCACTGTAGCTTACTCCAAGTTACAGAGTTAACATGGGACAGAACCCAGAGTCAGACCTACGATGCTGGCCTCTAATCCAAGCTCTTACACACTGTTGTATAAGCAACAGTGAAATTCTGTCTGGAGTCAGTAATTTGATAAATAGTCAAAGGATTCACTTGACATCTTTTATACAGTGATCTCTAATGCTAACACGGAGATGATGCCCTAGGAAGAAGTAGAGGGTTAAGCACAGTATCCACTCTTAAGAATTTAGCAATCTGCTCTTACTTAATATTAAATCTCGGGGTGAAAGTTAAGGTTATTACACTTTGGTAAACATGCTGTGTTGCATTTACACGTGGGTATATAGATAAACACACTAAAATAGATCTGCATGTTTTATGTTTAACTGCTCTAAAGACCACATTTATATAAAAGCTGGTCATCACATGATTGAGTGAAGACCAAGTAGCAAACACTCACAACTAAATTATCACCAAAATCCTCCAGGTTAAAGTGGAAAAGGAGTAAAATAACAGCAGAACATACTTATTAATGTAACAGAGCCCCTAAATTTTGGAGAAGTGAAGCATGTTCTTCTAAACATGGTACCCCCACTCCCGGATCTGGGAAGACTGAGTAATAAACTCAAGATTATGAAGGGAATGTTTCAATGAAAGCTTATTGGCTTGGTTGTCAAAAAACTAGTCTGAGAGTTGAGCACATCTGTTGAGCTCCAGGCAAAGGCACCATCACACTGTTGTAACTCAGGGAGACCAAGCATAAACAGCAGCAGCCTCACCATCAGATGGAGGCGATGGCTCCTATCAGCTGCCATTCCGTCCTTCCCAATCTAGGGCCAGGATTATATCTTTAGAACCTTGTAAGAGAGAAGGATCTAAGTTGAAACTGAGAAAGTTGGAAGATTTTATAACATTGGGACACAAGAAACCTGGCTTTGCTGTCCTTCAAAGGATAGAACTCAGAGGGTAGAACTCAGAGGCAGAGACTTGTTTTCCCAGGCAGACAGACCTACTGTGTCAGCACTGAGAGGTGCCAGCCTGGCAGGGCGGTGGGCACCCCAGAAGAACACAAGGTCCAGGAGGAGCAGGCTTGTGAAGGAACTCGCAGCTCTCCTTTGGGACACCGTGCTTGGGGGATGAAGGCTGCCAGGAGGCTCAGCTGTAAAGAATCCACCTGCCAATGCAGGAGATACAGGTTCAATACCTGGGTTGGGAAGATTCCCTGAGGGAGGGCATGGCAACCAACTCCGGTATTCTTGCCTGGAGAATCCTATGGACAGAGGAACCAGGTGGGCTACAGTCCATGAGGTTGCAAAGAGTCGGACACAACTGAGAGACTAAACAATGACAACTTGGTAGATGAAGATGCACAATGAAAGCTGGACGTCAGACTGAGTGGAATTTGGGCAGCTCCAGACTAGAGTGAGGCACCAGGAGTAAAAAACTGTGAGCCTTGGGCAGGCATGCACGTGACTGGCATAAATTTGCTTTCAAAACCAGGTTGATGGGAAAGCTCTTACACAATCCAAAGCTTAAAATAAAAACCTCGTTCATTCAATTCTTTTCTAAAAGATAGCTTCCTATTAATGTTTGTGTTCAGCTTCTATGTTATCATTCAAGAACACTGTACAAACTTAATGATGAGCATGCAGTGGAAACCAGGAGAAATTGCAAAGTCCCAAAATAGTTAATATGTAGCCACAGGGCAGTTATGCACTCAGTCATTGAAAAGGACATTAAGCAGCACAAAATCCAGATGACGAACCAACAGAGACAAACACGAGGACAGTTCACTCCTGCCTCAGAGCCCCAGACCCCTCAAGCTTGCAAAGCTCTCTTAAAACTTGCAAATGAGGTACTAGTGCTGTAGAGAGAAAGCACTCCTTGGCTGTTTCAAGGAGAGAGAGGCTTATGTTTTCAATTTCTCTTGGCCCTGGGACTTGAGTGCTGGCTGAACCTCCAGATGGCTTATAAAAACGAGCAATGAAGACATCTTTCTCTCTTTTTTTTTTTTTAATATTTCAAATAACAGATTGGAATAAAGCCATTCTGCAACCTGCAACATTTTCAACATTTTACTCTCAATAGCCTCCCTGACCTTTTCTTAGTAAGTTCTGTACAGACCATGCTCATTAATCATTTTTCTTCAGAAGGTTGAATTCATTAGGTTTTAAAGCTGATAGGGATGCATAGCTGTTAGTCATAATTAGTTGCTTAAAAGGGTATGTGTTGGGGGGCGGTGATTAGTGCCTCATTAGCACCTCTGTTTCTTCTGAATGCTAACAATTGTTAATGCAGCAAAAAGGAGACTCTTTGTGTTTTGGAGAAGCTGACCCATACCGATAAATTAGTTTTCACATTTTACTTTGTCCTTCTGGGCACAAATTATGGAGCTAGGGGATTGAGACAAAGGTCTGTCTAGTCAAAGCTATGTTTTTTTCCAGTAGTCACATACACATGTGAGTTTGATCATAAAGAAGGCTGAACACCAAAGAATTGATGCTTTCGAAGTGTGGTACTGGAAAAGACTCTTGAGAGTCCCTTAGACTGCAGGGAGATTAAACCAGTCAATCCTAAAGGAAATCATTCATTAGAAAGACTGAATAGTCATTAGAAAGACTGATGCTGAAGCTGAAGCTCCACTCTTTTGGCCACCTGACTCAAAGAGCTGACTCACTGGAGAAGACCCTGATGCTAGGAAAGATTGAGGGATGACCATCATCAGAGAGGCTACAAACAATAAATGCTGGAGAGGATGTGGAGGAAACGGAATCCTTTTACACTGTTGGTGGGAATGCAAACTAATATAACTACTACAGAGAACAGTAGGGAGATTCCTTAAAAAACTAGAAATAAAAATACCGTACAACCCAGCAATCCCACACCTAGGCATATACCCTAAGGAAATCAGAATTGAAAGAGACACAGGTACCCCAGTGTTCATTGCAGCACTATTTACAATAGCTAGGATAGGGAAGAAAACTAGATGTCCATCCACAGAAGAATGGATAAGGAAGTTGTAGTACATATACACAATGGAATATTACTCTGCTATAAAAAGGGGCACATTTGAGTCAGTCCTTTTTTCTAAACTTTTAATTTTATATTGGGGTATAGCCAGTTAACAATGTTGTGATAGTTTCAGGTGAACAGCGAAGGAACTCAGCCATACATATACATGTATCCATTTCCCCACAAACTCCCCTCCCATCCAGGCTGCCACATAACATTGAGCAAGAATTCCCTGTGCTGTACAGTGGGTCCTTGTTGATTACCCATTTTAAATACAGCAGTGTGTACATGTCCATCCCAAACTCCCTAACTATCCTTCTCCCCACCCTTCCCACGGCAGCCATAATCCATTCATTTTCTAGAGAATAAATCTGCCATGAGAATTAAGGAAAGGGGAGTCATTTCAGATTTTGACGTAAAATTCATCTGCAGCTGCTATAACCACAATATCTTAGCAGAAGGATGACACGAGACACCCTGAGCTGATACTTTCTAAACCCCGTCCCTTGAGGAAAAGGTGAAGTTGAGACACCAGGCAGGAGTGAGGGGTTGGCAGTGCATGGTCCTCCCTGGCTCTGCCACTCAAGTCGCCAAGCAGTGGTGCCCAGGCTCCTGCCCTGAGCTGAGCACTTTCCGAGCCCATCCCATTACCCACCATTAGACTCTCAGCGTCAAGGACACTGCCTGGATGAATGACTCCAAGGTTAAAAGGAAAGTTGCCGGGGGAGGAGGAGGACATGGCAGGTTGCAGAACGGCGGGTCCCAGCTCACAGGCGACACCAAGGCTAATACACCAGCCTGATGAAGATCAATGAGGTGGATCCCACAGCCATTAGTATTCGCTGGCAGTTCCTCTCCAATGGGGAGATGGATGGGTGGCCATTTATCTGAGAAAAGTTACAGAGCTTGACATATCCTCTGTTTTCTTCTCCTCCAGAGGATTGGTGACAACATAACTGGGGAAATAACTGTGTCAAAGGCCAGCAGAATAAAATTTGTGCTTTCTCCATCCCTTTGGCAAGGCCCTCGCTTACTCCTCATTTATTTTATCCGAGTTCTATAAACAAAGGAGCTCATTTCTAACAAAACCGTCTTGACAGCTAATTTAAAAGCAAATGCTATATGGAGGCAGTTTTAGCAGATGGATACTGGATAAGCTGAACTGCAGGTAGATTCTTTCAAGTTATTTGGAAGTGAAGTGAAGTGAAAGTCGTCCAATCGTGTCTAACTCTTTGCAATCCCATGGACTATACAGTCCATGAAATTTTCCAGGTCAGAATACGTAGCCTTTCTCTTCTTCAGGAGATCTTCCTAACCCAAGAATTGAACTGGGATCTCCTGCATTGCAGGCGGATCCTTTCCCAACTGAGGTATCAGGGAAGCCCCTGATAGTTATTTGGGGGACCCTGTTAATGTTGACGTATTTTAAAGTAAGAGAGAAACTACAAAGATCTTTAAATATAGTTTGACGCTCGTTAATATCATCATACCAGCTGCATAAAGAGACTGCTGCTGCTGCTGCTAAGTCACTTCAGTCGTGTCCAGACTCTGTGCGACCCCATAGACGGCGGCCTACCAGGCTACCCCGTCCCTGGGATTCTCCAGGCAAGAACACTGGAGTGGGTTGCCATTTCCTTCTCCAATGCATGAAAGGGAAAAGTGAAAGTGAAGTCGCTCAGTCGTGTCCGACTCTTCGAGACCCCATGGTCTGCAGCCTACCAGGCTCCTCTGTCCATGGGATTTTCCAGGCAAGAGTACTGGAGTGGGGTGCCATAAAGAGACTAGTCGTTAGCATTTTGCACACCTGAAAATTACAGCACTGGACCCACAAAATTAAATGTATCACCATCTCTCATTCACTAAATCTTCTATCTCAATTTCACTAAGGTGGCTGTTGAGCTCATTTCACTTAATACTTTAGTGGAAAGTTTCACCGTCTGTCCTTCCCTCTTCAAGCCCTTCTGACTTGTGTCTCAAAGTTGTTGACATTCCTCATGACCTCCCTGATTGATTTTCCATGTCAACTTGAACCCCAGGGAGCCCAGATGAAGCACTGTTTCTGGGTGTGGGTGTGAACTCTGCAATGAAATTAGCATTTGCATCAGTGGAATCTACACATGGTCCTTCTGAATGCAGGTGACCATCCTCCAGCCCACTGAACAGGACAAGGCAGCAGGAGGAAGGATGAAGGAAGGGGCCACCCTTTTTCCTGCCTCGGGGCTTAAGTAGGGGCATCACAGTTCATCTTCTCCTGCCCAGAAAGGGATTTACACCATTGGCTCTCTGGGTTCTTAGACTTTGGACTCAGACTGAACCACACCTGTGGGCTCTGGGGTCTGAAGCTTGCAGATGGCAGATGAGACTTGCCAGCCTCGAGAACTGCACAAGCTGATTCCTGCAATAAATCTCCTACTGTTTGTCTTCTCTGGAGACGCCTGAGTCATGCGCCTCCCCAGTAGAGCAGTCTTGTTTGGCATCGCACACAGAAGCATATGTTTTCTCAGAAATCCACATTGCTTCTCTGGCTGAGAAAGAAATTGTGTTTGTGGTACCTTGTCCCCCTTTTGAACTGATCTTTCTGTTGATTCTCAGGCCACCTCAATATTCCTCATCTGGATTCCAGAAAGATTTCTTAAATTCAGGGCTTGAGCATTTCTTTCTTGTGAATTCCTGAGTTTCCAGTCATCTCCTACAGCCTACATTGATGAAAGAAAGGGGATAGAACTATTCTTCCTAAAAGACCTTTTCCGTCTCAGAGTCCACCATGAAAATATGAGGGTATCCTACTGGTTTATATTCTAAAAATAAGGAGAGTTCACCTCTAATACTTTTTAAAAATTATTTATTTATTTATTTACTTTTGGTTGCTCTGGGTCTTTGTTGCTGCATGTCAACTTTTTCTAGTTGCAGAGAGTGAGGCTACTCTTTGTTGTGGAGCCCAGACTCTAGGCAGAAGCTTAGTTGTTTCACAACACGTGGGACCGTCCCAGACCGGGGATCGAATCCACGTCTCCTGCATTGGCAGATGGATTCTTAACCATTGCACCACCAGGGAAGTCCCCACCTTGCATCACTTTCGCCTTCTATCTACACATGCAGCTGGACTCTAGAGCAATCTTTATGGAGGAGAGGAGTATGTTTAGATACCAGTTCTGATTATTTGGAGTCAATAGGATCAGTTTTGCTGTCATAAAAGCAATTCTGAGGGGATGAGTCCAGGTTTTGTTCCCAAACTGAAGCACCCGCTCACCCCTGTTGTGCTTTCCCAGTTGATATGCTCAGTTTAAACCTCAGCTTCTGAAAGGCAATCTCATCTCCCCACAGAGACCATGCTCTCCCTGAACCCTAGAACACTTGGCTGCATCACATGTTCCAAAGTGGTCCTTTGAAGCACTGGAGGAATCCACAACAACTTCCATTTATTCTATTTCAAAATTTAGTTTTTAAAAAATATATTCAGTCTTTGTGCTTTTTTATGATGATGTTTTATTTCAGATGTAGGGTAGAATATTTATATTATTTAAATAAAAATCAATGAGCATATATTGAGGAAGTGGCCAGTTTTTTACTTAGATAAGAGTACACCGCTAAAATATATTTTAACAGCTAGGGTGCTGGGTCTTTGTCAAGTCTTTGGAGCTCAACCTTGACCTTGGATGACCCAAGGGTTGGCAGAAGGATGGACGCCCAGAATCAAGGCTATTCAGTGTCAAAAGACTCTGTTGCTCTGTTCCAATCCGAAGCTATAACCCAGTGGGATGTTAGCATCAGCTCAGCTTAAACCAAAGCTCCTGTGTCCCTTTATTCCCCACTCCCAGCTCCCACTAGAAAAGCAGTATCAGAGCTTCTAGATCTCTTGGTTAGCTCCTCTTCTTTGCAAATACAAGCTTCAGAAGCCCCAATATTCCTTGATGAGACCTTATAAGGGGTGACAAACTCCACCTTACAGGCTGCTCCTTGTGTGTGTGTGTATAGTGGGAGGTGGAAGTGGGGGTCATGATGTGAGGCAAGAAGGAAGAACATGGACCTGGGGAGAGTGTAACCAAGCTTGGTCTATTTCTTGCTAATTTTCCATCTGCTGAGAGGCCTCTTTACACCTCCCTGTTAGTGTCCCGAATCTGTGCCCCTGAAACTCACCTTCATTACCCTCCCTGACTTGGGCATCACTGCTCACCAGCTTCACTGGGAATCTGGGATGACAGAGGCACCAAAACCTCCACTACTGAAGCCATAGGATGCTCCAGGCTCTTAAACAGAGAACATTAATCCCATCATCAATCATACACTATTAACCCTACATTTTGAAACTGGCTCAGGACATATTGTACTCACTTCTGTGTCTGTGTATAAAACGCTTGAGAAATTGATGCTAAATTGTGTTGTCAACAAGTATCCCATGAGTTCCCACGTTCTGATACAATAAGTTCTGCCACATTATATAATACGCTACTGCTCGCTTTGAAGATACAAAATCTATAAGAAGCCAAGTAGTAAGTGGCAACAAGTTAATTATTCCTGAATCTGCACCAAGATTTGGGCAGTTTTTGCTGAAAATTTGGCAGGGACTTGAAATATATTTGCTTCATATCTAATTTTCAGGTTTAATTAGCTTTTGAAGCCAGAGCCAAATAAATGGATTAGTTCTTGGCATCAAAGTTACTTAAGTCTGAAAGGGCAGGTTGTGATATCATGGCATTTGACAGGTTTACCATCTAGACCAGCAGTCCCCAACCTATTTGGCACCAGCAACCAGTTTCGTGGAAGACAATTTTTCCACGGACCAGGGCGTGTATGGATGTGAGAGCTGGACCATAACAAAGGCTGAAGAATTGATGCTTTTGAACTGTAGTGTTGGAGAAGACTCTTGAGAGATCAAACCAGTCAATTCTAAAGGAAATCGACCCTGAATATTCACTGGAAGGACTGATGCTGAACCTGAAGCTCCAGTACTTTGGCCACATGATGCAAAGAGCTCATTAGAAAAGACCCTGATGATTGAAGGCAGGAGGAGAAGGGGACGACAGAGGATGAGATGCTTGGATGGCATCACTGACACAATGGATATGAGTTTGAGCAAGTTCTTGGAGATGGTGAAGGACAGGTAAGCCTGGCGTGCTGCAGTTCATGGGGTCACAAAGAGTCGGACATGACTGAGCAACTAAACAATGATAAGGGCAGGCAGGGCAGGGGCAATGGTTCTGGGATGATTCAAGTGCATTTCATTTACTGTGCACTTTATTTCTGTTATTATTTCATAAGCTCCACTTCAGGTCGTTGGGCGTTAGACCCTAAAGGGGACCCTGATTTAGGTGGTTCTCAATGTTGTAGAATGGGGCAGACATCTCTCTATGCCATGGATTTTCTGTCAGTCCATTTCTGCCTTTAAACACGCTAGGGGATGCTCTCCAACACTCCATTCCTTGTCTTTGGAAAAAGCAATTAGCACAAAAGAAATTTACAAATGATTTACAAATGTCATTTTTATACTGGCATTTAAACCACCTTAGCAGAATGAAAGTTCAAAAATCACTATGAAATTTAAGTTTGCCATCTATTAATGCTACTGGATTTGAAGTTTAATTCAGAGTGAGGGATGACAGAATGAAAGTGGATGCCAAACTGTCCTTGGGTGGGGCCATCATCCCGGGTCCGGCCATTATCCCAGGTCCAGAAGGCCATACTCAGCACCAGTCTGTAGTTTTAAGCACTGCTGCCATAAATCTTATGAGTAGGACTTCCCTAACAGCTCAGTGGTAAAGAACCATTTGCCAATACAGGCTACACAGGTTTGATCCCTGGTCTGGGAAGATTCCATGTGCCTTAGAGCAACTAAGCAAGCCCATGTGCCACAACTATTGAGCCTGTGCTCTGGAGCCCAGGAGCTGTAACCACTGAGCCCATGTGCTGCAGCTACTGAAGCCTGAGTGCCCTAGAGCCTGTGCTCTGAAACACGAGAAGGCACCACAGTGAGGAGCCTGCGCATTGCAAAAAAGAGTGGCCCCTTTTCACTGCCACTAGAGAAAAGCCCACGCAGCAATGAAGACCCAATACAAAGAGCTAAAATAAAAAAATAATAATTAATTTTTAAAATTTCACAAGCAAAGTACTGTTACTTGTATTCTTATATGAAGATACAGAGGCATGAGGTTTTAAGTAACTTGCCCAAGGTCAAGAAATTAGTAAGTCTGAGGACTTAATTCTTTCATCAAAACCCAAGAAAGGAATAGGTTTAAATAAGTAAGTAGTACTGTTGCCTGGAGAATCCCAGGGATGGGGGAGCCTGGTGGGCTGCCCTCTATGGGGTCACACAGAGTTGGACACGACTGAAGTGACTTAGCAGCAGCAGCAGCAGCACTGCACCTTTATATTAAGGTCATCTGGTTAAGACAACACCGAACAGAGTCAAAGGTAAACAATGAGACTCATCAGCGCCAAGGGGTGGCCCAGCAGACTCCATGGTGGGAATGCATTGCTACAATTTAGAACTAACTGTTTTCTTAACTAATAAAAATAGAAGTAGGACATTCCTGAAAAGAGGGGAAAAATTCCAGGTAAAACTATGTGAAGTTGAAACATAGTAGATTCAAAGCATCTGTACTATATTACACTCCTTTGAAATGTGTACAAAATCTGCCACTGGGCCAGAAAACACACGGGTGCAGAAATAGTGCTGACTTCCAAGCTGCTGAAACTCACCAGCATGTTCATGACTGGGACAGAAATACCTCTATAAACTGTGGAGGATGCTCAGATTACCCACTTCAGGAATGGTGCAGACGATAAATATTCAGTAATAGGCCCTAATGTTTAATAGCTGCAGCTCAAGCTTGCCAAATGTCCTGTGTTTTTTGGCAACTATGTGGCCTAGATTTAACATCTACTTGTGAACATAACTATTTCTCACGATTTTATTGGTTTGGAGAAAATGAAGAGGTTTCTGCCTTCTGCGCATTCAGACAGAACAGACTTAGCCAGTTTGTTCCTAAAGATTGTGCTAAAAATATGAGGCTCTTTTTCAATTATATAAAATCAAGTCACAGTCCTGAAACCTGACGATCAGCTCCTTCCAAACTCTTCGCTGGGCCCCCACCTACCTTACCAAGCTCATTCTGTTCTTTTCCACTCAACAGCCCTTGCTTCAACAAGCTAAGCTGCCCTGGCTGGGGTCTCCACACATCCTCCTGGGGAATTGTCTATTTTCCATACACATCCCCCTATTCTAAATCTCCTCATTCATTTTTCAGATGCCTTAATGCTCACGTGCAGCCTTCCCACACTGGGATCATTTCACTTGGAAGTCATTTCTCTCCTTAGAATTTTTTTCCTCTTTATAAATGCAGTATTCTCATATTATACAAAATTTGGAAACTTATTTTTTAAAAAAA